>NC_069134.1:16613721-16933779 GCF_026914265.1 Mya arenaria | reverse complement strand
AAGACTGTCAGTAGGCTGTAGTAAGACTGTCAGTAAGCTGTAGTAAGACTGTCAGTAGGCTGTAGTAAGACTGTCAGTAGGCTGTATTAAGACTATCAGTAGGCTGTAGTAAGACTGCCAGTAGGCTGTAGTAAGACTGTCAGTAGGCTCAGTAAGACTGTCAGTAGGCTGTAGTAAGACTGTCAGTAGGCTGTAGTAAGACTGTCAGTAGGTTGTAGTAAGACTGTCAGTAGGCTGTAGTAAGACTGCCAGTAGGCTGTAGTAAGACTGTCAGTAGGCTGTAGTAAGACTGGCAGTAGGCTGTAGTAAGACTGTCAGTAGGCTGTAGTAAGACTGTCAGTAGGCTGTAGTAAGACTGTCAGTAGGTTGTAGTAAGACTGTCAGTAGGCTGTAGTAAGACTGTCAGTAGGCTGTAGTAAGACTGTCAGTAGGCTGTAGTAAGACTGTCAGTAGGCTGTAGTAAGACTGTCAGTAGGCTGTAGTAAGACTGTCAGTAGGCTGTAGTAAGACTGTCAGTAGGCTGTAGAAAGACTGGCAGTAGGCTGTAGTAAGACTGCCAGTAGGCTGTAGTATGACTGTCAGTAGGCTGTAGTAAGACTGTCAGTAGGCTGTAGTAAGACTGTCAGTAGGCTGTAGTAAGACTGTCAGTAGGCTGTAGTAAGACTGGCAGTAGGCTGTAGTAAGACTGCCAGTAGGCTGTAGTAAGACTATCAGTAGGCTGTAGTAAGACTGTCAGTAGGCTCCAGTAAGACTGTCAGTAGGCTGTAGTAAGACTGTCAGTAGGCTGTAGTAAGACTGTCAGTAGGCTGTAGTAAGACTGTCAGTAGGCTGTAGTAAGACTGTCAGTAGGCTGTAGTAAGACTGGCAGTAGGCTGTAGTAAGACTGCCAGTAGGCTGTAGTAAGACTATCAGTAGGCTGTAGTAAGACTGTCAGTAGGCTGTAGTAAGACTGTCAGTAGGCTGTAGTAAGACTGTCAGTAGGCTGTAGTAAGACTGTCAGTAGGCTGTAGTAAGACTGTCAGTAGGCTGTAGTAAGACTGTCAGTAGGCTGTAGTAAGACTGTCAGTAGGCTGTAGTAGGACTGTCAGTAGGTTGTAGTAAGACTATCAGTAGGCTGTAGTAAGACTGTCAGTAGGCTGTAGTAAGACTGTCAGTAGGTTGTAGTAGGACTGGCAGTAGGCTGTAGTAAGAATGGCAGTAGGCTGTAATAAGACTGGCAGGAGGCTGTAGTAAGACTGTCAGTAGGCTGTAGTAAAACTATCAGTAGGCTGTAGTAAGACTGTCAGTAGGCTGTAGTAGGACTGTCAGTAGGCTGCAGTAAGACTGTCAGTAGGCTGTATGCCGCTGTAAGAGGACTTTAGTTAGATGGTTAGTAGGCTGTAGTAGGACTGTTAGTAGGCTGTAGTAAGACTGTCAGTCGGCGGTAGTAGGACTGTCAGTAGGCTGTACGCCGCTGTAAGAGGACTTTAGTTAGATTGTCAGTAGGCTGTAGTAAGACTGTCAGTAGGCTGTAGTAGGACGGTCAGTAGGCTAAGTAAGACTGCCAGTAGACTGTACGCTGCTTTAGTAGGACTGTAGTAAGACTGTCAGTAGGCTGTAGTTGGATTGTCAGTAGGCTGCAGTAAGACTGTCAGTAGGCTGTAGTAAGACTGTCAGTAGGCTGAAGTAGGACTGTCAGTAGGCTGTAGTTAGACTGCAAGTATGCTGTTGTAAGACTGCCAGTAAGCTGTAGTAAGACTGTCAGTAGGCTGTAGTAGGACTGTCAGTTAGCTAAAGTAGGACTTTTAGTAAGCTGCAGTAAGTCTGTCAGTAAGCTGTAGTAGGAATGTCAGTAGGCTGTATTAAGACTGTAGTAAGACTGTCAGTATGCTGTTGTTGGACTGTCAGTAGGCTGTAGTAAGACTGCCAGTAGGCTGTAGTAAGACTGCCAGTAGGCTGTAGTAAGACTGCCAGTAGGCTGTAGTAAGACTGCCAGTAGGCTGTAGTAAGACTGTCAGTAGGCTGTAGTAAGACTGCCAGTAGGCTGTAGTAAGACTGCCAGTAGGCTGTAGTAAGACTGCCAGTAGGCTGTAGTAAGACTGTCAGTAGGCTGTAGTAAGACTGTCTGTAGGCTGTAGTTAGACTGCCATTAGGCTGTAGTAGGACTGTCAGTAGGTTGTAGTAAGACTGCCAGTAAGCTGTAGTAAGACTGTCAGTAGGCTGTAGTAAGACTGTCAGTAGGATGTAGTTGGACTGTTAGTAGGCTGTAGTAAGACTGCCAGTAGGCTGTAGTAGGACTGTCATTAGGCTGTAGTAGGACTGTCAGTAGGCTGTAGTAGGACTGTCAGTAGGCTGTAGTAGGACTGTCAGAAGGCTGTATGCCGCTGTAAGAGGACTTTAGTTAGACTGTTAGTAGGCTGTAGTAGGACTGTCAGTAGGCTGTACGCTGCTGTAAGAGGACTTTAGTTAGACTGTCAGTAGGCTGTAGTAGGACTGTCAGTAGGCTGTCGTAGGACTGTCAGTAGGCTGAAGTAAAACTGCCAGTAGACTGTACGCCGCTGTAGTAGGACTGTAGTAAGACTGTCAGTAGGCTGTAGTAGGACTGTCAGTAGGCTGTAGTTAGACTGTCAGTATGATGTTTTAAGGCTGCCAGTAAGCTTTAGTAAGACTGTCAGTAGGCTGTAGTAGGACTGTCAGTAGGCTGTAGTAGGACTATCAGTACCTTGTATGGCGCTGTAGTTAAAATTAAGTAAGCTGTAGTAAGACTGTCAGTAGGCTGTACGCCGCAGTAGTAAGACTTAAGTGGGCTATAGTAAGACTGTAGTAAGACTGCCAGTAAGCTGAAGTAGGACTGTCAGTGGGATGTAGTAAGACTGTAGTAAGACTGTCAGTAGGCTGTGGTAGGACTGTCAGTAGTTTGTAGTAAGACTGCCAGTAGGCTGTACGCCGCTGTAGTAAGATTGTTAGTACGCTGTAGTAGGACTGTCAGTGGCTATAGTAAGACTGTAGTAAAACTGTCAGCAAGCTGTAGTAGGACTGTCAGTAGGCTGTAGTAAGACTGTCAGTAGGCTGTAGTAAGACTATAAGTTGGCTGTAGTAGGACTGTCAGTAGGCTGTAGTAGGACTGTCAGTAGGCTGTGGTAGGACTGTCAGTAGGCTGTAGTAAGACTATAAGTTGGCTGTAGTAGGACTGTCAGTAGGCTGTAGTAGGACTGTCAGTAAGCGGTGGTAGGACTGTCAGTAGGCTGTAGTAGGACTGTCAGTAGGCTGTAGTAGGACTGTCAGTAAGCGGTAGTAGGACTGTTAGTAAGCTGTAGTAGGACTGTCAGTAGGATGTAGTAAGACTGTACGTAGGCTTTAGTATGACTCGCAGTAGGCTGTAGTAGGACTGTCAGAAGGCTGTAGTAAGACTGTCAGTAGGCTGTAGTAGGACTGTCAGTAGGCTGTAGTAAGACTGTCAGTAGGATGTAGTAAGACTGTAAGTAGGCTGAGGTATGACTCGCAGTAGGCTGTAGTAGGACTGTCAGTAGGCTGTAGTAAGACTGTCAGTAGGCTGTAGTAGGACTGTCAGTAGGCTGTAGTAGGACTGTCAGTAAGCGGTAGTAGGACTGTTAGTAAGCTTTAGTAAGACTGTCAGTAGGATGTAGTAAGACTGTCATTAGGCTGTAGTAGGTCTGTCAGTAGGCTGTTGTAGGACTGTCAGTATGCTGTTGTAGGACTGTCAGTAGGCTGCATATAATAAGACTGTCAGTAGTCCGTAGTACGACTGTCAGTAGGCTGTAGTAGGACTGTTAGTAGGCTGTAGTAGGACTGTCAGTAGGCTATAGTAGGAATGTCAGTATGCTGTAGTAGGACTGTCAGTATGCTGTACTAAGACTCTCAGTAGGCTGTAGTAAGACTGTCAGTAGGCTGTAGTAGGACTGTCAGTAGGCTGTAGTAGGACTGTTAGTAGGCTGTAGTAGGACTGTCAGTAGGCTGTAGTAGGACTGTCAGTAGGCTGTAGTAAGACTGTCAGTAGGCTGTAGTAAGACTGTCAGTAGGCTGTAGTAGGACTGTCAGTAGGCTGTAGTAAGACTTCAGTAGGCTGTAGTAAGACTGTTAGTAGGCTGTAGTAAGACTGTTAGTAGGCTGCATGTAGTAAGACTCTCAGTAGGCTGTAGTAAGACTGTCAGTAGGCTGCATGTAGTAAGACTGTCAGTAGGCTGTAGTAAGACTGTCAGTAGGCTGTAGTAAGAATGTCAGTAGGCTGTAGTAAGACTGCCAGTAGGCTGTAGTAAGACTGCCAGTAAGATGTAGTAAGACTGTCAGTAGGCTGTAGTAGGACTGTCATTAGGCTGTAGTAGGACTGTCAGTAGGCTGTAGTAAGACTGTCAGTAGGCTGTATTAAGACTGCCAGTAGGCTGTAGTAAGACTGTCAGTAGGCTGTAGTAAGACTGTCAGTACGCTGTAGTAAGACTTTCAGTAGGCTGCATGTAGTAAGACTGTCAGTAGGCTGTATTAAGACTGTCAGTAGGCTGTAGAAAGACTGTTAGTAGGCTGTAGTAAGACTGTCAGTAGACTGTAGTAAGACTGCCAGTAGGCTGTAGTAAGACTGTCAGTAGGCTGTAGTAAGACTGTTAGTAGGCTGCATGTAGTAAGACTGTCAGTAGGCTGTAGTAAGACTGTCAGTAGGCTGCATGTAGTAAGACTGTCAGTAGGCTGTAGTAAGACTGTCAGTAGGCTGTAGTAAGACTGTCAGTAGGCTGTAGTAGGACTGTCAGTAGGCTGCATGTAGTAAGACTCTCAGTAGGCTGTAGTAAGACTGTCAGTAGGCTGTAGTAGGAATGGCAGTAGGCTGTAGTAGGACTGTCAGTAGGCTGTAGTAAGACTGTCAGTAGGCTGTAGTAGGACTGTCAGTAGGCTGCATGTAGTAAGACTCTCAGTTGGCTGTAGTAAGACTGTCAGTAGGCTGTAGTAGGACTGCCAGTAAGCTGTAGTAAGACTCTCAGTAGGCTGTAGTAAGACTGTCAGTAGGCTGTAGTAAGACTGTCAGTAGGCTGTAGTAAGACTGTCAGAAGGTTGTAGTAAGACTCTCAGTAGGCTTTAGTAAGACTGTCAGTAGGCTGTAGTAAGACTGCCAGTAGTCTGTAGTAAAACTGTCAGTAGGCTGTAGTAAGACTGTCAGTAGGCTGTAGTTAGACTGTCAGTAGGCTGTAGTAAGACTGTCAGTAGGTTGTAGTAAGACTGTCAGTAGGCTGTAGTAAGACTGTCAGTAGGCTGTAGTAAGACTGTCAGTAGGTTGTAGTAAGACTGTCAGTAGGCTGTAGTAAGACTGTCAGTAGGTTGTAGTAAGACTGTCAGTAGGCTGTAGTTAGACTGTCAGTAGACTGTAGTAAGACTGTCAGTAGGTTGTAGTAAGACTGTCAGTAGGCTGTAGTAAGACTGTCAGTAGGCTGTAGTATGACTGTCAGTAGGCTGTAGTAAGACTGTCAGTAAGCTGAAGTAAAACTGTCAGTAGGTTGTAGTAAGACTGTCAGTAGGTTGTAGTAAGACTGTCAGTAGGTTGTAGTAAGACTGTCAGTAGGCTGTAGTAAGACTGTCAGTAGGCTGTAGTAAGACTGTCAGTAGGCTGTAGTAAGACTGTTAGTAGGCTGTAGTAAGACTGTTAGTAGGCTGTAGTAAGACTGTTAGTAGGCTGTAGTAAGACTGTTAGTAGGCTGTAGTAAGACTGTTAGTAGGCTGAAGTAAGACTGTCAGTAGGCTGTAGTAAGACTGGCAGTAGGCTGTAGTAAGACTGCCAGTAGGCTGTAGCAAGACTATCAGTAGGTTGTAGTAAGACTGTCAGTAGGTTGTAGTAAGACTGTCAGTAGGCTGTAGTAAGACTGTCAGTAGGCTGTAGTAAGACTGTCAGTAGGCTGTAGTAAGACTGTTAGTAGGCTGTAGTAAGACTGTCAGTAGGCTGAAGTAAGACTGTTAGTAGGCTGTAGTAAGACTGTTAGTAGGCTGTAGTAAGACTGTTAGTAGGCTGAAGTAAGACTGTCAGTAGGCTGTAGTAAGACTGCCAGTAGGCTGTAGTAAGACTATCAGTAGGTTGTAGTAAGACTGTCAGTAGGTTGTAGTAAGACTGTCAGTAGGCTGTAGTAAGACTGTCAGTAGGCTGTAGTAAGACTGTCAGTAGGCTGTAGTAAGACTGTTAGTAGGTTGTAGTAAGACTGTCAGTAGGCTGTAGTAAGACTGTTAGTAGGCTGTAGTAAGACTGTTAGTAGGCTGTAGTAAGACTGTTAGTAGGCTGAAGTAAGACTGTCAGTAGGCTGTAGTAAGACTGGCAGTAGGCTGTAGTAAGACTGCCAGTAGGCTGTAGTAAGACTCTCAGTAGGTTGTAGTAAGACTGTCAGTAGGTTGTAGTAAGACTATCAGTAGGTTGTAGTAAGACTGTCAGTAGGTTGTAGTAAGACTGTCAGTAGGCTGTAGTAAGACTATCAGTAGGTTGTAGTAAGACTCTCGGTAGGCTGTAGTAAGACTGTCAGTAGGCTGTAGTAAGACTGTTAGTAGGCTGAAGTAAGACTGGCAGTAGGCTGTAGTAAGACTGTTAGTAGGCTGTAGTAAGACTGTTAGTAGGCTGAAGTAAGACTGGCAGTAGGCTGTAGTAAGACTGCCAGTAGGCTGTAGTAAGACTATCAGTAGGTTGTAGTAAGACTGTCAGTAAGTTGTAGTAAGACTGTCAGTAGGCTGTAGTAAGACTGTCAGTAGGCTGTAGTAAGACTGTCAGTAGGCTGTAGTAAGACTGTTAGTAGGCTGTAGTAAGACTGTTAGTAGGCTGAAGTAAGACTGTTAGTAGGCTGTAGTAAGACTGTTAGTAGGCTGTAGTAAGACTGTTAGTAGGCTGAAGTAAGACTGTCAGTAGGCTGTAGTAAGACTGGCAGTAGGCTGTAGTAAGACTGCCAGTAGGCTGTAGTAAGACTATCAGTAGGTTGTAGTAAGACTGTCAGTAGGTTGTAGTAAGACTATCAGTAGGCTGTAGTAAGACTGTCAGTAGGTTGTAGTAAGACTGTCAGTAGGCTGTAGTAAGACTATCAGTAGGTTGTAGTAAGACTCTCGGTAGGCTGTAGTAAGACTGTTAGTAGGCTGTAGTAAGACTGTCAGTAGGCTGTAGTAAGACTGTCAGTAGGTTGTAGTAGGACTGGCAGTAGGCTGTAGTAAGACTGTGAGTAGGCTGTAGTAAGACTGTCAGTAGGCTGTAGTAAGACTGTCAGTAGGCTGTAGTAAGACTGTCAGTAGGTTGTAGTAAGACTGTCAGTAGGCTGTAGTAGGACTGTCAGTAGGCTGCATGTAGTAAGACTCTCAGTTGGCTGTAGTAAGACTGTCAGTAGGCTGTAGTAGGACTGCCAGTAAGCTGTAGTAAGACTGTCAGTAGGCTGTAGTAAGACTGTCAGTAGGCTGTAGTAGGACTGCCAGTAAGCTGTAGTAAGACTCTCAGTAGGCTGTAGTAAGACTGTCAGTAGGCTGTAGTAAGACTGTCAGTAGGCTGTAGTAAGACTGTCAGTAGGTTGTAGTAAGACTGTCAGTAGGCTGTAGTAGGACTGTCAGTAGGTTGTAGTAAGACTGTCAGTAGGTTGTAGTAAGACTGTCAGTAGGTTGTAGTAAGACTGTCAGTAGGCTGTAGTAAGAATGTCAGTAGGTTGTAGTAAGACTGTCAGTAGGCTGTAGTAAGACTGTCAGTAGGCTGTAGTAGGACTGTCAGTAGGTTGTAGTAAGACTGTCAGTAGGCTGTAGTAAGACTGTCAGTAGGCTGAAGTAAGACTGTCAGTAGGCTGTAGTAAGACTGGCAGAAGGCTGTAGTAAGACTGTCAGTAGGCTGTAGTAAGACTGTCAGTAGGTTGTAGTAAGACTGTCAGTAGGCTGTAGTAGGACTGTCAGTAGGCTGTAGTAAGACTGTCAGTAAGCTGAAATAAGACTGTCAGTAGGTTGTAGTAAGACTGTCAGTAGGCTGTAGTAAGACTGTCAGTAGGCTGTAGTAAGACTGTCAGTAGGCTGTAGTAGGACTGTCAGTAAGCTGAAGTAAGACTGCCAGTAGGCTGTAGTAAGACTATCAGTAGGCTGAAGTAAGACTGTCAGTAAGCTGAAGTAAGACTGGCAGTAGGCTGAAGTAAGACTATCAGTAGGCTGTAGTAAGACTATCAGTAGGCTGTAGTAAGACTGTCAGTAGGCTATAGTAGGACTGCCAGTAGGCTGTAGTATGACTGTCAGTAGGCTGTAGTAAGACTGTCAGTAAGCTGTAGTAAGACTGTCAGTAGGCTGTATTAAGACTATCAGTAGGCTGTAGTAAGACTGTCAGTAGGCTGTAGTAAGACTGTCAGTAGGCTGTAGTAAGACTGTCAGTTGGCTGTATTAAGACTGTCAGTAGGCTGTAGTAAGACTGTCAGTAAGCTGAAGTAAGACTGCCAGTAGGCTGTAGTAAGACTGTCAGTAGGCTGTAGTAAGACTGTCAGTAGGCTGTAGTAGGACTGTCAGTAGGCTGTAGTAAGACTGTCAGTAGGCTGTAGTAAGACTGTTAGTAGGCTGTAGTAAGACTGTTAGTAGGCTGTAGTAAGACTGTCAGTAGGCTGTAGTAAGACTGTTAGTAGGCTGTAGTAGGACTGTCAGTAGGCTGTAGTAAGACTGCCAGTAGGCTGTAGTAGGACTATCAGTAGGCTGTAGTAAGACTGTCAGTAGGCTGTAGTAGGACTGTCAGTAGGCTGTAGTAGGACTCTCAGTAGGTTGTAGTAAGACTGTCAGTAGGCTGTAGTAGGACTGTCAGTAGGCTGTAGTAGGACTATCAGTAGGCTGTAGTAAGACTGTTAGTAGGCTGTAGTAGGACTGTCAGTAGGCTGTAGTTAGACTGTCAGTAGGCTGTAGTAGGACTGTCAGTAGGCTGTAGTAGTACTTTCAGTAGGCTGTAGTAGGATTGTCGGGAGGTAAGTTTACCATCGCCGCACTGGCTATGACTTCGAACAGGAATGACATCAGAATAAATACACGTTCATTATGTTATACCAAGCCTGTATCTGTAAATACAACTACTTAATGATAATATTGTTACAATAGTTTAAGCCCGGAATTATAGATATTCTGTTGTTTTTTTCAAGTTAATCCTCCTTTATAAACAGAATTATACTAAAACTATACACACGTTATTTCGGAAACAATAGAATATTTGATCTTATACATGAATTTCAATATCATAAAATTCATATTTTATCTGTACCGGCATGTTATGTGAATTCAGGGCTTTGTATATTTTATCTGTTTTTATGAACACATTTGGCCCTGATACTGGCCGAGGTATTCCGAATGCAATATCATGAATAATATCAAGAAGGGCGCCGGGCGCCGACTTGTAATAAACTCAGCAATAACGCAGACACGTTGATGTTGATGAAATTATTCTAGCAGGTTTCATATTGAAGGTCACCGATTATTCTATAAGAAGAAATACCTTACGATGCTCACTTACACAATGAACCTTTAGTATCCAATTTGATTAAATCCCAATCATGTTCCATAATCGCATACGATTCATATTAAACGTTTACATGTAGATACATGTTTTGAGGGACATATTTCGTTTGCGGGTTGTCGGATGCAATAAATCGGTTAATTGAGTTAGTTTTGTTTTTTTATTCAAACAAAGTAAAAAAAGTGAAAGCACATAGGAAAAACACCCTGTGTAGGTTAAGTGAATGGAAGACGAACATTTTAATTTGACGCCAATGGCATATACAAATAATATAGTTCTAACCATTTTAAGAGTATGTGTTGGTAAAACGGTGAAAGTTTTGTCTAACGATGATGTCCAAAGAAGGATGTGCCGGATTAAGGAGTTTGTTTCAAACTGATAATGCAGTAATAAAACATTTTTCATTTTTGCTTTTTGCCTCCAGATAGTAATGTGGCATAGATCTCGAGGTGATATGTTTGCATATTTTTTTCTCTCATCCCACGACTTAGTATCTCGTTCCCACGACGTAGATATGTCGCTGCAACGACTTAGTTTATGGAAACGAGATTGAACGCCGCCGCCACGACGTACTAAGTCATGGGAACGAGTTAGTAAGTTGTAGCCAAGGGATAAAATAGTGTTCACACTTGTCAACTCTAAGAACTCTAAGCCACCGTAAGTCAGTAATTTATTTCGTTATATATGTTTTAGGGGCAGATCAAAACTTGAGCTTGACCCCTTGCTATCCTATATAATAGGGATGCAAACGAATGACAAAACTGATATTCTAATATTCGGTAATTCTTTCGATCGAATATTCGAATATTCGATTACCAAAACACAAATATTAGAAGTTACAGTAAACTATTAGTACTATTCGCTAAAGTAATAGTCGCTGCATTTTAACCCTACTTCGTCGTAGCCGTACAGTACGCGCGGCGGACCCTGAATTCCATTAAAGAGCCTCTGAAATTCCCATTTTTTAAAGAGAAGAAAGGAAAAGATTATGAACAAACAAAAAATTGAAATATTTCATTTTCACTGCCTTCATATTTGTAAACAGGGTGAAATTAGATGGATTGCTGGTCAAATGGCGTTATGCGTCATGGAAGGTCTTTCCGTAGGACAAGCAGCCGCGTTCTGGGAGTGACCTCTACTAAGTATTAAAAAGCGGCCATTAATTTGCATTTTAGCAATGTTGCATGGAAGACAACACATTGGAGGCCGATTCTTTAAATCCTTAATTGGCGAAGGCTTTTTAATTTACCGATGATGATTGAGATTGTAGATGTCACTTAATTATCTAATAGACAAATATTGTAAAATTAGAAGGGACTTTTTATAGTATCCGAACGTGTCCCTATATGACATATGGCGCGTGTTTAGTGTATTATCATCTTATTCACACCTCTGGCATTAAGGACCAATCGTTGTAAAAACAAGACAAACGTACTATATACCAAACAACAGAGTTGCGGGCAAAATTATTATTATTCTATTTATTTACCAAAAAAAATAATAATCGAATATTCGAATACTGATTTTGACATTCGAATACCAACCGTGTGATCGAATATTTAAATATTCGAATATTCTTTTGCATCCCTACTATATAACAGTATAAACATATATTTCTATTTTTGCGGGGGTCGGGCGCGAACGTCAGGCTTATGGCCGAGAGGTGACATTATTAACCATTAAATGGCAAGGGTGGGCAAGTTAGTAACCAAGAGGTGGCATAATAAACCATTAAATTGCAAGGGTCGACAAGTTTGTAACCACCTTTACAAGGCAATAATTGGTAGCTGAGATGTGAAAAAATAAACCATTCAATGGCAAGGGTCGGCAAGTCTGTAACCGAGAGGTGGCATAATAAACCAACAAATGGCAATGGTTGGCAGGTATGTAGCCGGGAGGTGACATAATAAATCATTAAATGATCAGAGCCGACAGGTCTGTGGCCGAGAGGTGACATTATTAACAATTAAATGACAAGAGTCGGCAAGTCTGTAAACGAGGGGTGGCATAATAAACCAAAAAATGGCAAGGTTCGGCCAGTCTGTAACCGAGGGGTGGCATAATAAACCAATAAATGGCAAGGGTCGGCAAGTCTGTAACCGAGGGGAGGCATAATAAACCAATAAATGGCAAGGGTCGGCAAGTCTGTAACCGAGGGGAGGCATAATAAACCAATAAATGGCAAGGGTCGGCCAGTCTGTAACCGAGGGGTGCCATAATTAACCAATAAATGGCAAGGGTCGGCAAGTCTGTAACCGGGGTTAGGCATAATAAACCAATAAATGGCAAGGGTCGGCCAGTCTGTAAAAGAGGGGTGGCATAATAAACCAATAAATGGCAAGGTAGGCAAGTCTGTAACGGAGAGCTGGCATAATAAACCATTAAATGGCAATGGTCGGCAAGTTTTTAACCACCTTTACAAGGCAATAATTGGCAGCTGAGTTGTGACAGAATAAGACATTCAATGGCAAGGATCGGCAAGTCCGTATCCGAGAGGTGGCATAATACATCAATAAATGGCAATGGTTGGCAGGTATGTAGCCGGGCGGTGACATAATATATTAACCATTAAATGGCAAGGGTGGGCAAGTTAGTAACCAAGAGGTGGCATAATAAACCATTAAATTGCAAGGGTCGACAAGTTTGTAACCACCTTTACAAGGCAATAATTGGCAGCTGAGATGTGAAAAAATAAACCATTCAATGGCAAGGGTCGGCAAGTCTGTAACCGAGAGGTGGCATAATATACCAACAAATGGCAATGGTTGGCAGGTATGCAGCCGGGAGGTGACATAATAAATCATTAAATGATCAGGGCCGACAGGTCTGTGGCCGAGAGGTGACATTATTAACAATTAAATGGCAAGGGTCGGCAAGTCTGTAACCGAGAGGTGGCATAATATACCAACAAATGGCAATGGTTGGCAGGTATGTAGCCGGGAGGTGACATAATAAATCATTAAATGATCAGAGCCGACAGGTCTGTGGCCGAGAGGTGACATTATTAACAATTAAATGGCAAGGGTCGGCAAGTCTGTAACGGAGAGCTGGCATAATAAACCAATAAATGGCAAGGGTCAGCAAGTCTGTAACCGAGGGGAGGCATAATAAACCAATAAATGGCAAGGGTCGGCAAGTCTGTAACCGAGGTAAGGCATAATAAACCAATAAATGGCAAGGGCGGCCAGTCTGTAACCGAGGGGTGGCATAATAAACCAGTTAATGGCAAGGGTCGGCCAGTCTGTAACCGAGGGGTGGCATAATAAACCAATAATGGCAAGGGTCGGCAAGTCTGTAACCGAGGGATGTCATAATAAACCAATAAATGGCAAGGGTCGGCAAGTCTGTAACCGAGGGGTGGCATAATAAACCAATAAATGGCAAGGGTCGGCAAGTCTGTAACCGAGGGGAGGCATAATAAACCAATAAATGGCAAGGGTCGGCAAGTCTGTAACCGAGGGGTGGCATAATAAACCAATAAATGGCAAGGGTCGGCAAGTCTGTAACCGAGCGGTGGCATAATAAACCAATAAATGGCAAGGGTCGGCAAGTCTGTAACCGAGGGAAGGTATCGGCAAGTCTTTTGCCAAGAAGTGATATTATAAACCAATAAATAACTAGTGCCGACAGGTCTGCAGCAGTAAGGTGACATAATGAACAATTAAATGGCAAGGGTTGGCTGGTTTATTGCCGAGAGGTGACATAATAAACCATTAAATTGCTAGGGTCGGCAGGTTTGTCGCCGAGAGTTGACATAAAAAAACATTAAAAGGCAAAGCCGGCAGGTCTGTAGTCGAGAGTTGACATACTAAACCATTAATTGTCAAGGGTTGGCAGGAATGTAGCAAAGAGGTGACATAATAAACCATTCAATGGCAAAGGTCGGCAGGTCTATTGCCGAGAGGTGACAAAAAACAACAATAAATTGCTAGGATTGGCAGGTCTGTAGCCGAGAGGTGACATAAAAACCATTAAATGACAAAGCCGGCAGGTCTGTAGCCGAGAGTTGACATTATAACCATTAAATGACAAGGGTTGGCAGGTATGTAGCCGGGAGGTGACATAATAAACCATTAAATGGCAAGGGTCGGCAGGTCTGTAGCCAAAAGGTGACATAATTAACCAGTAAATGACAAGGGTCGCCAGGTCTGTAGCCAAGAGATGAAAAATAAAACATTAAATGGCAAGAGCCGTCAGGTATGTAGCTGAGAGTTGACATAATTAACCGTTAAATGGCAAGGGTTGGCAGGTCTGTATCCAAGAGGTAACATAATAAACCATTAAATGGCAACATCTGGCAGGTCTGTAGCTGAGAGTTGACATAATAAACCATTTAATGGGAAAGGTCGGCAGGTCTGTAGCCAAGAGGTGACATAATAAACCATTAAATGGGAAGGATCGGCAGGTCTGTAGCCAAGAGGTTACATAATAAACCATTAAATGGGAAGGATCGGCAGGTCTGTAGCCAAGAGGTTACATAATAAACCATTAAATGACAAGGATCGGCAGGTCTGTAGCCAATAGGTGACATAATAAACCATCAAATGGCAAGGGTTGGCAGGGATGTAGCCGCGATGTTACATAATTAACAATTAAATGGCAAGGAATGGCATGTCTGTAGCCGAGATGTGACACAATTAACTATAAATGGCAAGGGTCGGCCGGTCTGTAGTCGAGAGGTGACATAATTAACCATGAAATGGAAGGATCGGCCAGTCTGTAGCCGAACGATGAGATAATTAATCATAAAATCGCAAGATCCGGCAGGTCTATCCCCGGGAGATGACACGATTAACCATTAAATGGCAAGAACCGGCAGGTCTATCCACGAAAGGGGACACAATAAACCATCAAATAGCAAGGGTTGGCAAGTCTGTAGCCGAGAGTGAATGACAAGGCCCGGTAGGTCGGTAGCCTTGAGTAAATGGCAAGGGTCGGCCGGTCTGTAGCCGAGAATAAGTGGCAAGAGCCGGAAGGTCTGTAGCCGAGAGTAGGTGGCAAGGGTCGGCAGGTCTGTAGCCTAGGGTAAATGGCAAGGGTCGGCCGGTTTGTGGCCGAAAGGTAACAAAAAAACCCCATTAAATGGCAAGGGTCGGCAGGTCTGTAGCCAAGAGGTGACATAATAAACCATTAAATGACCAGAGCCGACAGGTCTGAATCCGAGAGGTGACATAATGAACCATGTAATGGCACAACCGGCAGTTCTATGGCCGAGATGTGACATATTTAACCATTAAATGGCAAGGGTTTGTAGGTCTATCGCCGAGTGGTGACATAATAAACCATTAAATGACAAGAGCTGGCAAGTCTGTAGCCGAGAGTAAATGGCAAGGGTCGGCAGGTGTGTAGCCGAGAGTAAGTGGCAAGGGCCGGCTAGTCTGTAGCCTTTAGTGAATGGCAAGGATCGACCGGTCTGTCGCCGAGAGTTAGTAGCAAGGGCCGGCAGGTCTGTAGCCTAGAGTAAATGGCAAGGGTCTGCCTGTTTGTAGCCGAAAGGTGACATGATAAACCATTAAATGGCAAGGGTTGGCAGGTCTGTAGATGAGAGTTGACATTATAAACCATTAAATGGCGAGAGCCGGCAGGTCTGTAGCTGAGAGGGGATATAATTAACCATTAATTGGCAAGGGTCGGCAGGTCTGTAGCTGAGAGTAAATGGCAAGGGTCGGCAGGTCTGTAGCGGAAAGGTGACATAATAAAACATTTAATGGCAAGGCTCGGCAGGTCTGTAGCCAAGAGGTGACACAATAAACCATTAAATTACCAGAGCCGACAGGTCTGAAGCCGAGAGGTGATATAATGCACCATGTAATGGCACAACCGGCAGGTCTATGGCCGAGATGTGACATAATAAAAAAATAATTGGCAAGGGTTTGTAGGTCTATCGCCGAGAGGTTACATAATAAACCATTAAATGGAAAGAGCTGGCAGGTCTGTAGCTGAGAGGTGACATAATTAACCATTAAATGGCAAGGGTTGGCAGGTCTAAGGCCGAGATATGACATAATAATCCATTTAAAGGCAAGCGCCGGCAGATTGATTGCCAAGAGGTGACTTTTTAAAAGGCAAGGATCGATAAGTATGAAGCCGAGAAGTGACAAAATAAACATACGCACGTAAGGGTCGGCAAGTTTAAAGATGAGACCTTAACACAAACTTAGTTTGTTATTCAGAGATAGCCGATATGAATCTTGGAGGAACGGTACTTTTGTTTTCTTTTTCTATCTGTATTTTTTTCAGTTGTATTTGACTTATGAGAACCTTAAAAGTCCTACACACACTTGTTTTCGACCAGTGTTTAGGGTTTTCCTTAAATGGTTGGATATGTATATCAATTTACTCATAAAATTCATAAACTGATGCAACCGATATTCATTTATACATCATTTTATTATCAATCCAAGCATGCAAATTATTCGAAGCTAGCAAGAATAGTATTTTATTTCATTACTGTACACAACTATTAAACGTATTGTTTTCTATTGAGCATTGTTAAAACAAATATTTGTTGCATTCTCCTAAACATGTATGTGTACTTCCTTCCTTCCTTCTTTCATTTCTTTCTTTCATTTCTTTCTTTTTTCTTTCTTTCTTTCTTTCTTTCTTTCTTTCTGTCTTTCTGTCTTTCTGTCTTTCTTTCTTTCTTTCTGTCTTTCTTTCTTTCTACACAAGTATGTTAATGTCTTCCTTCCTTCCTTCCTTCCTTCCTTCCTTCCTTCCTTCCTTCCTTCCTTCCTTCCTTCCTTCCTTCCTTCCTTCCTTCCTTCCTTCCTTCCTTCCTTCCTTCCTTCCTTCCTTCCTTCCTTCCTTCCTTCCTTCCTTCCTCTCCCTCCCTCCCTCCCTCCCTCCCTCCCTCCCTCCCTCCCTCCCTCCCTCTCTCTCTCTCTCTCTCTCTCTCTCTCTCTTTCTTTCTTTCTTTCTTTCTTTCTTTCTTTCTTCCTTTCTTTCTTTCTACAGAAGTATGTAAATGCCTGGTATTTGATTCGATTTCCAAAACTCGTACTGAGATTTCATAACAACAAATATATATTATTATGAACATCGAAAGGTTAACAAGTATAAACATAACGTACACGTACATGTTTGTCTATACTGGACATTACGTCAGGAGCACATGACATAACTAAGACGTTCAACACACCTTGAATACAGACTCTTGGACCTCTAAAAAGTTCTTCCAAAACACCAATAACGGTTTGTACAAATCCATACGAAATAAACTAATCTAAATATAAGTGAACTACATTTGACATGAAAAGGCTTTACATGTTCAAGTGACACTCTTATTCAAAACCAATACATACGCATGTAAAACAAACATGAATTTTGAGCGATAAACCTTTAACTATTTACTAAATAATGCATTTATGGAAAATATTAATTACTGTTTACAAGATTGTAACCGTGTATTTCATAGCTGAAAACGCAAACATATTTAGTGATTGGTGAGTGCTAAAATATTAACGTTGATCTACTATCGTTTCATAAGGTAGAAATACCATGTTTTCTGCACCTTTCTTTCAAATTAAACACAGTATCATTAATAAGATCCACTGTTTTCAACATTTTTTCAGCCTTTTCGGCAAATTAAAACAATTGTATTAAATGTGGACAATCTTATTTGGGAGTAAGAGTGTATTAATATCGATAAAATATTTTTTTTTCAATATTATGCGGGACCTAATTTCCATGCATTCTAATCATACGAAAGAAACGAACTTAAATCGGAACTGTTCGTATTTCCCGTCATTTTCGTTGCTAAGCGCTCTTGTAAGATGCACATGATCAATATCCGTTTCGTCGGACAACATCGTCCTCCACGTCCCTGACAAATAGTCGTTGCAGTGGATGGTTCCGCCTGGTATATACAGAGTATGCCTTACTGGAATTTTGAATCCAGTGATATGAATCTCATCGTCATCCGTGAACTTCCCAAGTACGAATGTTCCAGAATTTTCGACCAAGGGACAATCTAGATGTGAAAAGTCGTGTTTCTCAATCCCTGCGCCGCCATTGGTAGCTGTTACGTACTTCTCCAGATATCCGTTTTCGTATGTGAAATCCTGGATACCATGTCGATATAGCAGGGAAACCTTTTCTTGTTGTGTATCAGCGAAACAACATTTGTAGTACCGGAGAAGTTCATTTGTTGCAAGATCCGTCACAATCTGTCCATCAAAATCCTTTGGAAAAATCGCTTTTCCAGACTTTCCAGGAACTGAGCTAGAAACCCATTTCACTCCTTTGATAACGGTATATTTTGGAACCAGTGGCGGAAGGTCGCTGAAACAGGCAATATCTATCAGATTGTATTCTCCTGGAAGGATATCTGCCACCATTCCATGTCCACCTGTCATGACCACAGTACCAGTAGCTGCTGCACGTCGAAACGTTGCAAACTTGTTCCATCTATCTCGAATGTAAGAAGCTATTTCCTTTGCTTCTGCATCGTCGTAAGCTTGTTTCATATGATCTCGGAAAACATCGGATGTTTCATCTTTCTGTATTGCTTTTTCTACTACTGGCATCAAAATGTCAGATGCTCCATTTTGTAGGAGCTGCTGAAAGTCCGTGAACGATATTTCGTCTGAACCTGATTTTGCTGCTTCACCAAACGCCTTTATTACTTTCGTCAATCTGATTGATCTTTTTTTGTCCGATATGTACTCTGTGAATTCTCGGAAATTTAGAGTTCCCGAGCCATCTCTATCCGCTTCCATGAAAGCCCGTCTCATGGCGTTGACGCACTCGGCAGAAGAGGTTTCACACATGACGTGTTTGGAAAAATATTGCTGGAACTCGTCGAACGATACATATCCTTTGTTGTCCCTGTCGACACTTCTATAAACCAAATTTGTTTCTTGTTTTGTCATTTGAAGGCCAATACATTGAAGAAATGCTGCAAACTCATCCTTGTCGATCTTTCCATTCCCGTTTTTGTCCATCTTCATAAACAACGCTTTCATTTTCATCGTGTTTGCATGAATAAAGTTTTCTGGCCTCAACATTTCCTTTTTGTCTTCGTCGTCATCGCAGTTATCCTGTTTGCTTCCTTTGTCTGAAATGCTCGTTTTTGTGCTTGTACAAGAGCCAGCATCACCGTTCAAGCATGCTGCAAACTCCTCTCTGTCAATCAGGCCATTCCCGTCTTTGTCCATCAGCACAAGCCCGGTTTTCATTTTGACTGTGTTTGCATGAATAAGGTTTTCTGGCCTCAACATTTCATCTTGGTCTTCTTCGTAGTGAACCCTATTCCCCCTTTCGTCTGAAGTTATCGGTTGTGTGGTTGTAGATGGGCCATTATCACCTTCCTGGGTCTGGCCATGCTCGTATTTCTTTTCAAGGCTGCGTCGCACATTTAATAACTTTTGAATTGGTGTTGTTTTCTCTCTGCAGCACTTGATGGCTTCTTCAAGGGCCGACAACCACGACAATCTTTCTTTATCACTACCAACAGCAATTTCCAAATCCATTTCAAGTTCATTTGATACCATGAATCGACCCTTCATTTTGCGAAACCAACGACTGTAGTCTTCCAGGCAGAGTAATTTTGTGTGCTTTGTTATGAAGAGTTCTCCTCGTATTCGACTTGACTTTGATGAAGCACTTTCCTCCTTGCAGTAAATTATTGCATTTGCTGTAAGGATGCACCATTTGTGAGCCCAGTTTGTCCAGTTGGCTTTCATTTTGGTACGTGTGTAGACCCACCCGGACTTCATTACTTCAGTGACAATACTTGAATACAAAGAAGTTATGCTCTTCTGCATTTCATCCTGGGGTGTCTCGCGCAGAATTGTGTCTTCGATAATATCAACGAGGTCTTGAAATGTAGCCCCTTTGATATTGAAGACTTCGCTGCATTTCCACATCTTGCCAATGGTTGTGAACATTTTCTCCATGAACCAGTTCCCCTCCCTCTCACGGATGACAGGTGGGTATGAACGCTCGTCTGTCAGACGGTTTGATATCAGCCAAAGTTTTCGAGTGTCTTCTTTGTTTAGAGACGTTTTGTAGTATGGCTGGCAAAGCTCCCAGCATTTTCTTTCTATTTCATCGAAAACAACATGGCGCGGATATCCCTTTTCCCTTAGATGGCTATCAACGTAGCGCTTGAAAGATGAGAAAGTGATGACATCATCACTTTTAAAAACGTCTTTAAATACTCTTTCAGAATAATGAACAGACTCCAGATCTGCAAATTCTGCGACTATTTCTTTGATGGATTCCTTTGGTATGTCTCCGCTCTTGTTATGAAGACCCTTCGCAAACGCAGTTTGCCACACACAAGTCAGCTGTTCCCCAGGCATGGCAATGCTTCTGTTACAATAAAAAAAATATGACTTTATGATGATACTGAGAAATGATTTACAAAAAAACCCATATCTTTATGTGAACTTTTTAATAGATGCGAACACCATTTAATTTGTTGTAGCTAAATTCATGACTACTAACAAACACATTAGTAAAACATAAATGATAATAAAAACATTCAATATGATTGTAAAAATGTACCTCAACTATACCATGCCCGCTATCAGCTGTCAGTTATACGAACACCTAATGGCTCCAATTCCTCCAATCTGTAATACAAAGCAAAACTGACAAGTTCTAGACACGTTTAAGATCAACGAAACATTAAGGTGTTTTATTGAATATCTTGTATCCTTTGTCTTCACTGAAACTGAGTTTTAATTTCAGTGGGATGGCCAACACCAACTGGACAAGATATGGCATCCAAATACCAGAACAGGTTTCAGTGAGCATTTTGAATATGGATAAAAATTATCAAATTATGTCGGGAATATTTAAAAACATGATATGAAAACATATTAGATGACCGTTCCCGCGACTTAAATTCTAACAATGAATGTGAGCGCCAAATACAGGTAATCAAGCGAAGAATTACCGAAAAGGAATATAAGGTACTACAGGTACAAGAGTTAACTCCCTTATAGTTATGATTTTTAAGCAAAAATTGCAAATTGGATAACAAGGTATAATATCCATTCACGATTGTTTTATATTTATATATCATTAAATCTGTCAAACACATACAACTACTTGTGTGTGTTTTTTCGGCAAGTTTTGATTGCGGTGTTACTATTTGGCATTTTCAATTCATGTTCTATGTTTACGTTAGGTAGGGAATGACCCAGTCATAAGAGCAACGATGCCTTTGTTTATAATACGTTTGTTATTCATATCAGAAAATAGCTCATTGAGCTAATGTTTCTTGTTAGCATAATTACCCGACTTTAAATAAAGAGTCGTGTATTTTAAATTGTACCTTGTACCCTGTTACAATACGTCACTCATTTATAACGTTATTGGGCGGAAACAATTTTTCTAAGTTTATTAAATTGTGACTGTGATTGATTAGCAATGCAACCCCAATGATTAAGTTAATATTAGATTTCTACATGAAAAGACGTATCACTTTACATCAGACCTAATTAAAGATTTTGAGCAGACACAGTTGTTTTATATTTTGAGTAACAGTCACCTTGAAGCCACATACCCCAAATCATGCAAATGCAATCCTAAGTTTTGTCTCCAGGTGAGCTTGCTGTATATTAAGTTCAATAATTGTACGTCCCTAATAACAAAAACTATTGAGAACACACCGTTCTTTTGTCTATTTTCAGTAACAGCAGCCTTGACTTTGAGCCCACGTTCCCGAATGCAAGTATTAGATACGTCTCCACCTGACCTTTCTACATACTAAATTTGGGCGTTTTTGTTGGTAATAAACTAGTTTCGGTTTTATGTTGGTTTCGCGAGCGGTGTCATTGCTGTGACAGTTTCAAACAAAATAAAAACCACTTTCATCGTTTGTTTTACGAAACCGAAACTGTCGAACTATCGCAAAACCCACCGGAGTCGATTTCGTTCCATCCGAAAACTAGCTCACTTGAAAAAAAACCCCACAAACATGGCGGAGAGTGATTCACCAGGTGTGTTGGAATACCATCAAGTTTAAACAGGCAAACGACTATCTGCGGTAATATTATTTTGAATATATATAGGAATAATGGCTATATGCGGAAGCTCCATCATGTTGTCGAAGCTGTACACAAAACCATGCGTTTGCTACATTAAGCCAAGCTTTCGAAACAGGTTTTCAAACCGACGCGACACCCTCGGAACCAACACTGAAACTAGTGTGGTATGAACAGAAACACCCCAAGTTTCATTACTTAACTTGATATCAAGGTATTGAGCTGAAACCGTTTATGTTTAAAAGTGACTAATTTTGACCCCACATATCCTTAGTGCAATCTCAAGCTACGTCTAATTTAACGAGTTGGACAAAATATTTGGACTGTCCATTCCTCAAATATTGGACAATTAGTAGAAATAAAGTACGAATCGTAGTCCAATAACCCGTATAGAGTACAAAAAGAACATGGATGACGTCAAAAACATGTTTTAAAACCGATGATTACATTGGTATAAATATAACACACTTGAAACCATTAACGCTGTATTTTTTATTTGTCTCCTGCCGACTTTACACTATTTTTTTTGTCGTAGAGTGGATTTATTTTCGTAATTTCCTATTACATGTTCATTTTTAAGTGAACATGTTAAAGTTTGAACTTTTTTTTAAACTTTCTACAAAAGTGATATATCCTGATACAGGTCGGTTTGGTACAGAATCCCGGTTATCAAAAAAAAAAAAAAATGGGAAAAAGGAAAGTTATGCCTTTCTATCAACTCTATAGTTTTGAAGATGTAAGTGGAAACCAAGAACTTGTTTGGCCTTTTTATTTGCATATTATTATTTTTTATGACTGATCCACATTGCAATAGATGTGAGTCACACAGCTATCAATATATCCCACTTAACTGTGTTTACTGTGGTATAACATCACACATGCTTCGTATTGTCTGGTATAAGGCACATTGTGATCAAATGGTAAGAACGTTTCCGCGATACGTTGGAGGTACTGAGTTCGATCCTTGGCAAAGTCAAGGTTTTTGTGTGTGTGTTGTCAGTATTAATGCTCATGATTTATGTATAAATACCAACAGGGGTGGTTCAGGGACTTGGCGTTAGAGTTAGCGCATTTTCATGGCACAGAACACCAACCATGCACTTTTTTGTCAAAAATGTTTGCACAACTTCATATCACTATCTATAGGCGAGTGCAAGAGTTCAATTTCACAAATGCATGTTTCGCCTTTTTTACATTATCGAATTGTAAAACATGTTAGTGGTGTAAGGTTGTGTAGATACGTCAGATGCGCATTATACATTATAATAATAAATATATAGATATAATAAATAAATGCCGTTAAACTGACTAAAGCAAAACAAAATACAAATAGAACGTCGACAAAGGCGAGAGATATTTAATACGACCACGAAGCAGACTGTGGAAATCAACACGTCTGGAAAACAGCATTGGTCTGATACCAATTATTCGCAGCCTATTGAAGTTAGATTTTAACAAAAAAGAAGAGTCAGTTTACGTGAAAGATAAATTACGATGGATAATGTTCGCCGTAATTTATTATTAATTATGCTTAACGTTTAGATTTCAAGTGTTAACTGGGCAAGTGTGAACTCGTTTATAGCATGGTTTACGTGTGGCACACCTCATTCTGTTTGTTTTTGTTCATGGCTAAAGGCTTGTACGCGCATTTGAACCCTGCCGGAGAACGCTTTTCAGTTAAGGCTAAAAATGATTTCGGGTTAGTATGATAGTGGTCTTAATAAAAAATAGAATGCATATTTGCTTCAAATCGAAAAGTAAACAAGTTAACTATGTTTTGAAACTATCTTTCATTTACTATTTTTGAAACAAATCGTAATTTTATTCTTTTTTCACATTTATAGCCGGAGAACGCTTTTCAGTTAAGGCTAAAAATGATTTCGGGTTAGTATGATAGTGGTCTTAATAAAAAATAGAATGCATATTTGCTTCAAATCGAAAAGTAAACAAGTTAACTATGTTTTGAAACTATCTTTCATTTACTATTTTTGAAACAAATCGTAATTTTATTCTTTTTTCACATTTATAGATTTTGAGAGAGGAGCGTAATTATATTCAGACTTTGGGGTGTTCTAGTATTCAACACAATTCATTAATTTAAACATATTTTTCTGCTGCAATTAGTGTACCTTATGTTTTTATGAATTATAGTTGAAGCTTACTGGAAAATAATTGATTGTAAAAAAGCCACACTAAATTGATGGATCGTTCGACGGAGAGACCACACCTTTTTCAGAAAATAACCCCAAATAAATATCCTCCAACATGTATGACGCATCGCCATTGGTCCAGGACTGGTCACGCGATGATCCCATATTTTTATATTGGGTCACTAATCCTTATATCGTACCAAAATGGCTTCTATTTTCCGATTCCGGTGAATAAAAAAAAACATTTTTCAGGTAGTGTTGACGTCTTGATCAATTTAACGGCTGTCGCCGTGTTATATACGGTACGGGATTCGCATACTCCGAATATGGTTTCCTGCGCCCCGTATATCCAATATCGGGTCACCTTCATGTACTAGCCCTGTAACTTATACTAAATATTTGATCTATTTTTTAAACCGACCGGTCCATTTTTCACCAATATAAAAGGAACACACCGTGGGAACATTTGATTACAATACACTTAGTACTAGGAAGAATAAAGTTAATTATACTAATTCAGGATTATAAAGGCAAAATATCGGTATAACCAAATATTGATTTGTGTGGCCTTAAAAAATATTATTACGATAACACTGACTGACTCATAGTGTTTATTTAACTGATGCACATGTACACCATTGATAAGGGACCGCCTGTTAGGGGTACACGTTTTACCCTGTACATCCATTTTTAGCTCGACGTTTCAAACTAAAGTTAAAGTTGAGGGCACATTGTGTCAGGCTAAAGTTTAGGGCAAGTTGACATTTTTACTTATAACTCCAATACCATTCATTCAATTCACTTAAAACTTCACATAATTGTTCAGGCGCATCACGCTAAAAGGTTAGATAACTCCATATTATCCTAAATGCAAATCAAGGCCCCTGATTGACAAAGGAACTTAGGTTAAAATTTTAGGGCACATTGTCTCAGTTTAAAGTTTTAGGGCAAGTTGGCATTTTTCACTTTATATAACTCCAATACCCTTCCTTCAATTCACTTAATACTTCACAGAGTTGTTTACGGACATCTCACAATTCGGTAACATAGCTCCATATTTACTCTAAATACATTTTTTTCTTCTTTTTTTTTTGCTTTTGGCAGGCACATTTTTTTTGGTAATTTTAACCAAAATGAACCCTGTTTATTAGAATGATGTACGCCGTTGTTTGTGCGGGCCGACATGAGGGCGGCGTCAAACCTACCTATGGTATGGAGTAATTAAAGTTAGGATTTTAGTTAGGTTTAACACATGGTGATATTTTGTATATAGGAAGTGTTTATGAAGACCTTGCATGCGATTGCGTTTGGTGCAGCTACGGTCAAGTTCAAGGTCATTATTACTAAAAATTGAAGAGTGGTTGGTACTGAATTATTTTGGTAAGAATTGACATATTGCTACTAAACTAGATACATAGGAAAAGTAAATAGTGACCTTTCATGGACTCAGAGAGTCATTGTCAAGGTCAAAGTCACTGTAACTAAAAACAGAAATAAATATGTTTAGTAAAAACACTTTAGTTAGGGTTGACATATTGTGATCAAACTTAATATATATTAGTTTATGGAGGCATTTGATGGGAAAGCGTTTGAGATCCTAGGGTCAAGGTCACTGTTACTAAAAATAGAAAAATGGTTGGTACTTAATAATTTATTTAGGGTTGACATATTGCAACCCACCTTGGTATATAGGAAGAGATTATTGAGACCTTTCATGGGAATGCATTTGGACCCCTAGGGTCAAGTTCAAGGTCACTGTTACTAAAAATGGATAACCGTTTGGTGCTGAATAACTTCAGTTAGGCTTGACATAGTGTGACCAAACTTTGAATGCAGAAAATGTTTTTGTAGGCTTAACATGGGTTGCATTTGGGGGCTCTAGGTTGAAGGTCAAGCTAGGTCACTGTTAATACAAATAGAAAAAAAAATACATTTAAAACTGAATCTCACATCGAAGGCTAAAGTTTCTTCTGTCAATCATTAAAAACCTGGTTATGTCGCATTGCTTGTTAACATTTTTTGTTTGTCTTTTTTCTTTTTTATTGCCTTTGAAAGGCACATGTTACATCATTATTGTATTCATTTTTAAGACAAAGCGGCTTATAGTTGAGCGCGCTGTCTTACGATATCTCTTGTTTAGCTAACTGGCAATATGGTTTAAATTGCCTTATGGCTTTAACAAAACCCAGGCTTGGTTTGCAAATTCATTTAAGTGTAATTTGAAACATTTCAAACAGAAGTAATATATCGCAAGCAGTTAGAAGTTTTGATTTTCTTCTTTTGATAGTTTTTTCCCTTTCTTATTAAAAGAACACAAAAACCTTTACAAAAACATTTCATTCATTGTGCAGTTGTCCGCGTATTATTACTACATTTTGCAGATGATGAATGTTTGATGAAATGAATAATCATGGCATAAAGCCCGTCCTAAGCCATCATCAAGTGTATACACAGTTAAACACATATGAACAGTTAAAGTTTTTAACAGTCTTTAAATAATTGAAATAGAGGGTACATGACTTTAATACTAGTTGCTCTAAATAACAGTAATAGATATAAATTATTAACATAAAGTCTCTTATAATAGCTTGATCAATATGAATACCGTTTTTTCTTCAATGAACGGCCTTTCGGCAATTGCGAATATTTTCAGATGAACGCAACATCTTCGGGTACGTTTGGATCGCGAATTATCGCGTATATACTAATATTAAAAGCGTACTACTGTTTGGTTTGTGCCAGCAGGTCACGGAGTTTTTAAACAACATGTCGAAAATGTTTCATTTATGATTTTTAAAATGAATGGTTGTTATTAGAATTTCAATTTTACGTCAAAATGTGATTTTATTTCGGGACTATTTTTGTCCGTAGCATTAAAACGTGGAAACTGGTCGGGTCGTTCTATTTACAGCTTGGGTAGAAAGTGTTACTGTATGGTCATCTTTAAAAGAATAAATTAAGTCTTATTAGCAATTCTATAATGAAATAATGAACTATTGGTGTAAATGTAAGTAAGGAATGGCGTGAGTGAGACCGAAGGACTTCACGCATACTTTATCCAGTCCAACTTACAAGTAGGTTCAGAGTCCCGATAATGACATCAGTTACGTAATTCATTTCTTACTTAATAAAAATATAGTCATTCTCTTTCACTAAATCTTAATATCGTTCATTTTCAAAAATTAAAAACTCTAAACATATCTGTAATAAAACAGAATATAACATCTCCATTATCATCCTTGTTTAACTATAAACTTGTTTTTAAAGGTCGGGGAGTGCATCTATTATATCCGATCTATATATACATGGATATATCTTGGTTATTTTCGAAGTTCTCCTTATTCTGAAGTAAATTGATTGAATATCGACTCTATTTTTGTTCAAACTGCTCCTGTGTTATGACAAAACGAGAGATTTCTCAGAAAAAGAGTTACTTCTAGCATATAAATGTAAAAGATATTTCACATTTCAGTGCACACATTTCATGAACAAGGCGTACATTCGGGGAAGATACGTCAAGGTATCATTAGGTTTGTTACAGAAGCTGCATGTTATTTTCGTTTTTACGTTCTTAAACATCTTCAAATATTTTGGAATTTAAAACTGACCAATTAGAATAGTTGTTAAGTGTAGTAGCAAGTTTTCACATTTACTCACCAATACAGTCGTGACTGGTACGCTACTTCATGTCTCAAAGTATTTGTCCAACGTATTATGGTCATGAAGTCCTCCAAATAGAACAATAAGTGTGTGAATGACGAATGCATGCCAATCGCTTGCGTTTTTATCTTAACTCCACGTGAATTCCGATGAGCAATCAATTCGTTGAATTTCAAAGACAATATTCAGGATGTTTAAACCATTAAAAACCCCTAGTAATATCATTAAAACCCTTAGTAATTTCATGAAAACAAACTATTTTTTCTTTCTCATTTTAGGATTGGTATATATGGTGTCGTATTACTGCCGTAAGATAACCAGTTAACGCTCGCGAATTGTTTCGTGTGAACGACTTAATTTTCGCGATAATTATCTAGCTATCTAGTTAATATTCGCGATACTTTTTTGGTAAGATTTATATCATGAGACTAAAAACAGCCTCGTAAGTGCACAGAACTGCCACCAATTACCCTATTTAGCTATACAACACTAACAGGTTAACTAGTTATGGTTTGCGAATTCCACTTAATAAGTAACATAATAACTGGTTAACTAGTTAAGACCATGTTCACCACGCCAACTTGTGTTGCGGCAAGACCATGTTCACCACGACAAGGTGTGTCGCGGCAAGACCATGTTCACCACGACAACGTGTGTCGCGGCAAGACCATGTTCACCACGACAAGGTGTGTCGCGGCAAGACCATGTTCACCACGACAACGTGTTGCACGGCAAGACCATGTTCACCACGACAAGGTGTGTCGCGACAAGACCATGTTCACCACGACAACGTGTGTCGCGGCAAGACCATGTTCACCACGACAACGTGTGTCGCGGCAAGACCATGTTCACCACGACAAGGTGTGTCGCGGCAAGACCATGTTCACCACGACAAGGTGTTGCGCGACAAGACCATGTTCACCACGACAACGTGTGTCGCGGCAAGACCATGTTCACCACATCAAGGTGTGTCGCGGCAAGACCTATGTCTGTAGAATTACGGGGACCCAAAATGTGGGAGTTGCGTCCGGTCTGCAGACTTAATCGTTTAGAAAACCCAAAATAAACACGACTACAAAAAATATTTTGGATAATTGGTGCCAAATCTGTCGAAAGATGTCCTAACCCAAGGGAAATGTGCCCAAATTAGGAGTTTGTGTCAAAACTGTTTTCTTGTGTCCACGACTTAGTTATCGCGTGAAAACTACTAACTTTCTCGTTCCCAAGACAAATAATGGCATGGCCAAGACTTGGAGCAAACTGATTCGCGGGAACGAGTAAATTAGTCAGTGCCACGAAATGCGAAGTAGTGGGTTAGGGATTAAATCAAAGCACTGATGGTGCTGAACGGCTTGAGCGATGATTCCATTTATATGATATTCAAAAACGATCATATGAATGATAGCATGGCACTCCGTCGCTCGCTCTCATGCCTGCCCGTCCACACACCCAACCTGCCGACACAACCGACCGCCAACTCACCACTCTAAACCCACTCAACTTTAAGAGAATGTGAGCACAATTGTAGTATATATAATACTCTTTCAATTCATACCATAACTTAAACAAAGAGAGTACAACAAATCATTTACATATATACAAACTTAAACCAATTATCCGTAAGGGCACTATATGGAAATAAGAACCATTAGAATGCTTATTAGCATATGACTTACAAACGCAGGGGTGGATATTTGGGCATCGTGTTGTTACACTTATGGCGGTTGTTTGGACGCCCAATATGTTAGTCGTGAATAATATGTTACGAGGATGTCAAACTCGTATTTATTATTTAATTTTGACATTGAATAAATATCCTTTTCACTCACTGTGGTTTATTATTTGGTTGAACTTGTCAATACATGAATATAATTTTATGCCGACAGAAAATATTTTATGGATCTGCGGGTTAAACTGAATCTCCCCTAGCTAATTCTGCGGGTTGAACCGGTTACATCTTAAGCATACATGTGATAATTTCTTGGGTCGATTCCGGGACACCCATCGTAATGTCAACGCACACTAGGGGGGTCCGGGGGCATGCCCCCCCCGGAAAATTTTTTAAATGGGGAACGTCTGTGGTGCATTCTATAGCATATCTGGGGCTATTTTAGTCGTTTTTAACGTCGGGAAAATGTACCTATTTTGACTGCCAAGACGTATTTTTTACTTGACATGGTTGTTTTTTTTTCTGCATTTTCTTGGAAAAATAAAACCACCAGATATTTTCCCAGGCTTTAAATGAAGTGCTAGGAGGATATGCAGTCTACTTTCGGTTTCATCAAAACAGGAAATAAACAACTATACGGGCACCTGTTTTCCCGCGCTTTTGAGAACATGCGTTACAAAATATTTATTTTTTCATCACATTTAAAACGTTTGCAATTTATGACACACAATATTTTTCAGACGATAAAGAAGATTTTTTAAATGGGGAACGTCTGTGGTGCATTCTATAGCATATCTGGGGCTATTTTAGTCGTTTTTAACGTCGGGAAAATGTACCTATTTTGACTGCCAAGACGTATTTTTTACTTGACATGGTTGTTTTTTTTTCTGCATTTTCTTGGAAAAATAAAACCACCAGATATTTTCCCAGGCTTTAAATGAAGTGCTAGGAGGATATGCAGTCTACTTTCGGTTTCATCAAAACAGGAAATAAACAACTATACGGGCACCTGTTTTCCCGCGCTTTTGAGAACATGCGTTACAAAATATTTATTTTTTCATCACATTTAAAACGTTTGCAATTTATGACACACAATATTTTTCAGACGATAAAGAAGATTTTCCAGTCGATGAGCTTTTTTATTTCGGCGTAAAAATACACACGATAGATTGGAAAAAAGGTCAAAACACTAAAATTCCTTATGGACGCATAAGTTGTTAAAAGTATAACGACGTATCGACTTTGAAATTTGCAAGGAATATGGGATGTTTTCCGTGTTTTAATTTTGTTTTTTTTACTCATTTTGTCACTTTCTTTGAACTTACCATCATGCTCGTTTGTTGGTAAAATGTGTGAATAATATCAATTCATCAATTAAAAGCTATCATTCATAAGACCAAACAAAGCCATATGAAAACAATGAATTTGTATACAAGAACCCTCCCCCACTCGTTAAGCACAACAATAGGCCGATAGATCAATTATCGGGTGATTGACGATGACCTCGACGACACACGTACCAATTAACGGATTAGTGTCAACATGTCCTGTGTTTTACGACCAGTGTCCCGGACAGGCAAAATAGCTGACTTACATTGGTAAAATTAAGATAATCGATTCCGATTCCGAGATTATTTTTTTTTCGTTTTTTTTTTATGACTTTCCGGGACAAACATGCACCCTCCGTGACTCCGTGACAGAGATACGATTTCCGGGACAATCCCGGACGTCCGGGACGTTATCACATGTATGTCTTAAGCATGGCTTATCAGCGTTCCACGCCGTGACCAGTGGTCAGGAAGTGTGTGCGTGGCTTATCAGTGGCCACGTGGTGTGTATCGGCCTATCGCTAGCCTCACGCTTCGGCCATTCTAGAAAAAATCTTCAGAGATACGTGCTTGCGAATTTTGAGCAAAATAGTTTGCATAATTTTCCTCCACCTCCCAATCCACCTCCATACAGTTTTTCAAACAATCTATGTATATTATTTAATACATGTCTTTATGAGGTATATTTGTAGTGCAATTAACATATTTCTAAATTGATTGTGTATAATTTTATTCTTCATGTCCATGAATATATACATGTTTATGCATTTGTTCTAGTATATGTGGGTTTTATTGTTGCACGTTTATTGGGCGTTCGCGGTTGTTTGGACGCCCAATATGCTAGTCGTGAATAATATGTTACGAGGATGTCAAACTCGTATTTATTATTTAATTTTTACATTGAATAAATGTCCTTTTCACTCACTGTGGTTTATTATTCACGTCTCCCATTTGGTTGAACTTGTTATGGCCAGCCACTCCTTATTCAGTAGCAATACATAAATACATAGCAATACAGAGGAAAATGACCAAGCTTAGTTGGAGCATGAACTTTAACATACGTTTACAAACTCTGAGGTACTAGTATATATTAATGGATAATGATATAGGATATATGTTCTTCTATCTTACATAAATTTCTACTGGGTGTATTCCGTCCATTAAAGCTAATTTCACTGCTAGAGCATTGCAGGCAGAAGGGAGAAAAACGCACTGAATTAATTAAGTATTGTACATCTGAATTTCCTCCCCTTTATTATCTTATTTATATAATTATTATGTAATAAAGTTCCAATGAGGTCAAAACCAGAACTTCAAGGAGTTTTCCAGTTTATAGGAGTTTTCCCTTTCATATCCATGTTTTATACGTGTGTTTTACTGTTAATATACGCAAACTATTACATTATATTACATGAACTTATTTTGCAAAGCAAACAGTATTCCAGGTATGTTTCAGAGACTGATTTTCATAAAAAAAATCTGGTACCTCCGAGAATGACGTTCAACTTCACATGGAATTTGTGTGGTCTATAACATAAGTCTAAAACTAATGCTCAAGCCTAAAAATATCGTTCTCAAATGTCATCTACACGTATATGCCACCATTCTAACAATTGACTAGCGTTCGCCCATAACTAAGTTATGTCATGGCCACGACTTACTATCTCGTTCCCGTGACGTATAATGTCGTGCTCACGACTTAAGAGATTACTAATTCGTGGGCACGAGCTAGTAAGTCGTGGCCACCGGAAAAAATATGTTCACACATGTCATCTCTATGCCACGATGACCGTACATACGATTTACTTTTTCATTCACAGGATGAATAATGCCGTAGCTACGACTTACAGATTACGTAATCTCGGGAACATAGTAGTTTGTGGCAACACGTTCACACATGTCCCCCACTATGCCAAAGTACAAACGACTTAGATGGTCGTGGCCAAGAGATATCTAAGTCGTGGGAACGAGAAGCCGGTGAGGTGTGACCACGACAACTAAATCGTGGCCACAAGTTAACTAAGTCGTGGGAACGACATAAGTCGTGGGAATCAATAAGTCATGGCCACGAGATACAAATAATATTTACACATTAAGTTAGTAATTCATTAAATTTAGTCTAATGCCGTTATGTCGAACTCTGTTATCTCCAAAAAGGTCATGTCAAACTTATTTTCCCGGTCTGGACCTGTTTAAAACAATTACGCTTGGTATGTCATTTTTTTATCTCGAATATTCGCTATATTAAAGTCATTTTCAAATCCCTGAGATCGAGTTTCAGACATTTCCTTCATCATTTATGTTGAACTGCAAGTCAAGCTAAAGGTAAAAAAACTCCACAGTAGTATCTGAAAGGTGAGCTTTTCATACAATTAGTTAACGCAGTAAAAATTAGTAAAAGCAGATGAATGGATATGAATTATGACTCTTAATCAAAGTTGAAAGCAGTTTATGCTTCTTTCCTTCAGTTCTCACGTTCCAGATAGTATGAATAATAACTCCACGTGAATGCCGATGAGCAATTAATCCCTTGAATTTGAAAAACGATATCCAGGAAGTTAAAACCCTTTAAAACCCTTAGTAATTTTATTGAAACAAACTATTTTTACACACACTGTCATTGTCATTATTAACGCTTGTACAAAGGTTCATGATGAAATCCTTAACTATTTTACACCTGCACTGCATTTTAGCACCTGCACAAAGTTTCGTATTAATATTCTGGTATATTTTACACATGCACTGCATTTTGAGCACCTGCACAAAGCTTCATCACGGTTTAAATCTACGACTATTTTACACCTGCACTGCCATTTTAGCACCTGCACAAAGTTTCATGGTTAAATCCTCGACTATTTTACACCTGCACTGCAATTTTAGCACCTGCACAAAGTTTCATGTTAATATCCTCGTCTATTTTACACCTGCACTGCCTTTTGAGCACCTGCACAAAGTTTCATGTTAATATCCTTGTCTATTTACACCTGCACTGCCATTTTAGCACCTGCACAAAGTTTCATGATTAAATCATCGACTATTTTACACCTGCCTGCAATTTTAGCACCTGCATAAAGTTTCATGTTAATATCCTTGTCTATTTTACACCTGCACTGCATTTTCAGCACCTGCACAAAGTTTCATGTTAATATACTTATATATTTTACACCTGCACTGCAATTTTAGCACCTGCACAAAGTTTCGTATTAATATTCTGGTATAATTTACACATGTACTGCATTTTGAACACCTGCACAAAGCTTCATCACGGTTTAAATCTACGACTATTTTACACCTGCACTGCCATTTTAGCACCAGCACAAAGTTTCATGTTTAAATCATCGACTATTTTACACCTGCACTGCAATTTTAGCACCTGCACAAAGTTTCATGTTAATATCCTTGTCTATTTTACACCTGCACATCATTTTCAGCACATGCACAAAGTTTCAAGTTTATATCCTTGTCTATTTTACACCTGCACTGCCATTTTAGCACCTGCACAAAGTTTCATGTTTAAATCATCGACTATTTTACACCTGCACTGCATTTTGAGCACCTGCACAAAGTTTCATGTTAATATCCTTGTCTATTTTACACCTGCACATCATTTTCAGCACATGCACAAAGTTTCAAGTTAATATCCTTGTCTATTTTACACCTGCACTGCCATTTTAGCACCTGCACAAAGTTTCATGTTTAAATCATCGACTATTTTACACCTGTACTGCCATTTTAGCACCTGCACAAAGTTTCATGTTAACATCCTTGTCTATTTTACACCTGCACTGCATTTTCAGCACCTGCACAAAGTGTCATGTTAATATCCTGGTCTATTTTACACCTGCACTGCCATTTTAGCACCTGCACAAAGTTTTGTGTTAAAATCCTAGATTTTTTTACACCTGCACTGCAATTCTAGCACCTGCACAAAATTTCATGTTAATATCCTTGTCTATTTTACACCTGCCCTGCACGGCATTTTGAGCACCTGCACAAAGTTTCATGTTTAAATCCTTGACTATTTTACACCTGCACTGGCTTTTGAGCACCTGCACAAAGTTTCATGTTTAAATCCTTGACTATTTTACACCTGCACTGCATTTTGAGCACCTGCACAAAGCTTCATGTTTAAATCCTCGACTATTTTACAACTGCACTGCCATTTTAGCACCTGCACAAAGCTTCATGTTTAAATCCTCCACTATTTTACACCTGCACTGCCATTTAAGCACCTGCACAAAGCTTCATGTTTAAATCATCAACTATTTTACACCTGCACTGCCATTTTAGTTAGCACCTGCACAGAGCTTCATGTTTAAATCTACGACTATTTTACACCTGCACTGCCATTTTAGCACCTGCACAAAGTTTCATGTTTAAATCATCGACTATTTTACACCTGCACTGCAATTTTAGCACCTGCACACAGATGATATCCTTGACTTTTTGTTATTTGTGGACAACATGCCAACAATAATGACAACAACGACACCAGCAATATAAAAATACCCCGGTTTTATGCTTTAATAGAACAATAAGAAGAGCTATTAAAGCAATGATCAAGTCAAAAGTCAAAATATATGAATAGCTGAATTGTTTATAATATTTATTAGTATCAGTATGCAGTGGCTAAGTACTACATTCCAAATATGTTGGCTAGGTATAATGAAGGCTTCACACCCATTTGCAAAGTCAAGTCAATTCCTTAATTGGTATAAAAGACCAAAGCATACAACATGAAAAGTTGTGTCAGGCCAATGGTTCAATAAAAAACATATTAATCCTGAACATGGATCTATTAAACAAAACTATTTCTCTTAAACTTTTATAATTTATACATTAGAAATTAATCAGTTTAATGTTTCTGAATGGTTTCATTTCGAAAGAATATAGATGGTCATTACATTTCCAATTAAAAAAGTATTGTGTACATACATCACTATTTTTACTGATCAAAAAATGCTTGGTATTCACAGTCTAAAATGGAATTATTTTCATTATCTTGACAATACACAAACACACACAGGATTGACCCTTGTGGTAATATTTTAAATAATAAACTATAACAGAAACTATTACCAACATATGTGTGCCAATCACAGCTGTTTTATCATTCGAATGATCGAGTTCATGTGTGAAATGTTTTTTAATTCATTTCAAATCTTTCTTTTTTTTATTATTTAGAGGGCTATATTGAAAATATTAGGTTTTATCGTTCACACTGTAATTATGTCATTATGTGTTACCTTCTTAAAATAAAGATATTACCGGGTATAATTATTAAATTTTATTTTTTGAACATCAACATTACCAGAATTCTCTCTTATGTTTAAAGGGCATTTCTAATAGATTATATAGCTCAAAATTTAACAATGTCTTAAAAAATATTAATAATGAAAAACATCAACTTGAAACGTTTATAGATTTGTACAAAATCTGATTAAAACAATCAATAAGTACTGTTTAAAAATATTATGATATATATTTTCATCATAACTGTCTTGAAATATCCATTCAAACATGCTTAACCTTTTTTTTCCATGTAATATACGCATTATGAAAATGTTTATCTTACACATGTGTAAAAAAGACTTAAGGCTCACTTACTAACAAATTTCTTGGAATCATTTAATAAAATTTGGATTAAATGGCAACTCCAGTCAGTTCCTGTATATATATAAAGCCATACGAAAATAGTAAATTCTTAACATTTGTAACCCAACAATTTTGTCAAACTTTTGTCTAAGTGAAGTATTAATTATCACTACTTAGGATACCTGGTATTGGGCAGTTGTAACAATTTACCAAAATATCTCATGCAATTATAAAAATAAGGTACAAGGAATGCCAGTCTTCCAGACTCTCCAAGAATCATACATGTCTACATTGTTTATGCAATTTTTTTTTTGTACATACCGGTATTCAAGGGTAGGGGCAGAAATCATAACCCCCATATCTGGGACCTGTTACATCATATAGGTTTAATCTTAGTGTCAAATATGTTATACTATTCTCCTGTTGGAATATAACCAGGTTTTTTGATAATGTTTAATGGCAAAATTCTCAAATTCAAAATGAAATGAGCTAGAGTTGCCGACATATATTTAGGTTATATCCAAGACAACTGTGGACTAAAAAGCCCGATGTATTCATAAACAGATGTATTTTTATCACAACATGATAACTTACCTATAAATTGATGGTAATAATTATGATTAACAATACTTGAACCAAATATAATAGAACTGATTGCCATCATTATCCCAAAACTGAATCAATAACGGAACAAGGCAATTTCAGCTGTAGGTTCACAATAAAAAGTGAAGAGAGAGAACGGGGAGGATTTTTTGGTCAAATAAAGTAGTTCAAGCATTTCCAATATGGTGAAGTATACTCTGAACATATATTTTACTAAATAAGGACAAATGTTGTCAAGTTTTCAAGGAACCTAAATGAAAAGAATAATCCATAATCAGTGTTTCAAATCAGCATTTCATTGAAAACAATTTTTTCTGGCTTTAAAAACGAAAAAACAACAACACATAAGCAGGGTTTAAAAAACGAAAGCAACAATGCCAGAGAAACTAAAGTAACAATGATATAATTTTTGGCAATACATGCATACTGTATTTAAAACATTTACCTCTTTACAGTTTCATTTTATTGGCAATATCAGCAAAAACATGCCTTTAAAAAAATGTTATGTTATACAGCTGCTTTGTCACTCGAGCATAATTACATGTATAAAGCATTGACCAATTGCTGAAGGCAAATATACAAGTTTATGTTCGCTATGAAGACACTTACAGCATATACAGCTATATATAACATTTATATAGTAATACATGTTTGGCTGTTGCATTATATTTGGCTCAAGTGTCTCATTATTACCCCAAAATATGTTTACTCATCTTCATAAAAGCAGGTGATAGGAATACACCATGAGCGGAGGGAAACTGGTATAAAGATATAGTAGACTAAGAAAGAAGAAACACCTGTATTAAAGATTTTAAAACATGGCAGATTCGGACTGCAGCGTAATATATGTCCCTCGTGCGCATAATGTCCCTAGACTACATCTCGGGCCACTCGGGCCAATTATCACACAACTGCTAGGCTCTGCTGTGTATTAACTAGGGATTTAAACGAATATTCGATCAAATGTTTGGTATTTGAATGTCAAGATCAGTATTTTAATATTGGATTTGTTGTTGTTAAATAAATATAATAATAATAAATGTATTACCTTCAACTCTGTTGTTGTGTATAAAGTTTGTGAATGAGATGAGGGACATATAATAGGGTTCCATAAAAGTCCCCGTAATTTTACTTACAACTTATAAATCTTTGAGAAGTTTTAGTTAGCTATTATTATTATTGGCTTAAGTAACAGCTGGGGCACCTTCACCGTACTTTGTCATAGCCAGTAGCATAGCAGTATACAGATTATGATAAAAAAAATATGAAGAAAGTACAGGAAAATCTTGAAGGAGAATTGATATTAGATTTATATAGGACATTCTAAAATGGAACTACAATGTACCACTTGTAATAAACTGTGAAAGCCAATCACATGATTGCACACATTTCATAAACATCTTAACAGTAACAATCAACAAGAAAAAATGTACAGATATATTCTCATATCACAGCGAACAACTTTAACTTCTCCTTTATTGAATCTTCTGAACCTGGTTTACATATTTTCAATAAATGCTTCTCAAAGGACTCAATGTATCTGTCAATATTTAACACTACACCAACTTCCCTTCTCACGCATCTATTAGTCTCCCCTGAACACATTTCATGGTAACCAGTTTGTTTCAATACCAATTTCAAATGCTTCCTCTGGCACTCAGAACACTGAATGGTTTTGGAACTATTTTTTAAACCAGTCAGTTTAGAATCTGTGACATCTGACTGGTTACAGGTAACAGTTCCAGATGTAAACTCATTCTGAATGCTCAATTCATCCTTGGTAGCTAATGAAGCACATTTCTGACACATGGATTTAGACTCAAAGCTCCGATTGGCTTGCAGTATGTTTTTAAGGGTGGGGTCTGTGAGCATGTACTTGTAAGTAAGTGTGAACACAAGATGGATGTAGATGTGGAGCTGGTCAGTGTCAGTATATAGTCTGTGTCCGTCTACATGCAATAGCTGGTCATAGTGGTCATCTGCCGGACACTCACCCAGACTCTCCTCTGAAGACTGGCTGGACCCTGAAGTAGTTAACTGGAGTTAGATGTTATTAACATAGAGTAAATATACATATATATGATCTTTAACTAAATTTCACTTGGGATTTATCTTAATTCTTTAACTGATTTACACTGAAACGCAAGGGAACACAACTTATAGTTTCCTGTCTGTCTGTCTATGATTTATAATTTTGGCTTAAAGCAATTACACAATTTTTACTAATAAAACTAACCCTGTGATGGTGAAAATGACCCCTGACTCTCAGATAGGTGCCGCCTTGTAGTGACAAAGGAAGACAACAGGTCAACCATTTCTTGAGACTCAGCTAAATCCAAGGGCGTGTAATTGAGACATGTGCGGGCCTCCAGTAGGCGGGGTCCACCGTGTTTGAGCAGGAGGTGACAACATTCAACACGGTTATTTAGGACAGCATCATGGAGAGGTGTGATTCCTTCCGTGTTACATGCCAAAAGGTCCAATTTCTTTAAGGTACCTAATGTATTATTAGGAAATATATGTCAATATTGTATAAAATATAGTTTTGTTAATTTTAAACCAAGAAAAACTAATGATTTCTTACAGCTCTTAATAATCCAAAACATTCATAGTAACTAATTAGAAATCAGCAGAGGTTTCTTCCATGAAAAAGAAAAAGTAACTGGGGGAGCCAGAACAGAGATAAAATTTAATTGTCCTGGTGGGGGGTTGAACTACATATTCTAATGTGTTGGTTTTGGCGGGTCTCAACTGCTGACCATGTGGAGGGGCTGTACATGAACATAAAATAACCAGGTTTGATAATGTATTAATTTTACAAAAGTAATATTAAATTGTGGTAGGGGTGTCTTCCCTATTTTAGTTGTAGAGGTGGGGGGGTGTTAGCCCTAATCTAGTTATGTGGCTGTGGGTGAAAACAGAATTAAAATTAACCCCCCCCCCTTTTTCCGAATTCAGTCCCGCCCCCATGTGGCAACCCAGCCAAACAATGAAAACGTATTTGAACAAGCCCAGAAAGGACTTCTGACACCTGTAATGGACATGAAGGCATGTGCTTAAGTTTATAGGATGTCACTACCTCTGTTGAAGGCCCCCTGTATGGTGTTGGGGAATGTGAGCAGTTCCCTCACACACTGTACATGTCCATGGTTGGCTGCTTCATGGAGGGCAGTCCAACCCGCATTGTCCGACATATTCACATCCACTCCTTCAAACGAATAGAAGTCAATGAATTTCTTATAAGCATTGAATTCTTGTTTTCAAACCATCCCCCCACCATGTTTTGTAAAAAAAAATAGTCCATGAAATAAAATTTTCAAGGATCATATTAATATAGGATGTCTCATGACTTGTTGGTTCATGTGAACATTGTAATCGCATGTGCCGGGTATGTTATTTGAAACACAAAACTTAAATAATAGATCTACCTGTATTTCTTTTCATTCGGGTGGTTGTGTTCACCTTGATTAGGCTTTTGCAGCTACAAAATTCAAGAGGCACAAAGCCCTAGTTCTCCTGCATTACTGTTATACATGTACCAGGTATTTGGAGCAGTTTTCTCACGGCAGCCAAATCATTCTTAATGCAGGCGACCATCAGTGGCGTCTCCCCCTTATGGTTCCTCTTCGTGGCTGCAGCAGCCTCTGCCCTATAACATACTTCATTCATTTAACCAAAACTTGCAGGGTTTTTACAATGAATAACATGGCTGTTACAAGGGGTTCTTGTCTGAATATTTCTTTGAAATCATGCAATTTTACCCAAATTTTGAATCTACCACCAGAAAAAAAAACACCTCAAGAATTAATTAAAATGTTTTTGTTTTTTTCAAAATCTGTAATTTGTATTACTAAGTAAATTTCATAAATTCCTTATAACTTTACATGTAATATGGTTAATGTATTGTTGTCAAAATCATGAATGACAGCTCAAGGCGGACAAGTCATTTATAGGTTGAGTTAAGGAACATGTACCTGGTAGTTTTTTGATGTTTTGGTGACTCCATCGACTTACGTCTTAGAGGGGTTTCACTTCTACATAGTCTTGGTACCAGAAACATAAAGTAGTTTACCTAAAATACACAAATACATGTAAGTTCATCCCATTTTACCAGTTTAATTGTGCAATAAAGTGCGTAAAAAGAAAATTATTTATGTCAGAGTTATTAATTGATTTATATTTATATCTTTCAACAAATTTTATGGTTCAGCTATGGCCAACATTACAGATGTTAGATAACGTTACTTTAATGCTATGTCTATAACTCAACTGTTGTTTTTGTAAACTAGACAACAAATAATCACCTAAGTGCAATAACTGAATATCTGCATATTGAAATAGAAGCAGATATTGAGTTCTTGAACTAAGGTGACGAAATAGCATCATGTTGAGTCTGTTGAAAGAACTTTTGACACAGATTATAAGTATATATCATGTGTTTCTGGTACGGATAGAAAAATCCGACCCGAGGGGACTTGCGTTAGCCGGTAAAGAGGCTTGATACTTTTCCTTGCATATCTAAATTTATCAATTTGTGGAAAAAATGACGTTGAAAACAAACTTTGGTACAATTACACCAAAAAGCGCGTGTGACGTTGCTTAACAACGACATAAAGCGCAGTAATTTTGAATTACAAAAAATAACGTTTTTTAACAATTATCTATGTTCAATTTTAATTAAAAGTCTTGCAAACATATATATTTGATTGCTCTTTATTGAAATGGCATAATATATTTTTCATAAAGCATGCAATAAATGAAATAAGAAGTGGCGCGTTGTTGCGCGTGACTCATCTTACATGGGGTATGTAAGATGGCTTGTTCCAGCACTGGTCACATGACCGGAAACACACGTCCGGTATGCAAGAAATAATGCACTTTCATGCATTTGCACAGTCTGAACATGGGTCAGTCCAGACGGACTGAGGCACATTCACAGAATCTGTGACAGGCCCCCTCATCATGGTCAACCTTCATGGCAAGTTCTTTGAAATCTTTTAATGCAAAGTAAAGATACAACAGTACAGACCAGTTTCCTCTCAACAGTACTCATTTTGATTAAACCTGTAAGTGCGACCTAGACCGTTGAGTTTCATGGCAAGTTTTTGAATTTATCCTATAATGCAAGGTCAAGATACATCCCGGACAAGGAAAAGACCAGATGGACGCACTTAATAAGGCATTGTGACAGCTATGTCAAGCCCACCGCAAGCAGTCTTGTCAATGTGGAAACCCTATGAAAGCCAGATTTTTTATTTCAACAAATGCGATTTTGCAGCAGGATGTATATTTATACATTATGAGTACATCCTGCTGACACATATTCACACTGGTCCTACATATCATGCTGAGATTATAAGTATCTTCCATGGTCGAGAGTGTGTAAGATAGGTTCATTCCGACCCGAGCGTAGGGTGTTTTGCGAGGGTCGGGATGAACCTATCTTATACGAGGGACGATCCAAAATAAACAGGATTGTTCTCACATAACGTATGAGCGGCTATGGTAGATGCTTTTTCTCCCACCTCAGTTAAACAAAATTAAGTAAAAATGTATTTTTTGCTGGAACTCTTTTTTGCTTATTGAAAATAATAGAGTACGGATATGCGATAGCACGTGGTTGTCATGGATATACGCGCAGTGATCCAGTTATTGTTAATAGTCAAATCGGTCTTTTTAAATAGTTTTAAGGAGAATGAAGCATTATTTCTTGAATGGTGCCTGAAAACTGTTTTATGGTGACATTTGAAGTGAGAAATAATTAATTAGCGTTCTAAATATTACCATAAGACAAGACTTCCTTGATGCTACTGATGACAGTCTTCAACAAGGGAGGTAATTACAATGTGGTAAAAGGAGTTCCATACGGGCATTTTATCTTTGCCCGTGGGCAAGATAAAAATATCTAGCATGGTTAAATTATTGGATCTACTTATCTGAGGTGGGAGAAATATTCTAGCTGAGTCAATTGAAGATTGGATGATATGAAAGGAATAAGAAACTAACACAAAATTTTATCTTAACATTTGCCTTAGTGACCTAAAATTTTGACCCGAGATGACCCATATGTATTTGGTATTGGTCTTTCAGGTTGACTGATACTTTGAACCAATGTAATAAAGACAGGATAAATACTATTGAGTATTGAATTTATGAATGCAATATTTTTCTTCATTTGACATATTGACCTAGTTCTTAAACCGATATTACAGATTTTCACACTGGTACTAAATATCATGCTTATTAATATTTTGACTTGAGTTTCTTGAAAATTGGATAAACATTGATGAATATGTGAAAGAAACACAAAAATTGTCTTAATATTTGACCTATGACCATATTTTTGACCACAGATGAGCCATATTCACACTGGTCTTAAATATTATGCTGACAAATATCCAAAACAAGTTTCATTTAGATTGTATAATAAGAGCTGTACCTATTACACGAATAAAAAAGTATTTGGCAATCCATAACCAAGAAACTAAAAAAATAATCCAGCTAAAAAGCCAACAAAAAAGTACAAATTATAACTACTTACAACTGTTGTAATGTCTAGTTCCTGTTCCTGCCTGTCTGCAACGAGGGTATCTTGGAATGTCTCCAACATCAAGTGACGGGAAAGTGCCACCTGTAGCCATGGTAACTGAAGCTGTGACAGGATAAACTGCACAATCTCCTCTGTGTTCTGACCTGCCATATGTATAGAAGATGTACACAGTTCAGATGTCAAACAAATGCATGTTACATACAGACTAAGGGAGACAATTCATTGACAGAGATGGTAGGCGCGACTGAGCGGTAGCTGCAAGCACCGTGGCCCTGACACTTCAGTACTTTGTGACTTCGCACTAATCCATTTATTGTAGCCGCTGTCTCGAGGCTTCGATATAATAAAAAGCCGCCCTTATCATTATCATGTCACATTTCCTTTCACAACAGTAGCAGACTGGCAAATTAGTGAAGGTGTCACCAGCTACATGTAACCAAGGATACTTGACTGTGTATTAGTGCATTTATTGATTAATCGACAATTTCTAATTCATGACCACATGATGTTTCCTCATATTATTTTCCCATTTGAACTAGTAAAGCATGGAAGAGCCAAATCAGCCTAACCAAACATTTGCTTGGTATTAAAATCCCAAAGCATAGATATTTCAGGCCAGATGGTTTGAAATTCATCCCTGGATCCAAAACATTGTGGTGTTAGACTTCATAAGTTATAAATTTATAAAATGATACAAATGCTAGGGAAGCTTTCCCTGGTAATAAACATAAACTGAACCATTATGACCAAAGAAAGACTCAATTGTTTTGACATTTCGTTTTTCTAATAATGTGTTTTTTTCTTTTCAGGCAGTGGACCCAGCCCTTAGTTTTATATGCAGAAAGGCTATGAAGTCTGGAAAGATAGGCTTCATCATGGCGGTATTCAGCATCCTGTGGGACAGGACAAAGAAGCTGAAGATCCTTGATAATTCCAAATGACACAAGGAAGCAGTGGAACAGCACATCACACTGCCAAGGCAAAGGACAAAGGGGAGACGTTATCCAGCACCCATGCTGCTGTTTCGAGATTAACTATGGGACAGTCAAGACTGAACCATCTCATGGTGATGAAGTCCATCAAGAGACCACTGACAGCCTAGATATAGCTGCTGTTATTGATTACTTTGTATTTGTGAAAGAATGATGTGAAGCGAACTTTGAAGTGTTTGGATAACTAAGCCATGAAACTGTGCAACAGAATGCTACATGTTATGCCATCAACTGAATTCTTCAAATGTTTATCATGTGTTACTAATATGAAGCTTTATACATGACAGTATAAATATATATAATTATTAAATGCACTTAAATGAATATGTTTTTTTATTAATGACATTAATGAAAGCACTAAAATTAGATTGAAATCTGTATAAAAATGTGCTGCAAATTGAGTTTCTGAGAGATGATTTTCAAAAATAATCTTGACCAGTGAGGTTAACCCTTTCTGCACCTACTCCATCCACGGCCCCAATGGTCAATACCTTTCAATGCGCCTGCACCCTCAATCATGGTCACTACATTTATCGAGATGAGGTTTAACACCTTTAAGCTAGGCGCCTCAGTCCTCTCCTCAGAGGCACCAAAATTCAATTGAACGAAATGTAATCATACAAGTGTCACCATACAAGAATCTTTTTCTAACAGGTCTCTTGGAGCATCATGAAATCGATGTTTCGTTTGCTTACATAATTATCAACATATGACAGGTGAACATACCATGTATTCTCTTCTCCAGTTCGATCACAAAGGTCTGAAGACACTCGGACTCCAGTGCTACAAGGCCCGACACTTTCTCGTGAAGTCTGGCTGTCTCAAAGACCATTGCAACCAGCCACAACACGTCAGACAGTATGTCAAGCTACAAATGATAATATTAAAATAAATTGAAGTGTTACAAAGAATATTTATTTATATAAAGGGGGTCAAGTGGGTTGGGGAGGGGGGCATTTTGAAATTTATGTGAGAAAGCCAAGGGATACATACTGAAATATTGAGAGCAAGTATTGACATAAATCTAAATATAACCTTCTCCTTACAATCCTCTTTATGACATAGTATGTGTCTGTCAGTATTTTTAGTATTGCTTAGTATTAGAGATGATTGCTTTTGTATTTCTTGTTTATTGGACAAAAACATACTTGTGAAGATGAATATCATGTATTTTTTAAGTGTTCAAGATTTAATCATAATGACATCAGCGAAAATTATTTGTTTTCTTGGTATCGTGGAAATACTGACATAGTTCATTTCTATTATATGATGGCATCTGAAAATTTTACCCATATTAAAGCCACTGCTCTTTACGTTCATAAACTCATGTTAGCTATAGATAACACTTAACTTTGTTAACCAAGAGACACAACTCTCATTTAGTTACATTTATGTATTTTGTTATATTTGATTTGCATTGTAACATGTATTATGGACTGGAGGCCTTTTAACTTTCGTTCGTTCGTTCGTCAATCTGATCAGATCTCATCAGTACTCGATTTGAAATCAAGTTATTAAATAGATTTAAAATATGATTTAAAGCCACATCCAGTAAATTCTTATTTATTTCATCACCTTGATTTCAATTTAATCGAAACTGAAACAGTGTGGAGAGTATCTCGGTAAATCTTAAAGATATTAGGTTATTTTTAATCTTTTATTGTAAATAAAGATGATAAGTAAAACAAATAACAAATGCTACATTATATATATCAAATACATAAAACAAAGAAAAGTTACTAGATGAGACTGTCGCTCCTTCTGTATAGCAAGGAGGGCAACAATGCTGCTGACAGCGTCGAAGAGTTCCCGGACTTTCGCGTTGAAGGCGATGTGACCCGAAGACCATAAAATGTGGATCAGCATGTGGCTCGATCGAGCATCACCTGGCACTTGGTGTCTGAGAAATGTTAAATTTAGTTCTAGTTAAATAGCACTTGTTCTACACAATACAGGAACTGCCAATGAAATCATAAACAGTGTCTTAATCTAGCATGGGATTTCACTCTGTAGCAATATATTTGTATATACTTATACTTTTTTAGTGTATATATTTTTTATAATTTTGCTTCCATTAAATGTATCATTCACTAACAATATGCCCTTATCTGCCAACACACACAAGTATTTACCAGTTCTGAGGGTACGTATAAATCAATTACTTAACAGTTAATATTTCTGTGAAAAAGGATAGAAACTTTATAAAATGTATTTTTTCTGCTTATTTTTTTAATAAAACCATTTTAATACCATTTTAATACAATACTAAAGAAAAGTTGGCTGAAATGTACCAGGCTGAGTGTGTAACTGAGCCGAAATGATAACTGGGCCAAAATGACATGGATTCTACACAGTCATTTACTTCTGTGGGCAATCGTTGAAAACCAACTATGGAATGCAGCAAACAAGACTTACTGGAAGTAAGACAAGTTGTACATCAGCATTCTTGTGACATACTTAAACAGTATGGTCGTCTTCCTGCAGTAAAGCTCATCATCTGAGATGGAGCCACTGTAAAGACAGATGAGCACATGTTCTGATAAACACCATAGAAGTTAACTACAGCAACTACAAGTACTACTATTCCCAACTACGATTCCAGGCAAAGCAGTAACAAAAATATCAGAATTTATTTCATAACCTATAAACAATCTTTATTTGACATCATTTAATAATGTTTTTCTACAATAATGTAACAGTAATACAATTACCATATTTTGTGTATATAAACAAAAGATAAGTACCAAAGTAATCCTAAATGCATGCAAACCATATACATATAATAAACACTCTCCCTACATGTTCATATTATCTTACTAGATAATGTCCTTGATGAAGTCCCACTGCTGTCCTTGCTGGAAAATGTTGACTGGCGTTGCCATCGTAAGGGACTTGAGATAGAGCACCTGCAGCTGCGCGGTAACCGGTGGGTGGAGGCTGAGAGACTTCATCAGCGCACACTGGGACAGCGACATCTCAATGTCAGAAGAGATGTCCTGTAAAATGTAATGTGACACTTCAGAACAGAAGCATATTATGTATCGGTACATGAAGCATCAGTTATACACTAGTGTTCCTAGTAGGAACCTGCAAGCAAATAATAATAACCTGAAAGGAACTATTTACCAGTACTTAAGTCATTATGTTTTAATCACATTTTTACTCTTCATACAATTTTATATTGGCATTTGAATGGTAAAATGGCCAAATTTAAAGACTGTACACCAGATTGGCACCAAAAAAAGTTTTTTTCTGTAACGAATCTCAGGACAATTATCTAATAGAATGTGTTACGCTTTGATATCATAATTGTAAAAAAAAGTACCAAAATGTAAAAAAAAAAAATGTGTTGGAGACCGGGTTCGAACCCTTGTCGCCAAAATTGCAGTCCAGTGTCATATCAACTGAGCCACGACAGCTTACTCTAATTAGGTGACATAATTAAGCTATAAACCTACCTCGGTAATATCACCTGATAACACAGACTAGCCAATCACGCATAAGGAATGATTTCTACCTGGTAGACATACCCAGAAATCTTTTTTAAAGGAAAATACGAAATAACTGCTAAACTTAAATAAATTGTAAACTATGTGGTACTTCAGTTAGTAAGTTTCAATGCATTGTACACATCGATGCCAAGTTTATGTCAGTTTTCAACAAGTTTCCGCCATTTTATCATACGGTAAACAGCCCCTTTAAGATATATGATGCCATGACAGAGACACTTTATTGCTATTTTTATGTATTAAGAGGATAGAAGTTTGTTTCACATCCAAGAGTGAAATACTTACTTTTGGTATAAACAAGTTAAAATTTACATAAAAAAATCATGCTTTTAATTCATAAAAATCAATAACTAATAGATACTTATTTGAACTATAGCTATCAAAACAGTGATGACTACCCCTGCTTGCTGTCATGACACGGGATATTATTCACTGTTTGAGGCTGTTATAAACATGCAAATGTAAAACATCATTCACTGTGTGATTATGAAATGTATATTTTGATAACTCAGTGAATTTATCGTGATTTAATCCATGTTTATTTTTCTATAAACCATTTCTTTTTTGAAAAAAAAACAGTTTATTATTGGGAATGATGCAATACCTTCAGCAGCGTACTGATAACAAGTGCGAGAGTGTCTGCCCGAGGGTGTCGCAAGGTGGTGATTGAGTTGAACAATTCTTGTAGGCCTGTCTCGTAAAACTGGTCCTCTATCATAATGTGGATGATGTCGCTGGTTGTTCCCCGCAGCGGCACACTATCTGTTTTCTGTAAATGTGGACATGCACCTATATGTGAAACCTGTCTTGTAAAACTGGCTCCCAATTATAATGTTACTGCAGTGAAACACTGTCTGGCTACTTCTAATGTACAGGTGTATTCATGATTGTATTTGCATGAAAATTATGGTCTAAATGGAGAAAGATTGAGATCATCTATGTATAATTTTGACCTGAAATTAAGTTTTTGAAGAAATATCAAAATCATGTATTTTTTATTTTATGAATAGACACATCTTTTAAAATCAATAATGTGGATTATGAAATTTGCTATGAAGTTGTTTAAAACAAGAGATGTTTGTCAAACATTATGCACCCCCCGAGCGCCATGTTGTGAGGATTATATGAACAATTGAATGGAATATGCATGGACTGAAATGACAGCTGATTTGTCACTGACATTGGATGTCGTTGAGGCAGTTTTAAGATTATGACCATTCAAAGTGTGAGGATAGAGTGTGTTATGACCATGACCTTTGACTCTATGACCTCAAAATCCATCGGAGTCATCAGCTGGTCACCAAAAAAAATTAATTTCTTTTGTTCAAAGTCACTGTGACCCGATGACCCCTAAAATCATAAGGGGTCATCTACAGGTCAGACACAACTTCAAGTCAAGTTTGAGGGCCATGAGTGCAGACTTGTCGAGTTATCACTCGAAACATTTTTGCATTCAAGGTCACTTTGCATTCAAGGTCACTGTGAACTTGACCTTTGACCCAATGACTCCTAAAATCAATGAGGGTCATCTCCTGGTAAGGCCCAACTTCCATGTCAAGTCTGATGATCAAAGGCTCAGGCATTGTTGAGATATCACTGGTAGAAGATTTGTTAACTTTTTTGCGTTTAAAGGTGACCTTGACCTTTGACCCCTTAAATCAATAGGGGTCATCTACTGGTCAGGCCCAACCTCCAAATCAAGTATGAGGGGCATGGGTGCAGGCATTGTTGAGTTATCACTTTGACAACCTATTATCATTCTAGGTCACTTTGACCTTTGGCCCAATGACCCCTAAAATCAATAGGGGCCATCTACTGGTCAGGCCCAACCTCCAAGTAAAGTTTGAGGGCCATGGTTCAGGCATTGTCGAGTTACCACTTGGACAACCTTTTACCATTCAAGGTCATTGTGACCTTGACCTTTGGTTCAATGAGCCCCAAAAACATTAGGGGTCATCTACTGGTCAGGCCTAACCTCCAAGTCAAGTTTGAGGGCCATGGGTGCAGGCATTGTCGAGTTATCACACAGACAACCATTTACCTTTCAAGGTCACTGTGACCTTGACCTTTGGCCCGATGACCCCCAAAAACATTAGGGATCATCTACTGGTCAGGCCCAACCTCCGAGTCAAGTATGAGGGCCATGGGTGCAGACATTGTCGAGTTATCACACGGACATTCTTTTACCATTAAAGGTCACTGTGACCTTGACCTTTGACCCTAAAATCAATAGGGGTCATCTACTTGTCAGGCCCAACCTTCATGTCAAGTTTGATGACCATACGTCCAGGAATTGTTGAGTTATCACTCGGACAAGCTTTGGTCTACCGATAGACCAACCAACCGACCAATCAACCGACATGTGCAAGCAATATACCCCTCTCCTCCGAAGGGGGGCATAATATTTATAGATTAAAACCTTTCTTCTACTACATTGCATATTTTGCTTTTGTAAACTGATGTGCAACTTGAAAGCATACCTGTGCACTACACAGGTGACCTATGAAAGAAGTTGGTCTCCAGTCAGATGACAACTGAAACAAATGAATGTTTGTGTTATAAAGTATCACTTACGTAAAGATAGGTCCCATGAAGTTTTTAAGAATGTCAACAAGTTATCCCGTCATAAAAACTTTCAGCATGTCCAGTTTAAATTAAAATATCAAATTGCTGACTAAAGTACATTGTAAGTCCCTTAGAAAACTTACCATTCGTTTTCTGCCTGGCTCAAAGTCATCTTCAATCTCTGTGAAAGAAAATCAATTATTGTTTCATTAATATCTATCATGTACGAAATCCTGAACTTCTCTATTCTCATAAAAAGGTAGTGTACATGTACTTTCTTGCAAGTATATGTACTTATTATAACCTTTGAAATGAACATGACTTTAAAAATCACACTCGCATAAAAGTTTTAATTTGCGCTTATATCAGAGCATAGAAAAATTACAATGTTGATGTTAAATATTAGTACATATGATATATTTATGTCAATGTTCATTACAAACCCATTTTTACCTGTCATGGACTTTTCTGGAGTGAGTCCTCTTGAAAACTTTCGCTTTCTACTTGCTCTTGTTTCCACTCTGTCATTCCCATTATCTTGTTTGCTCATTAAGTTATTTTCATATGGCCGATCATTTCTTATGTTTACTTCAACGGGGACTTCCTGTGTGTCCATTTCAACATTATTCTCATCCTGTTTTATTGTTTTAGACCCATTTGTTGTTGTAGATTTTAAAATTTCACTTGAATTTTCTTTGTTCGACTCATTGCTGGAATCGTCAGTTTCTGCAACTTCACTGGACTCACAATTGGATCTACATGAAAGATTCTCTTGTGTACAGGTGATGTCTATCTTTTTTTCTATGTTTCGCAGAGCAACCGTTCTCTTCAATCTTTGTGAAGCAGAGGCCAAGATTAGCCTCAACTTTGCCGCATCACATTTTTCAATAATGGGTTTCTTTTCTTGTACAAAGTCAGTCAGTGCTTTATTTCCCGTCGTGTGCCCCGAGTCTTTTGTGATGTTAGTTAAAGGATTGTTCTGGTTTATGACTGGTTTGAAAAAGGAAGTTATTCTGGACATTTTTGCTGCAGACTCTTGTAACAATCTGTAAGCTAAAAACAACAACAAAAAGTTAAAGTAGGTGCAGAGGAAAGGTCCCAGTATTGGTGCTAATTAAGGAGTCATTAATACATGATATGAATCTTCCTTTTAATACACACTTGCCTTTTTCCAAGACCAATTGTGTTTATTGCATTCATTCTTTGAATCTAATCTATTGTTATAAATTAAAGAGGAAACCTTTAGGCAAAGTAGATATGCAAATTTACACAAAAACTTACGCTTAGATTCAGTCCTGGTAGGTTTATTTGGAGTCTGCACATTTTCTGAAGATTCCTTTGTTGCCAAGTCATTTTGTACGTCCTTCTTGACCAACTCCTTTGAGCTTTCCTCGTTAATTCCATGTGGTGGTTCACCAGTACATGTTTCTTTTGAAGGTCGCCTCTTTGGGATCAGTGACTTCCATGCTGGAGACTTATCTGTTAATTCTTGTCTCATAGATTTACGACTCCCTGTTACAACATTATTCTCCAACATTTTGTTTGTCAAATTATTCTCATTCACTTGCTCCACTGCGGAAGAGCAAGATATCGCAGATAACTGGTTTTTCAGAGGGCTTTGCATGATCAATTTCTTCAAATTAACACTGACAGATTTATCAAGTTTGTATGAAGACTTGCAGGAAGTTGGACTTGACCAATCACTTCCCTTCAATTGTGACGATGGCATTGATGACACTGGCGATGGCGGAGTAGAGATTTCAGTTGGTGCTGCTGGAGATGAGGTGCTACTGTCTATTGCTGTACTGCTAGTTACAGTCCAAGTCCTGGTTGACTCGGAATGTAATCTGGTCTGAGTTGAGCAGCTGCAGTCTGTTAGATTCTGCGTTGTTTGTTTTGTAAGGAAACTTGCTGCCTGGAAAATGGCACCAGGATAAATATCTAGACCATCGCTGGCCTCTTGTCCATGCTTCAACAGAGAGAATAAAGAACTATGGAAAAAGTATTGAGCACTATTTTATACAAATGTACTCCAAAACCCAGCATAAAGCTTTACAAATTTGTTTATGTTAATTTCACTTAATAGTTTGTGGAACATTTACTTTTCACACACACTTAAGATCTTCAACTGAGCATATTACCAATATTAAATGTAACTGTACTTTTCAACAACTTGATATTGTTTAACACATTTGGATTACACCTGCAGTACCTGATGAGTAAGCTGATCAGACTGTGACCATGGAGTGATATTGTGAGGGGAGTCAAGTAGGCTTGAGGGTGATCCAAGCCTGGACTGGTTTACTGTTCTGGAGGTGTTGGTAGATGAGGGTCCAGTATGGTGGGTCAGGGTAGATAGGCCTTGGGGGGAGTCGGAAATGCCTGATGTAGCCCTAGGGCCGTTAGGGGTATGCTGTGTGGAGGAGCTAGACGTCTCTGAGTATAATATTATTTCTATTTGGAGTATTTTTCTATTAGGAGTATTTTTAATCTTAAAATTAAACAGCCATTTATTTACACCGATGCAAAATAATTCTATTTAATTCAATGCTATTTGACTTGTAGTAATTTTGCAGGCCTAGTTTGCTTTTTCTTAATACATTATGTAGCTGTATGTAATTGTGCAATACCAGTTATGGAAGTCTGTGACTCTGCCAGGAAGGAGTTGTCGTTGGTCTGCTGGCTGTCGTTGGGTGTGGTCGGACCAAGCTGTACCAGATAGTCCATGATATCCGGCTGTGGGTCCTGAAATAGGCATCATATAAGGACTTGTTAAGAATAATAAAAGTTCATAATTCATGCCTGTTTTTATCAGTAATAATGAGTGTTTTACAGAATTAACAGATTATTGTTTTTCAAATAAAGCAGATAACAAGTAAAATTTGAATTGTTTTCAACACATACCTCAAGAACTTCATGAACAATTCAAAAAGTTGATGGAAAAATAATGATGTATAATGATACATTATTGACTCTCAAACCTAACACAACAAGCGAACCTTGATGAGGAAGTCCCCAACGTACTCCGGCCTTAAACACAGCACCCCATGCTCGAATAGCTTGCTGACAGCAGCCACAGAGTTCTCACTCACAATGCAATAGCCAATGTAATTTGCCATTTTTTCTGGGTTTCGAAGAGGGAAAGTGATGTTATATAACTCAGCCCCTCCTGAATGCAGCAATCTGAAATATATCATATCATAACATTTTGGCATTAATGTGTCACAACCATTTCACCAAGAATTGAAAAACTGCTTGTCAAGTAAATAACTTCATGATCTTATTATAATTATTTCTAGGAATTTTGTGAAAAACAGAAGTAAATGGAATCTTAAATGAAATGCATTCTTGTTTTTATTTTTAAAGTCCTAAACATGAAGACCAAAGAATTATCAGTTCATAAATGGCCATTTATACAATCTTGCTGCTCATTGAAATGAAAAAGAATTCAAGGTGACACAGTACCTTTTAATGACCTTTGCCCTCTTTGGTCCAGTGACAACAGCAACCCTCCACCCAGAAAATGCACCTATCTCCGCTCCCAGTAGAAACCGCCATCTCCTACTGGCATAAGCCAGCTCCTCATCAACTACAATGTAAACTATCACCATCAACATTTTAAACTAACTTCCGCAACAGCTGATTCTTTTCAATTATCTTTGTGCAAGATGATGCAAATTGTCTATTGCAAATACCAAGTTTTATGATAATATCTTTAACCAATTTTGTGTTATTGCATTTAAATGCTAATGAAACTAACATGAACAGCACCAAGGCTATGACAATACCTAGACTTTGAAAGATGGAAGGCAAGCTAATAACGATTGATTTCAAGTTATATACTTGAAACACAAAACCCTTTTAAGACCTCAAATATGTATTTCCAGTCATAATGTTTCCTTGAATCAATAAAACCCAACTCTCATCAAACATTACCTTTCGGATGCAACATTGGCAATAGATTAACTGCAGGGTTGAATACTTACTATATCCAGAAAGGATAGCTAACATGTAAAATCAAGTACCAGGTATTCCTTTCTCAAGTCAGGTGTCACTTAAATATTTTTAACAGTTTTGCTACAAAATGTTTTATTCCTTATGTTAGTATGGGCTTTTTAACATTCTTTGCCGTAAGTGTTGTACCAGTATTTTCCCAAACAGGGACTGCTAGGTTGTTTCATGTTCTTTAAGTTTCATACAATGTAAAATACACAAAATACTAACAGAGCATGACAATGCTTCCAGAACAAAACAGATGACTTAAATGCTGCACACATGTATGTAATATTCTGAATGAAATGCTGTGTATGAAATTTTGTGTATGAAATGCTGTGTATGAAATATTGTGTATGAATTGCTGTGTATGAAATGCTACAAGTATGAAATGCTATGAGCTCATGTGTGAAATCCATGGGTTATGCTAAATGTTTCAATTTTACCAAAATGTGATGTTTATATAAATATTGTATGTTTAATATGAGCAAAAATCCAATGTCAACATATCCATAAATTTCAACCAAGGACAATTTTAAATAATCTAAATTATTCAAATGATTGCATCCAAAACTTTGAAATTGAAAGATGACATTCCTAACGGTATACAATATATTGCTCCCTGTGCAAAATAATCGATCTCTCTGTTTGAAGATTATGGTGTCTGGACAGGATATCTGACATGGAGGTTCTGGGTCATGATTACAAACAGTATCAAGTCTAAGTCTAGACACAGACAAGTACGGTACTTACATTTAATTACAAAGAATCATCTTAATTTCATTTAATTTAGAAAAATACAAATATTTATGTAAATAATGGTACAATTTCAAGTAGTTATAAAGTTCAGCAAATTTCAAGATCAATACAAAACATGAAGGAAAGTTAAAAAGAAAGAAAGACTTGCACTTTGGCTACTTAAGTTTGGACTTAAGCCTGTTCATAATCGTGGCCCATGGTCTCACTCCATAAGAATTAGTGTCATTAAGGATCCAGGGACAACATTAGTGTCAAATGCTGCCACTGTTATTCAAAACATACCGCCCGGTCCATTGATAACCCTGTCAGCGCACCACTCATACTGTTCCTCGTCCAGGAAGACACCGGCTGCCAGGGAGTCGCGTACATAAGACGGGTGGAGAGCCCACTTGCCCGTCGCACATGCTCCAAGGTATTTTTCTGATCGTGACAGCTTTCCCAGAATTATATGGCTGCTAGTTGTCCGGAATTCCTTATAACAACAATATGGTTGTTGAGATTATACAAATATTTAAAAGGTCTGATTAAGTATTTTCTGACACAACAGGTCACAGGTCTAAGGATGGATATTTTTCACAATGCATGAGCTAACATTAGGAAAAGTATGAATTCAAGCTTTGACTAATACAGTAAGCAAAATTGTTTTAAATATATGTAAAAGTATAAGGCAATCATTTTTACTATTGACAAAAAAACAATTCAATAAAAGAATAATTAACCACAGATTTCAAAATAATTGATACGTAATTGTCTTTTATATTGCATAATTATGTATATGACTTTTTTGTATTCATTTCATAAAAATCCAAACTGCCTCATTCGATGGGAAGACAACCAGCTTGAAAGTCAGGGCTTTTTCAGCCCATTTTGGAAATAGACCCTAGACATTTTGGGAAAATTTGCGTCATGAAATATGCCCAAATGATTTAATAGGGAAATTTTGGAGTTAAAAGAACAAGCTCCTCAGTCTTCTGCGAATGAGGAAATTATTAGAAATATTAGTTTCTTTTCCCTTTCAAAAGACCTGAATGTCTGAGATATCAATTCTTCAATGGAGTGTATCGTAAATATCTATTGCAATAAATCTTGACAGATAATATTTCATACTGATCGGGATTTTTTTTTTAGGAAGATTGGGAAAACTTTCATATATTTTGCTTTGGGAATGGGTCTGATAGTCCGACCTGTGGGTACTATAGAAAAAGGCCTGAATGTCAGTGCAATATTTATTGCACTGCTAACAAACATGCATATACATCTTATTTTTCAGAATTTACCTGACAATCCAGGACACTGCCACCAAGCTGGTTAATAGTTTTGCTCAAAGTCTTTCTTTCTTCAGCATCGAAGCCAGACAGAAGGAAGACCTTTTTGTCAGGTTGAGCAATGGATGACCTCCTTCGTGACATATCAGCATGATATAGATGCCGCTTTAAAGCTGAACTTGATGTTACAAAATAGCTGATTCTGTTCCCATTACAACTGAAATGTTAAGATAGATTTAATTAAGGAAAGACAAAAACATCGTATTGGTACACATTGGTTTATATTTATGGACTAAGAAATCTATTAAATACATGTAGTAAGTATCATGTCTGATGTCACCAAGTGTGTGCATTCCTGTTTATTGCCTCTTTGTCATCGCAGGGTGTGACCACAGAGAGCACAGAGGGCCTATGTATGAATCTACTACATAATTTCCATTAAAAATCAACCCATTGGCATCATAAATGACAGTCAGTTTAACTCATCCATTTGGCATACAAGTGGAAGATGTTGAGACAGGCAACTTTAACTCATATATGGAAGTGTGTGAAGACAGGGCTATTGAAAAAGTTCATGGACTAAGAGGGCACACTTTTCCTTCTTAGAAGCGTACAGACTATTTTGAGTGAAGTCCTTGTCGGAAGAAAATAAAATAACTATTTTGTAGTCAAAACCATTCAGAGATATCTAAAATGGAAAACACTCTGAATTTTGGGACATCACCATTTACATTTTACATTGAATGCGAGAGAAAATTGATTCACATTATAAAGCATAATTATCAGTATGGAATCATCAAACAACTACACCCCCAGCGCACTTTGGTACCAAAAGACCCTCAGCCAAATCATGATGAAGCCATTGGACTCCATCATTTCTATCTCCAAATTAAAGAAGACAGTTTATATAAGAGAAGCCCTGAAAAAAAAAACTTTTAAAAAACCCGAGAGCGCATTGACTGACTATCATCCAATACCCTGGCACTTTTCCATGAAAGTATGTATACAAAGGTGTTAAACATCGCAAAAATACAGTATGACACACATCAATTAATTTAAAAATGAAAATGTGCATACTGCATCAATGATAACAGTTCACATTTCATGCACATTATAGATTTCCTGGTATTTTTCTTAGTGTATAATATCTTGAAGAATAAGGTGTTACACCAAAAACGACTGTCTCAGTGAAATTCAAATGTAAAGATGACTTTGTGAGGTTTTAAGAAAGACTCCGATATTGAAGAAGCTAATTAAATGCATATTGAAACCCACATCAACAAAACTTATCCAGGTCACATTAACGCTTGAAAACAAGTGCACAGACAATATCGGTATCAATAGGGCACAGGTAGACCAGTTGACAGGGGTGCCGTAATCCAAAGGCGATGACAAAACTGTAATTTGATATAAACACAAATGCGAAATGGCAGAAATTACACAAAACGGCGATTAAGACCATTTCACAGATCACCCACTGGCTTGTTTCATTCAGTTGCGCTGCTTGGCTTCTCAAGTCTGCCATAGTCATTAATTCATAAAAAAACTTATCGATGGCCATTGAGGTGGACTACTGGATAGTCTTATAATTGTACATGGACATATTTTTTTATATGGCAAACTACTCATGTACAAATTCTTTTAAAGCCATTTTTGGCCAGTTGTTTCGTTTGGGATTCTAGATTAAAGCATATTATGTCAATAAAAGATCATAAACACAAGCTAAATTACCTATTAATGTTATTTCATATGTGTTCCTTGAACAAAAAAATCAAAATACAATAAACAATTATGAGTGTAAGGTGTCTCTCATTCCTTTCTGTCAAAACATAACGGTATGTACATGTACATAAAAGTGATGAAGCAGACAACAGTTGTGTATGCAGTTCATATACGCAAAACTGTTGTCTTTTTCATTTGGGTGCTTTTCAAAATAATGAGGCTTTTTCTTTTATCTCTCCTAACTTTTATTCCTTTCACTTTTTGGAAGTGTTTTCAGGCACATTATGAGCCAATCAATCTTGTTAAGAAAATTGTTGAGTCTCAAATGGATGGCTCAAACAGCATAAAAGTTGTGTAAGAATATGTTGCTAAATTTGTCCCCTGTGCACACAAAAAAGTATGACATTTTACATGAAGACCTTTATTCAAATGTGTTTTATTTTTTGAAACTGAATCATAAAGTATATTGGTATTGTTTTTTATGTAACTGAACCCTTTCTCATTTAAAAAAAACATACTTCAAATAAAAAAAATATGTATAAACTTACATTCATAACACCCCCATTCATTTAAAAAAGAAGATAGAATATTCAATTCACATTGAGAACACTACCATTCCATTTAAGCACTATTTATATTAAATTACTATGTCATTTTAATAACTTTAACCTGTCAGCTTTATATAAATGACATAGTTTTATTATTTCATACATTATTTTGTCCCTAACTCAGATGCATGTCTTATTACTCCAAAATGTCCCCTGTCCACCTTTCCGGTTGTTAGTTGTCAGATTTCTATAATTTCTTCAATAAAATGATATTCTGCTGTATTTCCCTGAAAAGAAAGTTACAACAAATGCAAAAACAGTTTTCAGCCTCTCACATACAGAGATTTGAAGCATATGCATGGTTTAAAGTAATGTCCCCTGTGCACCCTGTTTTAGCAGATTTCAATAAATGTCATAACTGACAAATATGGTGCTATTTCCACATTCTGAGAAGTGTGTATGTTATATTTAGGCATCACTTGATAGTTTAGCAACTTGATTGTAAGCGTGTTATAAATGCTTTTATTTATTATTTAATTATAAAGCCATTAAATGTTTACTTTTAAAGTTTTATTAAATTAATTTAAATACAGTTTCAATATTGAGGCACATAAGATAACATATTTTGTTTAAATATTCTATTTTGATTTTATCATAACAATTAAAAAAACTTTGAATCAAATTGAAATTATTCAGGTCATGCTTTTATATGTGCAAGGTATTATATGCTTCAATTCAGTGCACAGGGGACATTTTTTATATGGATCGCACATATACCAGATTATAATTCTGTACAGAAAATAAGTACCCTAGTGGAAAAGCTTGTAGTTAAGCTTCCTTTTCCAAAGAGATCACATAGAAAATATGAAAATAAATGAAGAAAAGACTGATGAAAACATTAACACAATGAAGTCTAGGAAGCGCAGAGAATGACTTAGGAAAGGTCAAAAGTTGCAGAAAATGTATGACAGAGATCAGGAAACTCAGAGAAAAAGAGCAGAATTTGCCAGGTATTGCTCAAACCCTAAGAAAGAGGACAAATAAATCCTATATATGATTTACAAATAAAAGAAAAGGAGAAACTAAAGAAGCAGGGGCAGAGAAGAAATAAAATGAAGAGAAATGAGAAAACAATAAAAGTCCAGAAAATGACAGACAAAATAAAAGGAGAAAGGTTAAAATGAGAAGGTATGAACACACACAGTTGAAGCAGCATCAGTTCAGAAAAAGCACAACATGCAAAACAACCCCTTCAGAGGGATTCCATGGCATGGGCCTCCACAATTAACCATCTGGTAAACCGAAGTGGAGGTCTTAAAATAAGTCATGTTGTAGAAAATTACACAAATGGTGACGTCTTGTCAGTCATAGTCATAAGAAAAATAGGCACACCAACTAAATCAGGAAAAAATTAAAAAGGCAGCTAGTATACACAAGCAATGATAAGAATATGTGGAGTTGCAAGAAAAGTCTTTGGCAATTTGAGCGCCTAAAAATGGACCATGTCAAAATGTCATGTAAAACCATGTCAAAGCCAGGTGAACTTAAATCCTTGTGAAAACCAAAAGTTGAGAATTTTCTTGAATTTAATTCTTGAATAATGCCTAATAAAACAGATACTATTCTATTATTGAGTAGGATGCCAAAGGCAAAGAGGCATCTTTTAATTCAGACATGTTCACAAAAATGTTTAATGGTAACAGGTGCATTGAGACCAAAAACTTTATTTCACTCTGTGGACATATTTTATTCCATTGATTAGAAATTTAGTTGTGTAGGCTCTAATGTTATCGTTCAAACATTTACAGTATTGTTTCAAGCTTTACTGAAAGTACAGTCCCTCTTATTGTAGAAATGTTTACCAGGAAAAGTTAAGTTACAAAAATAATTACATTTATAATTAAAAAATATTACTTGCATTATGATTTGTCCCCTGTGCACCCTTTCCATTACATAACAAAGTACTGAACATGTATGAATTCTAGTACTTTATATTACCATTGATGATATTTTCTTATTTTGGGACTCACTTTGAAGTAGTAAATGTTATATATATGTGACTGTTTGCTGTAAGTTGTTCTCTTAGCCATTATTTTCCATTTGCGTCATTACATACTGTTGAATTACATACTGTTGAATTTTGAGGAAATTGTTGTGAAAAATGTGATACTGAAGAAATTTTGAGGAATACACTCTAACATATACACAGAAATGTCTTAAGTTGATCAAAAATAATGTTTTTATTAACATAAAAGTGAATATAAATGCATATATTGGCTTTCGATATGTGTCCCCTGTGCACTGAAAAATAGTTCAATTTTGAAATGAAAAATTTGGCAATTGTAAATTACAATACATTCTTGAAATTTGGTATGTGGTCTATAAAGATGCAGAAGGTGAAGTAAATGTAAATTTTTCCCTTATTTGATTCTTGTTTTAATTACAGCAAAAACTTTGTGAGGTAACAATTTATTTTTGGTTTCAAATTTAGACAAAATGTGTTGATTTTTTGGATTTTTCTTAAACAACTGAATTATTATGCACATGACTACACACAGGTACCAATTAATGATTATAAAATTCAGAAAAAGCATCTGATTTACGCTAGGTTCTTGACATAGATCATCCATATTGTTAGAAATGTTTGCAATATTTGGATTAAGGTCAAAATATTTTTTTTATTTGTATTTCCTGATACTTTCCCAAAGTTATTTCCGTGTAATTTGAAGTATTTACTTTTTGAATGTAAAATAGGTGACAATCATGAAAACTGGGTTTGAATTTACAACCCCTATGACACACTTTTGCCCCATTATTTTGAAAAGCATCCATTTGAAGCTTTGTTACCGAATTTAAATTAAAAGGTATACCCTGTTTTTTATTAGATTTAATGCGAAATTGCTATCACCCCACACCACACCCCCTGTATTTTGACAGGTCCCGGACATTACGGACCAGACATAACGGACCATATCATATTTAGGGACATTACAGATCATAGCTTGGGACATTACAGACCATGATTTACAATTTTACTCAGTTTGTTTTTACTTTATAACGTACCATATTTGTAGACAATACGGACCATGATATATAATTTAACTCAGTTTGTTTTAACATTATAACATATCATATTTCGTGACATTACGGACCATGATTTATAATTTTACTTACAGGTTGTCAATCTGTACGGAAGTCATTACCAAATTACAGGACATGAGGTCCTGCAATACAGTCTGCATTGCAGGACAGGACCAGATTTTGTAGGTCCGAAAATTTTGTGTACATTTTAGTAATTCTAGTAAACCAGAGTGATGATGCTATGCGTATCATTATACCGTTAGATTTATCATTATCAAACCTCTGCTGAATGAGAATGATCTAAAACCCAAGAGTCAATGACTCTTGAGGTCTGTTTTCAAGAGTCAAAATCAGATCTTTAAGAGTCATTGTACGTTTTATTTCAAAATTCTTGGTCCTTCTTCATTAATAAAAGTTCTTATCTGTCATAAGATTGCATTGCAATGTACATGATTATCTATACTTTGTTTAATAGCTTCCGAAACTTAAATAAAAAAAAACAGTGAAACAGAAATCCATGTACTATTCGTTATGTAACCCTATGCATCCTTGTCAGAATTTTATATGCACCAGCGATTGTTTAGTTGAAACGAAATGTTTTCACTTGTACTTTCAGTTTCACTTTTAAGTTTTTCATTTTTTCCGGACGTCAATTTTTTTCTGTGTTCCTAATTGCCAATATTTCAACATTGTTTTTATTTTTCATGAATGGCATAACAATAAAACCATTTTGTTATAGAACTTGACTCACAACGATTTACGCATTTCTTCTTTCACTTTCATTAAAATTGACAGGAAGTAAGCGTGCACCTGTTTCCCGCGCTTTTTAGACCATGTGCTACTAAAAATGTTTATTTTTTTCTGTAACACATTAAGAACTAATACAAATATATTTTCAATTTCAAATAAGACAAGATGTACAAAAAAAGAAAACAAAATATATCTTAGCATTGTTAATAATCAAACCATCGTTATAAGCGAAAAAGCCGAAGATATCCGTTAATTTGCATAATGGGCGTAGTTATTATGTCATTGAGTTTGAGTTGGTATCCGGTCAGATTCCAGATCGATAATCACTTGTCACTTCGGCAGTTAATTGCTTTCGACTTTAAATTGATTAAACAAACATTTATATATATACATGTAGAGCTTGCCTTGCGGCTCCTTTCAAATGATACTGACTCTTGCACTGGATTCTACCGGGTCAAAACTGACACATAGTACAAATTAATGATGCATCAATTTCGGGTCATTTGCGATATCTGTGCGTCGAAACTGGGTCAATTGAAAGCCCTGAATTCATTTATGTTAGTTTGATCAAGTAAATATAGGTGAGTTAATTAAGTTAACAAGAAACACTTTAGACACATAATTATTAAACAACAGATTTTCCTAAAAAACTATTGCCGGACAAGTGGGCCTACAATATACCTGCGATTGCCAGACATCTCCATTTATTACTGGTGGGAGCCGAGGTCTGACGAATTTTCTTACACACATGGTTGTTTTAACTTTATAACGTACCATATTTGCGGACATCACAGGAAATGAATTATAATTTGCGCAGAACACAGTGATATGCTTAGGATTGGTATATTAGCTATAAAATTCATGTCTGAACTGGACGTTTACAGTTTTCATGACGAAGTGTGTTTGGGAAAGTTTCTTGTCAATTATACAATGATTAATGTATTGTATCCCATGACGTGATAAGAAGCCCATAAAATGTTGTGTTTTTTTTCATTTTCTGGATCAAGACTGATTTTACCTAGTCTAAAATAATAGACGTGTTATACGGGATTCTTCCAATCCCTAACGTCTAAACGGGAATGTGCAAAAAACGGGGGTGTTTTAAAAATATTGAAATTGTTTTAAGTGAAGTATTTTATGGTTGAAATTGATCATAAAAAGTTATATTCATATTTTACCATGTAAGTGAAATGTTATTTTGCACTAAACAAGCATTTAATGCATTAAAACAAGTTGTTTACCTTTCCAATAAAACGAAAGTTGACTGACACAGACAACAATTATGCAAAGGGGAACAACTCGATACAATCGTAATAGCTCGGCCTCCTCCGACAAAGCTTCGAGATAGACCTCGTTATACAATCGTAACACCTCGGTCATGGCCGAAATGTTCCGAGCGATTTAAAACTGTGCCCAAAAGCCTTGCAGGTGCCCTTCATGTATATATCGTTATGTTTGGAAAGAATGAACTGAAAAAAAGCCGTCAAACTCATAATTATAAGTTGGATATTTATTTTTTTGTGTACGGAACTAATATAAAATAACATTATCTGGTAATATTTCTTGTTTTTATGATATTTTATATACGCTATATGCTTTAACCCGGAATCCTGATCGGAACAACTACCCACTTTTGATACTAAACAATTTGTACGTGAAGGATTTGCCATATCAAAAATCTAAAAAAAATCCATCAACGTACAATTATTTGGACTAGATTTTACCCAGCTGAGGCCACAGGCAACTATTTAAAGTAAGCCAGGGCAACTGTTGGGATCTGCATCATACATTCAAGTCTTTGTGATGCACAGTACACGTAAGACTATTACAAACTGGTACATGCCGTAAGGGTGAATCATAAAGACATATCTACGCAAAAATAATGGTCGTTTTAGTTAAAATGAACAGATGAAAAAAGTGTTTTACCCGCCATGTTGATATCTGTCTGATTTAATGAAACCGCGCCCGAACCCACTCTGATAGCTTAAAACGGGAACCAGTAAAATGCAATATTTTATTTGCTAATAGCGTAGTATAAAAGCGTTCTAGATCCTGACCGAAAAGGCTTTGCTATCAAAAGCCTCAACAAGAAACAATAAGAATGTTTTGTCACCGACTCAAATTCCTAGTAGAGAACTCTTGATATATTAATATTGTCAGTTTCGGTCTTAGAAAACAAAATTAAGTTGTGATTTGTAAAAGGCAACCAATTTTATAATTTTATTTTATGTTACAGATTACTGATTTTTCTATGCGTACTATTTTAAGCTATCGAAGTGCCGACATTTGCAATTCTCTTTTTTGACAGGACTGGACAAAATGGGGGTGATGAGTAAACTAACACCCCGAAATATGGCTTTGCCAACGGCTGTGGCCGTTGGTTTGTATGTAGTTTACAGAAACAGAGTTACCAAGAAACAGCTGTAAGTATCTCAAATGATTTTATGATAAAGTCCAGGTGGATATATCTCAAACTTATTTGTAACATGAGCGGGTGGAGAAACTGCCTGCACGCATGTCTTGTATGCATGATCTGTTGGAAATACAGTAAAACTGCGATCGCTCGAGCTGAAACCTCGAGGGAACCGATGTTTCGAACGACCCTAGTTTCAATTTTCCAGTCTGTTATGAAATATCTTTCAGTGTATTTTAAGTTTTAAGTTGTCAAACCGACTGTTGAAATTTTCCAGTCTGTTATGAAATATCTTTCAGTGTATTTTAAGTTTTAAGTTGTCAAACCGACTGTTGACCAAGACACCGATTATGTGTTCAGTTGCATTGTGAAAATCGCCCATATGTTTAAAGGCTGTTCATACTAAATGTAAAAAACAAACAAACAACAATTATAAATGAATAAACAGTTACGTTTATTTTTACAAAAATGAATTTCCTAAACAAGCAACATTTAAATATGACAGTACATATTATGGCATAAGTCAGATTTAAGTTTCGCAAAATCATGGATTGAGTGATGACATGATAGTGGAAATATAATGGTTGATAGTTGCAGGTAGCCATTTGGAACAATGGATTTTGATTATCCATAGTTGATTATCATCAAACTTTATTTATTTGCTGAACATTCATAAAATACATGTGTATAATATCAGTTGTTGAGAGATAACCTTATCAATTATATGCCTATAAATTCCCTTTTTCAATATCCAACAGTAAAAGTACAGAACTCTTTATAGAAAAAGGGCATATCATGCTCCTCCTATATGATGCTTAAGTGCCTTGTGTTGAGTGATGTCTTTTACTCTGAGATTTTAAGATATTTACTAATGTATCAATAACAAATTATTTTAGGAACACAATGTGTCCTGTCTTGTTTGGTGTTTAAACATGCTATTTGTATTCACACAATGCACTCGATGTAAACCAAGACTTCAGAAAAGCATCGTATTGTAATATTCCCTACCAGTAGGCGAGAAGTTCTCGGACACTTTTTGAGGTTTAATTGTGATATTCTCTTGATTTTTGAAGATATCTGAAATAAAAAAATAAACTTAAGACCTTTTTCTGATAAAATAATGCCAAAAAAAAGTGAAATTAAATAACCTCACTCCATTTTTGTAGGCTCTGATCAAGGTGTTCAAAAGGGGTCAAATTTTGACAGGAGTAGTTCTCGAACTCTTGGAAATAAACAACAAAATCAGTTCTTTTCAAGTCTTTTTGTAATATTTCAATCATGAAACTTATTAGGTATGTTGGGCATCTTGAGCTGTTTTGTGTCTGCACTTTCTTTCACAGTTTACTTGGTCTCACATGAGTTATGATCATTAGTAAAAAATGTTCCCAACAATCACGTGTTGCATGTCAAATGATTAACACTTACACACATGAACATTCATATGTATGTTGCTTTGCATGGGTTGTTCTGCACTGACCGGTCTAACAAGAGTGACTGTTGAATTAGTAAAGGAAGGTCTGAAAAATCTTGTGTCATATTTGTGTCTGACTAGGCAGTGTTTGGGGGTATTCATTACCTCTGTAATATCCTTAATTTTGACTTCATTTGTGGATAACCATTTATCCTAGGAATTAAAAGTAGCATAACATACAAGAACATAAGTTTATCGCAGTGAAAGGCCTTCAATCCAAATTGCAATACTGATCTACAGAAGACAGAAAAATAAAAAAATATAATCATATTTATTCTTAGAAAAATGAAAACGTGGATTCTTTCCACCCTGAATTGTTTCTTCAGTTGGCATCCAATTTCTTGCCAAAATAATTTTGCTAAGTTACTTCAGTGTTTTTTTTCTTTAAAAGAGAAATTACGTATTGCCAATTTATTATTAAGGGGAAAAGTTTATGTTTTGTATTTCCTCCCCAAACTGGCCAGAAAAAAACAGACTGAATGTGTTTATTACACTTTTCTCTAGTTATAATTATTATGTATTTGTTTTGCAGGCGGACAGAAAAAGAAATCAAAGTAGTTGTGCATGAGGTATGAATTTTTGTTCTGAAAGACAGAAAAATAAAGGAAAAAAACACATAAGGTACAGCTACATTAAACATGTATGCTACAGATATTTAGAAAAAAAAGCAACCATCTAATGTTATTGCCTTATAGGACAACTATGCAATTAACCCATATAGCTCTCAGCATACATATTTCGGTTAATTGTACCGGGTAACTAGATTTGAATTCAGACAGGGCTTTTTCTGCCCATTTTGGGAAAAAGACCCTAGACATTTTGGGAAATTTTGCGTCGTGAAAATGCGGAAATTGGGAAATTTTACAGTGAAAAGAAAAAGCTGTCTAGTCTCCTGTGAATTAGGAAATGATTTAATATTAGTTTATTTTCCCTTTAAAAGACCCACAATTGCTGAAATATCAATCCTTGGGGTGTAAATATCTATTGCAATAAATCATGACAGATAATATTTCATATATATCTGAATGTGATGCAAATCAATGATTTCTGAGTTCAATTACCAAAAAAACTTCACATCACATAATTTATTAGGATGTTGAAAATGAACCAGTACAGGTAAAAAGAATTTAAAAAAACAAAACAAAAAAAAACATTTTTTTTTTTTTTTTTTTTTTTGGATTGGGACTTTTTTCTGTTGATTGGGAAAAATATCTTATATTTTGCTTTGGGAATGGGTCCGATAGTCGGACCCGTGGGTACTATAGAAAAAGCCTTGTCAGATCATTTATTAATTATTATGGTCTTATCTCAGAGTGTTTGGAACTTGTCTGTTAATAGTTTTTTCAATCTTGTTTAAGCTGGCAGTCATGTATTTACAATGTATATAATATTATTACATATTGTAGAAGACAGGAAAGAAAGCTGAAAAGGCAGCTGTGGATATGGTGTTTGTGCGGTAAGAATATTGAGACTTTGCATTGTCAATACTTATTAGATGATTTTAAAAGTCATTGTATTTCTCGTGTCTACATCATTCTACATTGTAAGAAATTCTGATTTTAAAACCTTTCCCTGAATATCTGCATTCATCTGTAAAAATTGGTATGTATCCCCCCTCAAAAATATAAATGAAATAAAAACAAGCCTGGTTTTATACATGTAAAATATTGTAAAAGACTTTATTTATATGAAAAATCTACTGTGCAAAAACAGTTATACCTTCAAGTTAATGCCAAATTTGACAACTGCATGAACTTGCCGGTAGCCTTCATAAATATTCATTATTTTGATGTATTGCTTTGTTTATCATTTCAGCCGAATGGTGAAGATTTTGAAAATCCTACTGCCATCTTGGTTAAGTCCAGAGGTATGCTTATGTGCAGTAGTAGTGGTTGTCTCATACATACAGTACATTTTAGTTTAGAACTAAAACTGAATAGAAATAGTACTTTTTTATAAAAAAAATATTCAGTATTTTGCTTGCCTGATTCTGGCCAAGAATAAATGGAGCAAATTAGTGAAATCGATCAAAAATACATTATTTCTGTTTCCATTAAAAACAAGAGTGGGTGAGGTTGAATCCCTTTGTTCTTATAGAACTTAAATTGAGAAGGATAATCCTGAACAATTGTAATTTTATTTTCCCATCTTTGTGTTAGATGGAGTGAAATCTGACAATGGAACACCAGTGTGGCCTTATTTACAAACAGTTTTGTACGTGTCAGACAACAACATTAAATGATATAGATTTACGTCACTATGCGATAACATCTATAGTTGAACCTACATGTATGTTTACAAAAATAAATCTTGCAGGTAGGGTACCTTGCATTGGTGGCAGCTGCCTTGATTTCTCGTACTTATGCTGATGTCTGGATGATCCAGAATGGAACAGCTATTGAAAGGTATGATGACAACCGTAATGAATAAAATAAAGTTTATTTGAAGTGAGTAGGCTGCATTGGGAACCTGCTCTGCATCCAGTTATGTCTAACAGTTGCTTATGTTTGATTGTTAATTTGAGTTAACAAGGTTGTCTCGCACCTATTGGCTGCCTATGGATTGACCCCGCTGAGTCGCCATCTTGACTTTAATAGCCTTTAAATGCATTAAGTGACATAAGATAAAAGTGACTGCAATTCCAAGTAAAATCGAGATATACAAAGACTTGAACAAACTGAGTGAGATACAAGAGGATCAGACAGTTATGCTTGTATTTGTATCTTGGGGGCAGACAGTTATGCTTGTATTTGTATCTTAGGGGGCAGACTGTTATGCTTGTATTTGTATCTTTGGGGGGGGGCAGACAGTTATGCTTTTATTTGTATCTTGGGGGGGGGGGCAGACAGTTATGCTTGTATTTGTATCTTGGGGGCAGACAGTTATGCTTGTATTTGTATCTTAGGGGGCAGACTGTTATGCTTGTATTTGTATCTTTGGGGGGGGCAGACAGTTATGCTTTTATTTGTATCTTGGGGGGGCAGACAGTTATGCTTGTATTTGTATCTTGGGGGGCAGACTGTTATGCTTGTATTTGTATCTTTGGGGGGGGGCAGACAGTTATGCTTTTATTTGTATCTTGGGGGGCAGACAGTTATGCTTGTATTTGTATCTTGGGGGGCAGACAGTTATGCTTGTATTTGTATCTTGGGGCAGACAGTTATACTTGTATTTGTATCTTGGGGGGGGGGCAGACAGTTATGCTTTTATTTGTATCTTGGGTGGCAGACAGTTAGGCTTGTATTTGTATCTTTGGGGGCAGACAGTTATGCTTGTATTTGTATCTTGGGGGCAGACAGTTATACTTGTATTTGTATCTTGGGAGGGCAGACAGTTATGCTTTTTTGTATCTTGGGGGGCAGACAGTTATGCTTGTATTTGTATCTTGGGGGGCAGACAGTTATGCTTGTCTTTGTATCTTGGGGGCAGACAGTTATACTTGTATTTGTATCTTGGGGGGGGGGCAGACAGTTATGCTTGTATTTGTATCTTGGGGGCAGACAGTTATGCTTGTATTCGTATCTTGGGGGGCAGACAGTTGTGCTTGTAATTGTATCTTGGGTGGGGGCAGACATTTATGCTTGTATATGTATCTTGGGGGGCAGACAGTTATGCTTGTAATTGTATCTTGGGGGGGGGGGCAGACAGTTATGCTTGTATTTGTATCTTGGGGGGCAGACAGTTATGCTTGTATTTGTATCAGTCATAATTAAAATGTAATATTGTATAAAAACAAGGAAATTTAATACTTATAAATGAAAAATAAAATGATATTAGAACAAGTATATTGAAAATCTACAAAACAATGTTCTGTGGACTTTGGTAATACACATATTTATGATTAATCGTTTCAACTTCTTGTGATTATTTGTTTTAATTAATAGATACTGAGAGTGTGTATGATTCTATGGTTTTTTTTAAATTTCAGTGCTATTATTGGCAGAAACATGGCACTGTTTAAGAAGCACCTTTTCAAGTTTATGTGGGCAATGCCTGTGGTTTGTATTGTTCCTTTATTTTATAAAAAAAATGCTTAATGCTTAATTTTCCATTATTTTGTTCCTTTGCTTACAAGGCACAGATGCTAATTTAGCTGAACTATTTAAGAATATGGAGAAATTTCCTACTTCTCCCAGCTTTGGGGTTGAGGTCAACATCAGGATAAAGTTTCAGGTCTATTCAAAGATTAACTCATATCTCGAATGCATTTCATTCAATTTGAATGATACTTAACACAATTGTTCAGGGCCCTCGCACAATTTATTTAGACAACTGTATATGATCTTAAATATAAATTATGGCCCTTGATTGACTGAAGTAGTTCCTAGGACTTCCACTGGTCAAAAACATGTAAACAAATACTGACATAATGCGATGAAAAAACATATTATTTCTTATTATTACTCTATTATTACTGGTAAATCTGAACAGGTTTATTTCCTAAAATTGCATGTTACTTATGAAAATCATAACGAGTATGATATTGAAATGTATCATCTTTTATTTGCGTACTTATCACTTTTATGTCTTTCTTAAAGCCAGTGTAGTGTTGACCATAATCATGAGCAACATTTGTTATTGTTGATGCATTTTCTCTTCTAACAGATATCAGTGGTGAACAATCTACTCAAGGTATGACATTTATTTCGTTTGTGCTGTTTCATTTTCATTTAAATGTATTTCAATGTAAGTGTAAGTGTTCCATTTCAAGTTATATATAAATCCTTTTTTATTTAATTTTTTTCTGTGCATTTCTATGCTTAATGCATATATTTTCTCCAAGGAAGTTTGGTAGAGTTTTAGTTTTGTTTCAGACTTAATATACATGTGAATAGAATTGGACTGACATGTAAATTGTACATTTATTGTGTTTCAATTCCTGTTTTTAGTATGGGTTGAATGAACTAAAGCTGAGATTTCGAACCAGACTGTCACGACACCTGTATGACAAATACCTCCAGTAAGTACAAGTAGTTTTTACAGAGAAGATTTATAAATGATTACTTAATTAAAATGGTCTTTCATTGTAATTTGTAACCGTAATATGCCTTCCGGGTACATTAAGTTGTTTTCTTTAACCTTGTTAGTGTACTACTCAAAGAAAAGAAAAACAAAACAATGGCAAAAGCTAATAAACAGTATTTGGCCATTTTCCCTCCAGGGGATTCACGTACTACAAGATGAGTAACCTTGACAACCGGATCTCCAATGCTGACCAGCTGTTGACTGTTGATGTTGACCGCTTCTGTGAGTCTGTCGCAGAACTCTACTCCAATCTCAGCAAAGTAAGAAGTGATTGTGCTTTTATATCATGGATCTGAATCCTGGCCTCATTTCTCGAAACTTCTGAAGCTTAACAGGGTTAATTAGTTTTTGACAAAAGGTTATTCCTATTTAAAGTTTAATAACTAAAAGAAGTATATATTATGGGAATAATAGACAAACAAATAGGGAGCCTAGCTCAATCCTTTTATAAGGTACTCAAGAAATTTTGAGAAATTGGGGCCAGGTTCTCACGTCTTTTAAAACCATCAATTAAAATTTGCATGAATTTGATTGCTGGAATTTCATACATGTGGCACTAACATTTGAACAAGTTCTATAGTTAAGCATAGTTGAATGGGGGTGCTTACATTTACTGAGAAATGGAATACTTTGAGAGTTCCATCAGCACCAAAAATATTCTATCACTGCAAACAAAGCACGTTCTTCATATGTACCAATGGGATTTCGCATTGAAGGTGACCTATGAAACTGTGTCAATCTTTGTTTCAGCCAATACTGGATGTTGTCATATACACAGTCAAACTGACAGAAGGCATAGGTGCACAGGTATGTTTGATGTTTACTGGTATTGTACACATTCTATGGAAAATCCATTTTGAGTCTTGCAAGTATGTCTTGGTAAAATTGTTGTTCATATGTTTTAATACACGTTTTTGCTTTTCATTTCCTCTACTTTTTCTTTCGATCTGAGGCTGAAGTTAGGAAGTTATATCCATCCTATCAAAATCAAGTGTACAGAGTGTTTAGTTCATGTAAACATTTGTAGTTTCTGCATGTTAATTTTCTAATATTTTCAGGGTCCCAGTGTTATGCTGCTGTACTTGGCCTTCTCAGGGATGGTTTTAACAAGGTTAGTTTAATAATGTCTGTAAACTTATCTTGTTATGTTACAATAATGGGAGAAAGAAAGTTACCCAAGCTTTACACTGTAAAATATTGGATTAATAAGATGAATTACCAAATAAAACAAATTGGATTCATTTTAGAAACATCTACAGAAATTAGCTTCAATCATCACCAACATGTGGCAATCAGATATTTTGTAATGTAAACATTTGAGTTAAGATGCTAAAGTTTTTTTAAGGCATTATAGGATAAGAACTGTTTCTTATATTGTCATGTGTTCTGAATTCAATGATCAAGAAATTAGTTGCTGCAGACAAAATGATGAAGTGCCCATATACAACATATTTTGTCTCCAAATCAAAATCACATGTGAGAACTAATTCATTTAAAATGTGTTACTGGTCAAGATTAATTATAGAGTTTGTATATGCAGTACAATTTTCTGGTAGATTGCGTCGTCCGATTGGTCGACTAACAGTCCAAGAGCAGAAGCTGGAAGGAGAGTATCGCTATGTCAATTCCCGCATTATTACAAACAGCGAGGAAGTCGCCTTCTACCAGGGCAACAGGAAGGAAAAGGACATCATTCTCAAAACTTTCCAGAAATTGGTAGGTGCCAAGAGGATTATTTTACCCAAATTTTTAAAAGAAGAGGCTATATGGTAATCAAGCCATTCATCACATTCAGCTTGTTCATACTGCTTTGAGTCCTATCCATAACTTTGGTATTTATGGTAGGATTTTGAAATAATTTTGCAGAAGTGACAACAATAAGAAATTTGAAAATAATTTCCCATTTCTGACCACCATAAGATGGGGCAAAAGACATTTTAAGATGTCCTGCTTACATTCCTTGGAAGAAGATTAAGGATTTGTAATCAGTAGATCAACAGAAATCCAAATATCTTCGAAAATCTGATAGCATGTAACGTAATATGTTTTTTTTTTACCAGAATGGTCGGACATTTAAGGTGTTTAATGTTTCAGGTGAACCACATGAGATATTTCATATCTTTCCGACTTCAGATGGGGCTGGTGGACAACATTATTGCTAAATGTAAGAAACAAATTATGATCAAACCAAAAAATGTACTAACAATTAGCAAGGAAATATACATGTAGCTACTTAGATAGAATTACCGGTAAGTAGGAAATTCTCATGAATGCTTATTTTTGACACAGGGCTTTACTATCACCTTGATATAGCCAAAAACTTACCATCCATTTGTAGAACTTACAATACATCTATGGCTTTTCCTTAAATTGGCACCAAACTGTGATTTTGGTGGTTACCCAGCAAGTCAAGACAAGTAAGTTTACCTCACATTATCTGGATATCACGGCAGCGTCACACCACATTGTTGTGTATCATTGTGAGAACAAGGGAAGATTACAATAATGTTGTAATGATATGATTCACTGACACTGTAAGATAAATTTTAAGTTTTTACTAGCTAAGAGTTTGACATGGCAGTTTTCAAATTAATGTATATTTGAATTCAACATGGATTTGGATATATTTCAGACTTTGCGACTGTGATAGGTTACCTTGTTGTAAGTCGACCGTTCCTGAACCTCGCCAATCCTAAATATGAAGAGAGTTCTCATAGTCAGCGTCTCGAGGTAATGCCTGTCAATGGTTGATGCTTCCTTTTGTTTACTGTGTGTCATATTCAGATCTGGCTACTGCTGTTGGGTTCTATGTCGAAAGTCGGCCATTTTTCGACACAAATAATCCGAAATACAAACACTCATCAAATCGTGGTGATCTGATGCAGGTATTTCCTGGAGAATGTTCATGATACCCAGAGACATTTAGCTTGCTTGTATCCTTAGTATACACAAGTTATTTTACATTTTCTTTTCAAAAGAATCCTGCTTTTTATATTATATGTACTACTTGCTTTTAAACAACTTTTTCAGCATTTCAAGTGTTGCATCCCTTCCTTGTCCCCTGGAAATATTCCGTGTATGGCTATTTATATGGGTGTTAATGTTCAGCTGCCAAATACAGCGTATACTTTTCTTAGCTGATAGCATAACAGCGTACAAACCCCACATGTTTTCTTCCACTCATTCAAGTACATGATATTTAAAAGTATCAATGATTATCATGCTGAGTATTTGTTTATGGGACAATGGGGAGAACAGTTTTATCTAGTCAATAAATATGCTTTTTCTATGAAAAAAATTGAATGAGCTTTAGGGCTGTTCCTTTAAACATATAACCCACAGGGGTGGGGGAGGCACTTCTAAATTATGCCACCCCGCTACAGAAGCAAATCTACCCTTTTGGGGTCTAAATTAGGGATAAAGACACCCACCCATATACTATGAAAATAATTTCCTTCCTCACGTGGGTTATATGTTTTACTGGAATAGCCCTCAGAATACAATATTAAATTTGAGAATCTTGTAATTACATGGTGAGTTTATGTTACTCGTCATCATCCATTATTATCAATGATTGATAGAAAAGTAGTATAAAAAGAGGATTGATTATAGTGAAATTGGAAAAATAGTAATCATCTTTTTTTGTAATTACTGCTCAACACATGATGTGTTTGACATTACTTTGCTGGCTGTTGAATATTGGGTGTGTTGTATGATAAATTTTGCATCAAAATAAGACATATAGATGTTCAAAACTACCTTAAATACAGGAGACCATTGGTCATGCAAATACAAGGGAGCAGGTTCAGGCACAAGTTGTCATAAGTGGAAAAGCCATAACACAATTTGTCAATTAAGGGGTTTCAAATTCATTTCAATTAACAAACAAATATTTAATAAGAGTTGTTCTCTGCATTTTTTTTATTGATTTTGGAAATGGAGGGATTATGAAACATGTGGCTATAAGGGAGTCTCATCCAACCCATATACTTATTCTTTACAAGTTAAGGGCAAGACATCAAGAGGCCTTAATATAAGGGGCATTTTATCCAAAGTAAGGGGCTTAAGTCTCACCTGATTATTAACTGGTCAACCAAATTGACTCTTTCAGTCTACCCCCTTAACCATGGACATACATTTTTGTCTTACGATGATATACCAGTAGTTCTTCTCTTATAATCTACTTGGGGCCACCTGATACCTTTTAAGAAATAAATAAGTGACCAAACATTACATGTTTCTGTAGATGGTGCCATGATATGGACAAAAAACTAAAATAGCCTTTAGTTAATTTATATGACACAAGTGGTCAATGGTTTGAGCCCCGCCAGGTGTATTGTCTCATTAGCTGGTCAAATTTAGAACATTTACTAGATATCTCTCCAGGAAACAGATTCCAATATGAACTGTATTAGCTTAAAATGAAATTAATGATTTCGTTAAAAAAACTTTGTTTTAAGTATCTAGTTTATTGTGTGTTTATAGGACTACTACAAGAGTGGGCGTATGTTGGTGAGGATGGCGGAGGCTATTGGGCGTATTGTGCTGGCAGGCAGGGAGATGACCAGACTGGCAGGGTAGGAATCACACACTTATGTGCTTGCTGCATTGTGCAAATCATAATCATGCAAAATATTCTAGTCTTGGATGATTCCACATATAGGTTATGATATGCACTTTCATTGCTTTCACTGTTATGATGTGGAAAACATTTATGGCCGCATGCTGTGTATTCAATGATTTATTTATTATTAACTTGGGAAGGTCAAAATAAATATACATTGTTACATTTCCATAGGGTTCTCCTTTTACACAATAAGCATAGATTATTGAGCTGAATCTGAATCTATATTAAACCTGTTATATTTCCAGTTTCACAGCAAGAATCACGGAGCTGATGACCGTATTGGATGATCTCAACAACGGGAAATATGAGCGGACAATGGTCACCAACAGGAATCATGAAGGTAGGGAAAGTCTTGATGGTCTTGATTGAGTTTTGTTGCATGCATTGTGTCCAAGTTTAAGCAACATTTTTTTGGCATTGTACATGTAGGTATTTCCTTTACAGAAATTGTTACTTATAACAGACATGGACATACTTTTTCTGCATAGGAAGAAATTATATTGTGTTAGAGTGTTTGTGACTGTGTATATAAATAAGAATACAATTTTAATCATACCACAGAAACTTAGTGTCAATGGAAAACTGATTATACTTATATCTTACAAAGCATTTTCATAGATAAATTTACATTAAGAGTTATTTGTATGCATTCTCTATAGAAAAACTTGGTTCATATGTTTAACATTACTATTGCTATTTTCAGATTCAGAGCGTCCCCATGTGGACTTCAAGCCGGGAAGTGGGAAGCTGGTCTTCCAGGATCACCTTATCAGGTAAGGCATACATGTCTCATGATTATATCAAACTCACATGTGAACAATAGTACACATACATGTACATTCCTTGAAAATGGAATACAGTTTAAAAAAAGTATGGCATTCAGGAATAAACTGTTTAGAATTACTCGGACAAGTAATACAAATAACAATTACCATAAGATTTATAAATATGTGTTTCTTGTCGATATTAGAAATCAGATGAAAGAATTTTTAGTATTTTGCATCATGCAAACTTCGTTGGTACACATTGTACAGTAAACATTGTGGAATTCTGCAAAAATAGGGAAAACAATCACAATCAATTACTTGGGAATTTCAAGCGATATATTATGGTACTAGTTGTTGTATGTCTCTAACTATCTAACAGGTTTGACAAAGTGCCTTTGGTGACCCCAAATGGAGACGTTCTTGTCAAGGAGCTTAATTTTGAGGTTTGTTTTGACCACTTTCTTTATCCATTTATTTAATTCCCATATTAAAAGGTTTTGACTGTGTTTTCTTGTGTATAGTTATATAAGTTACCTAACTTCAAGTACAACAATAAACGCATTATGGTTACCAGTACCATAAGTCTTTAAAGAAAGATAAATACAAATGTACTTTACATTTTAGACTGAATGTAAACTTGAGCAATGCCAACAGACTTGAAATAATGTTTTTTTGCTTAAGCTTAAGCACATTTATTTCAGTAAATTCACATATGAACAACAAGTATTATAATGCATAAGGGATAGGAAAAAGAGTTAAGCAAATTTATGTAAATTCCTCTCCCTGAGGTAAAATGTTAAAGTAACAGTTGTCATGGCAAAATTGTGTATGGTAAAAGAAAAAAATGCTATAGCCTTATCTGAAATATAGAACAAAAATGATCAGAAGCAAGTAAAGAAAAATGGAGAAGAAATTAATATAACAATAAAATGGTTTGGGAACTAAGGAAACATGTAATTGTAATAATTGTAATAATTCAAGTATCAAAAAACTGTATAAAGACGGAACTAATGTGTATTTATAGTTTTAAACTTATTTTTAGCTTTAACATTTCAGGTGAAGTCTGGCGTGAATGTGCTGGTGTGTGGACCAAATGGCTCAGGAAAGAGCTCACTTTTCAGAATACTTGGAGAGGTATGATAACTGTGCCTTAAAATATTATTGATTACAAAATTAATGGTAAAATCATTGTACCTTTTCATGCTAGTCTGATTTAACAACAACAACAAAAGCTACTGCCTTCACCACCCACAGTAAAATAAGACAACTAAAAGTAACCCATTTTTAGCTCGACTATTCAAGAATAAGGAGAGGTATACTACTCACCCAAGCGTCTGCGTCGGTGTCACCCCTTGGTTAAGATTTTGCGTGCAAGTTAATATCTCAGCAACTACTTGAGGTATGGCATTGAGACTTTATACAATGATACTCAACCATCCAACCTACTTAATTAACCAATTAGATAACTCTAGTTTGCATTTAATGCAAAAAATAGGCCTTTATTATTTGACTTAGAATTCTGGTTAAGTTTTTTCGTGCAAGTACACATAGATTAATATCTCAGCAACTGGTTGAGGTATTGCATTGAGACTTGATACAATAGTACTCAACCATCCAACCTACTTAATTAACCAAGTTAGATAAATCTAGTTTGCATTTCATGCAAATAATTGCCCTTTATTATTTGACTTAGAAATTCTGGTTAAGGTTTTGCGTGCAAGCACACATTGGTTAATATCTTAGCAACTACTTGAGGTATTGCATTGAGACTTTATACAATGGTACTCAACCATCCAACCTACTAAATTAATCAAGTTAGATAACTCTAGTTTGCATTTAATGCAAAATAATTGCCCTTTATTATTCTACTTTCTGGTTAAGGTTTTGCATGTAACCACATTTAAGTCAATATCTCAGCAAATATATCATGTATTGCATTGAAACTTTACATATGTATTCCCAACTATATAACCTACTAAATTAAGGAAGTAAGGTTACACTTTTTTGAATATAATGCAAATTATAGGCCTTTATTATTTGACTTAAAATTCTGGCTAAGGTTTTGCATGTAAGCACACATAGGTTAATATCTCAGCAACTACTTGATGTATTGCATTGAGACTTTATAAAATGGTACTCAACCATCCAATCTACTTAAATAACCAAGTAAGGTAATTAAGGTAGTTTGCATTAAATTAAAAAAAATGGCCCCTTTTTTATTCAACATAGAAATTCTGGTTAAGGTTTTGCATGCAACCACTTTTAAGTCAATACCTCAGCGAATACATCATGTATGCATTGAAACTTTACACACAGGCTCCCAACCATCAAGTAAGATAACTCTATCTTTCATATCATATAATTTTTGCCCCTTTATTATGCGACTTAGAAATTCTGGTTAAGGTCTTGCATGTAAGCGCACATAGGATAATATCTCAGCAACTACTTGATGTATTGCATTGAGACTTTATACAATGGTATTCAACCACCAAACCTAATTGAATAACCAAGTTAGATAACTGTTTTTTTTTTGCAAATAATGGCCCTTTATTATTACACTTAAAAATTCTGGTTAAAATTTTGCATGTAACCACATTTATGTTCATATATCAGCACATCATGTATTGCATTGAAATCTAATCTAACAGTGATCCATGTATGTTTCGCCAAAACTTTTCAATCCTTACACTGAAAAGCGGCGGAATAGTCGAGCATGCTGTCTCTCTGACAGCTCTTGTTGAAAAGTGACATGTATGGGCAGGCCTACAGTGCCTACATGGAAGTCTGCCAATGATATGACACGCCTTGATCGGCTTGTTGCTCCGTTCACTTTGAACTATGAACAGCTTGTAAAAAGTTCCTTAGCACTTTCTGAAAAATCATTGAATAAATGTTAATTCTTATCAACTAATGTTATATTATTGACTTAAAATCAAAGTTTCAAATTCATGAATGTACCTCATACATGTGTGATGTGTTTTACAGTTATGGCCCCTGTTTGGTGGAACTCTTACGAAGCCTGAGAAAGGAAACCTATTCTATGTACCCCAGGTATATGAACACTTAATAATCAAAGGAAATTAAATGAGCACATGAAGTGTTGAAAATAAAGAGCCTAAACGTTTGGAAATGTTACCTGGCTTTTGAGTACTTTCTGACAAAAAGATTTCATATTAACATCCATGGACCATAGTTGACATGAATTTAGAATAGAACTATGTCTGCCCCTAATAATAAACAGGTTTGTTGAACAAAACAATCCAACATTATATTGAATCCAATTCCATTGAAATGTGTTTTCCCCAGGCCTCTTACATTTTTATCAATGTTTTAACATTAATGGATGTTTAAATCAGTTACCTCTCTGAATCAATCAAATTAATCTCAATAACCAGAACTAAAATTAAAACACCAATTACACATATAACTTCTCTGTCCAGCGCCCATATATGACGGTGGGCACCCTACGAGACCAGGTGATATACCCGGACAGCCCGGATGACCAGGCACGACGGGGCACGAAGGATGCGGATCTGGAGGAGATCCTCCGCAAGGTGCAGCTGGCATACATTCTAGAGCGTGAGAAGGGCTGGGAGTCTGTGCAGGACTGGATGGACGTCCTCAGTGGAGGCGAGAAACAGAGAATTGCGGTATGCTGATTCTGCCAGATTCAAATTAGATTGAAGTCATATGAACATACTTGTAATTTTTAATGTTATTCAAAGGCTCTGTAGGAGATTTTGTAAAAGTCCAGGCATATGGCCAAATGTTTGGTGTATTTAAACATTAGGAGTGGTTTTCACACTACTTATTCTCCATATTATATGCATTTTGAGTCAGCTTATATTTATAAGAAGACAATATTTTTATTAATTTAAGTAATGATCAGCGATTGTTCAATAGAAATAATGAAGTATGAATGCCAGTCTTCAGTTGCTGTATTCAGCTTTTAGAATTCAACTTTGTTAAATTGTTGCAGATGGCGAGACTGTTTTACCACAAGCCCCAGTTTGCAATTCTGGATGAGTGTACGAGCGCGGTGAGTATGGATGTGGAGGGTTATATCTACCAGCACAGTAAGGAACTCGGCATCACCCTCTTCACCGTCTCCCACAGGAAGTCGCTATGGAAACACCATAAGGTATGAATTCTATGTTTTTCTCAGAAAAAATTGTTTCATGTATATAATTCAAATGTTTTCAGACTTTTATGAAAATATTTGTTCTTAATTTTTGGATTTAATTTTATATAAAGTTTGTTTGTATTTTAATATTGCTTTAATACAGAATTTAAAGATTTAAAGAAAAAGGTTTACCATTATTATTACATTTATATCTGCAAGTGCATGTTCATGTTTATTTCTGGTTAGTGGTATGTTCCACAATTTCAAGGACTAATATGTCTGAAATATTGTTGTTCCTCCTTTGTGCTGTCTGACAATGATGTGGTCTAGAATGGTTCATCAAATCAACCTCTTTCTGATGTAGGTTTTGTTGGTAAAACTTTTCTCTATTTTGTTTTTTCAGTATTACCTGATGTTGGATGGCCGAGGAAACTATGAGTTTAAACCAATCACAGAAGAAACGTCCGAGTTTGGATCTTAACAAAAACTGTGTGTAGTACTGAACAAAAAATAATTACATTGAATGTATACGGACATTTTCCGTGCAAAGATTTCTTTTTATCGATTAATTTGGAGAATCAACACACCTTTAAAACAACACATTTTCTTGTGGATGAAAATTGTTGTAAACACTGTTTCATAAAATAATTTACCAATAAATTTGAAACATGATGTATTTGATTTCACTTAGTTATAAAGTTTACTTAGTTGAAGAAATTCTTGAGTCAGGACTGAGAAAGCTTGAATAATGTACATGTATGGAAATCATTGATGTCATATGTTGTTTTCACGCATTGAATCATTACAAACTACCGGGTATGTCAATACATGTTTAATTGCAGGGACTTCCTGTGAACTGTTGGCATTAGATAGCTGTCGTCTGTACTAGTTCTGTTAGCATAATGTCTATGGTTGTACTTTCTGCTATTTATTTTTATACTTGATTTTGTATTTGATCATGTGTTTATGTATGTGTCGTAGGCATTTTAGTGTATATATTCACTCCCACAGTTTTATAAATACTATTACTTATTAAAACTCTTGTTTTTCAAACCAAGGTGATACATAGTAAAAAAGTTTTCATGATTGGGTAATACATGTTTGAGGATTTATTACATGTAGATATTTATCATTGTACTGTTATGGTCTTCTTGATTGTACTAGCATTGTTCTTTCTTTATATGATATTGGATATACATACAATAGAAGAAACTCCGAAAAAAAAGTAAAGTGCATTCAAATGTACTTCAATATAAAGTTTTAAAGATGAATTAAACAGTTGTTCTGTTTTGATTCGACAGTGTTGGTGATTTTTAACAATAACTCTGATATATTGATTTGTGGGGACTGTTTTTGTCAGTACAGGTGTACCTGTTTGTGGGACGTTGTTATAAAGCATTTGTCCAACTGATCATGACGATCCAGTGAAAATGTACATTATTATTTGATATTATTGTAAACTTCTTAACATAAATCCGCAAAATAAAACATTCGAACTCATACTTGCGTTTGTTTTATGAAGCTGTGTTGGAACGCACTATGACGTTAACAACCCAGCTTTGGAGTTGAACTATGGTATCGCTACACTAGGATAACACTATATGTACACTGCTGACGCCATTTAAGGAATGAATTGCGGGGTTGATGTCATTATCGGGGTATGAACGCAATTGGGTTGGTCAATGTGTGTGGAGTCCGAAGGACTGCACACGTACTTTGACCAACCCAATTGCGTTCATATCCCCGATAATGACATCAACCCCGCAATTCATTCCTTATATTTACACTTATAGTTCATTATTTCATTCAAGAATTGTTAAAAAATGTCTTCATTTCATTTAAGAAAACCTTTAAGTAATCCGTTCTTACCCATTCTGTAAATTGAACGACCCGACTATAACCGGAAACATTTTATAGGTCCGTGACAATACAACCAATAACAAGATCAAACGCTTTCATGTATATTGTTATGCAATGAATTACGATCCGAACATATCCGAAGATGTTGCGTTCATCGATTGATGAACGCAACTGACGAAAGGCAATTCATTTAAGGAATGGAAGTTGAGGTGTACATTTTCATGTTATGAAATTGCTACAGTTTTTTCACAATTCGTTTCCTACTAAATTACTATTCATGAGCACCACAACCTATTCATTGGCACCACAACATTCAGAAAATCGAGCGTAGTGCAGCAAGTATAACAAATAAAGTTCTAAAATTTGTAACGCGGCAACCTTTTGTCAATAAACACACATGTAAAGAAAATGCTTAAACCTAAGGTACGAGAACAATTCTCACGAAAATCAAGATTTTTACGTTGTCAACACTAACGTCTAGCAAGTTATGCAAGTTCTAGACGATCAGATATTAAATTTTATTCAGAACTTTTACGCTTAGAACAACTCATGGCCATTCCTATGTGGAACTACATTCTCCATTTTTTTAAAATTTACTCGTATAAACCTCTAAAAATGAAAAATAAAGAAAACATACTCACTGTTTACATCCATATTCCACTCATTGGCACTATAGCGGAAGACGCGTTGGAGCATTTTCAACACATAACAAAATGGCTTTCCACCCAGATATGTATTTCGGGAAATGTTATTATACACATGCTATTGACATTTATGTTTTATTTTACGATATTTCGTAAAAACACTTTTATGGCATTAATAAATGCCCTATTTTCATTCATAGCTTGTGTTACGTTTTCCCTTCATCCATACGAGTTCGACCCGGCCTGTCACTTAGTACCTTGACGTTGAGCAATACATAAAATGTTATGGCTCCAATGATTACCCGCCGTGTATAATGGTTGCAACGAAATAATCTTTTAAATTTCACATTTAACATTTTGGTATTTTTCTCGCTCAAAAGTCCTTTTCACGATTTGGCTAAATACTGTCTCGAAGGCCTTCAAATTTGTCCGCACATACACATACATGGATTAAAAAAGGATTTTTATATTTATGTACATGACATAGTACGAACCATGTTGCCCTTCCCAACATTTTTACAACTTTCTAAAGTGTGTTCCTAAGTTAATATTTTAATGCTTAGGCAACTTAAATAAATTGCTATATTTTCATCCCCGCCAACCCCCTCTTCTTTTCCGCCGCCCCTTAAATTTTATTGACTAAAATCAAAATGATGTCCTAGGGTCTGTATTTGCGTATCGGTCCGGTGCTGTCCGTGAACGGCGTTTATTCATACCCACTTTGTCGATGTAAAGCGTTTATCATGTAAAAAGTAGAACTGTTACGATCATGTTCGTGGTTCCTCTAAGAAACGTACATGCATATGGCCCCTAATGCAACAAGAAAGGTTATGAACACAAATTCAACGTGAAATAGTCATCTATGGAGAATAAAATGTGATGATAAAGATGATGATGATAATGAGGATGATGAAGATGAGGATGAGGATAATGAGGATGATCTTGGTGATGGTAGTAGGTACGACGACGACACGGAGGATGACGTTGGCGATGGTGGTGGTAACGATGACGACGATGAGGATGATCTTGGTGGTCATGGGTAGTAGGTACGACGACGACACGGAAGATGACGTTGACGATGGTGGTGGTAACGACGAAGACGATGAGGATGGTGTTGGTGATGGTAGTAGGTACGACGACGATGAAAATGATGTTGGTGATGGTGGTGGTAACGACGATGATGATGAGGATGATCTTGGTGATGGTAGTAGACACGACGATGAGGAGAACGACGATGTTGACGATGGTGGTGGTAACGACGACGACGATGATCTTGGTGATGGTAGTATAGGTACGGTGACGATGAGAATGATGGTGGTGGTAACGATGTCGACGATGATGATGATCTTATACTGCCTTTACATGTCGCAGTGAAAATATACCTCCACTCTGTGTGTTCCGTTTCGGCAATCAGTCGTACCACTGCTACACTCATCTGTTGGATAAAATGTGTTCAACCGAAGTGGCTGTTTTGAATGGTTACGTGAACACACAATTTATATAAATATGGGAAACTCGATGTATACACACGTGTGCTGTTTAATCAGTCAGTTGTACTTTTATGAAAAGGAGATATATTTCAGTTATCATGTGATCACAAGTTCGGACCTATAGTTCTGACAATAGATGGAGTTTAAGGTAACACTCATAGTGTTTATAGTTACATGTATAATTATGCTTTATGTGTATCATATTTCATGGTTTCGGTTTAACGTAGTTGTTCTGCTGTCCGTTTATTACTTTCATCTTGTACCAGGTAGTCTAAACAAATGGGTTTGGAATACAAATATTGAAATGAAGGCAGACACTGGTTTTAAGGTGTTCACTAACAGTTAGTCAGAAGTAAATTTCCTTTCACTGCAAGGTCATTATCCGTCTTCATATATCAATTAAAAAAGATAAATGTCAGAAACGAAATAAAGCTGTGCAAACTCTATACCAAAATAAATGCTCCATATACATTTGATAATTAATATATTCTTTGTAATTAAAGCTTTAAAAATCTGATATGAAGAATTAGACGAATATCAAGCAGACATTTCTTAACTTTACCAAGTACATGTATATTGTAAAATGTTTCATTTTCGCACATGTATATACCCAAACTGGGTTATCGGCATAATCTAGGCGGCTTAAATACACGGACTGTTTTATAGATAACTAAACTAAGAATCAATATCTAAACGTTTAAATATTGACAACAAAGAGGTATTACAACGCGATATTATGGAGACTAAAGTGTTCAAAACAGTACCAGGTACGCAGTTTAACGTTACACTCTTATTCAAACTCAAAACATACATGTACAACATAGATAACTTTTGAGTGATAAGCCTTTAACTACTTACTGAATAATGCGTTTATTATTGATAACACGAGTGTTACCGTGTATTTCATAGCTGAAAATGCAAAAAAAATATTGCTTGGTGAGTGCTTTAAGATTTACAGTGATCTCCAATCGTCTCATAAGATAGAAATACCGTGTTTTCTGCACCTCTCTTTCAAATTTAACTCGGCATACTTCATAGGAACCATTGTTTTCGACATTTATTCATTCTTTTTAGCGTATTAAAACAATTGTGGTACATGTAAATCTTATTTGGGAGTAAGAGTGCATCTTTAAACTTGTTTAACACACTTGTCATATCCTGGCCAGTCATCGTGTTCACCTGAGAGAAATTCCTTATCACATTTCTCAAATACCTGACGCTGATGGTTTAGCTGATAATGCACATAATGCAGCATTATGTGCATTATCAGCTAAACGCGATCACTGCCTCCCCAATGCGCTTCTACCGCGTCCATCGGCGAATGATATATGCAAATAAACATGCATTTCATCATGATTGATGTGCAACAGCAGATAGGACTACTGCGTGCCTATATGCACGTCCGGCAGATCCAGGATGTTATTTTAATGTATTCTACTCATGATGCCTAAGTACGTTTGATTAACATACTCGGTTGACTACCGGGCTTTAGGTCAAGGTCGATGACAGTTCAAGGTCAAGGTACAAACATAACACAAAATTTGAGAGTGCTTGTATAACTTTCTTAAAGTTGATCCTAATGAAAAGTTATTTGTACCTAATACAGAATGACATAATTGTAAATTAAACATTCCTGAATATCAGCTTACTTTTTATGGAATTATTAAACTACAGGTGTTATGGTCAGAGTAAGGATTAGGTTTAGGTCATATAAAAAATGGCCACCAAATCCAATGTGGCCACCACATACCATTGGATGCTAATGGGGTTTCACGCATCCAGTGTATTTATAAAAGCACGTTTTGCCTTCTTAAAACTGAGTTTAACGAATGAAAATTATTTAAGAATTGTTTTGTACGGAAGTAGTTACACATTAGGTTAGAAAAACACTGGATGAAATTGAAAAAGTTATTTTTCCGGCTGGACGAGATCACATGAAAATACTGTATATTGAACTACATTTAAAATAGCCACGTTTGCAAAGTTGCACCTGGGGTATTTTGGGACGCGTGTATAAGGTAATTGCGAACATAAAATATTTGTAATAACAAGTTTGTATAAAAAAAACATTAGACATATTGATGAAGCTAATATTACGGCGGTTTGATGTCACTGTTGAATAATGAAGAAATATGTGTCATTCATAAATGAAGAAATGTCATTATCTAATAAAAATACATTAACTGCATGCATCCACGTTTGTCTAATTCTTAAAAGAATAAGAATGTGTTGTTCCAAAGTAAAGGCTGACATAGGAGTGCCATAGCTTTTAATTAAATGCCGCGATTTGAAAGTATGGCTTACACTTTTGATGGTGTTCGAGTCTCAAAGACCAACTAGCTAAACTTGAAAACAACATAGTTAAATCAGACATACATATTGTATTCCAAACATGTCAATCCTTCTTGTATTTTATAAAATAATACTTTCCCTTATTTTGTTTTATTTGTTAATTTTCTACTGTAAAACCTTATCAAATTCAAAATATCCCCTGGGACAAATTCATTATTGCTTAAGCCGTTTATATGACAAGAAATACCCACAGGAGTAAATTACTTCATTTCCAGATTTGAATACACTGATAAACGGACCTATCGACTTTATATGTACACATTTATGTAAGGTATAATATATGCATATATTTGCACCTGAAGTAAATTAGCTCCGGAGGGTTAATCTCGTCATAAAAACGTAACCATTTACTTTTACTAGACCCAGTTTAGTATTTCAAGCCCTTGGAGACAACACTTTCGCGACCGCTTTGGTATTTTTTTTTAAATTTATAGGATTTCTTTGTAAGATTGTAATAAAAAGTAAATTCAACTTAAATAAGGTATTTACCAAGTTCATAATTATAACAATTTTATTTATTTATGAAAGTTCCTCTTTATACATTTGTAATATAAATTGTGATGGCGGCCATCTTGGATTTTGGCTTCCATCTTGGATGAAATATGAAAGTCTTAGTGGGGCCCTGAGATTTTTTTATCCCTATTATCAATCAAAATTTCATAATTTTAAACCAATGTGCACAATTTGATATCCAGGTAACACCAAAATGACGAAGCGTTGACAGACATATGCCAATGATAGAAAGAGATGGGGTTGACACTAGGCCTTCAATATTCCCACGTAACGGAGGGTGACGTCACCAGGTGCGTGCCCAAGACGCGCTTCCGGCCGCTCCCTGCCACCCACAGAAAGTCATCGGGGACGCTCATCTTCGAAACGATGGCTTACCCAATGGACTGCTGTAAGATTATTCGTTTCCCGTCCATAATTTTCTGTATGAAAACATGTAGTATGAATATAATAGTGCCGATAGTTCAATTATTTCATTTAACGAACAAAAAAGAAACCACCGTTTTCTATCTGTACTAAGATAACCTCGCGTTTGAACCAATAGGTATATATATGTCATTGTCAAATAATTTTTTAGGTCGATAACAGACGGGGTTTGGAGTTAAAATTTAACCAAACGCGTTATCAGTATGCACAAAGTTATTTTTGAAACCCATTATAAGTAACGCAGAATTGTAATATTGCAGGGCGGAACCGAAAAACGAGCCCAGAGTCTGTGTATTGGTGGTGTGATGGCCAGTTTGTACCGAACGATGACTGTTCGCTGTTCATTGCCGGGGGAGCGTTCAATCCCCGAACCACACATGCCTGGATCAGTATCCTCCATGCAAGGGCGGGTCGAGTGATCAAACTGGACATGAGTGGCGATATAATAGGTACACAGAAAAGGCCCATAGTTGTTGAATTGTTGCAAATGTTTTAACACACTAACATTATCATTATATTATTGCTCGTTCTACTCGTCAATTCATGCTATGCATCGCCAATTATATCTTTATGTAATACTGTAAACCTGTTATTGTTAAAGCATATCTGCTTTATGGCAGTTTTTCAACTGTTATTTAGTCGCATTACCCGGAAGATGCAGCGATATTGGCAAAAGTTGAGCTTTGCGCATTTATATAATGTTAAATGTTTGTTGTTTTACTATACTGTATATTATTACTCAATCAGAACGGATGACTAGGTTGAGAACGTGGATGGTCACGTTCTCTTTGCCCCTCAAATACAAAATTCACAATCGAATTAATTAAACAGCAACTGTGCTTTTATTTGCTGGCAGGTGGGGAACATCTTACAGACACATCCATGGCTAACTTCCCCAAACTCCAGATGCACCCATCAGGACACTATTTCTCCTATATCGGGCCCGAGTCTGTCATGATTGAGACCACAGATCATGAACCGGTCTACTCCAGGTGCAAGGACCTCAGAATGTGCAATCACAAATTCTGCGCCTTCTCGCCCAACGGGAAATACATAGCCATTATTCAAACTCACTCCAGACATATCGAGTTAGTATTATCGCGGCTCGATAAAGGCTCAACTGCCTACGACACCGGTGTGACACTGTCTGCGCTGCTCAAGGATTTCCGTAGCCAGGCCTATAATGAACATATCGAATGCAAATGGTCCCCGGACAGTGAATACATACTTATATGCTCCAACATAGATTTTATGTTTGTGTTAAACAAGCAATTGGAATTAGTTGTCAACATAACCAGAGATATACTTCCAGACGACGCATTTCCCAGCTGGGCTGGAAGTTTTGATTACGACCCGCGGTATCTGCACGATATGGCGGCTGTAGGGTGCAAAAATAGGTGTGTGTACTTCGTGAACATTGGACTGAAAGAAGTTATTCGAAAATCAGCCACTCTAGGGCAAGACAGCATAGACTGCTTGACTTACCATCCCCAGGGTTTGGCGATAGCTGTGGCTTGTAGGGATTTTAACATATTCATTCTTGATAGCGAAAATGCTGAACTCGTTTTCCAGATTGATATGAAATTCACGTTACAAGAATTGACACATAAATTCGCCAGTTTCCCGAGTGTGATGCGGGTGGAGTACAACACGGTGGGGGAACAACTGGCAGTGTCCACGAGTGACGGCAGAGTGCGGATGTGGCAACTTCCGGTACAGATAAGCCTGTTTGACCAGTGCAAGTGGACCATACTGGCACACGTCCCAGCTGCCTCCGTGGAGAAACTTCCGCTGCCCAGGCAGATTGTCCTGAAACTGCTCAACTTCCCGACCCTGTCTGGATCCGGAAAGACAGACTACAGTGATATAAACTCTATCGAGTGCACTGTGAACTCGTAAAAGGCGCACTTTATTTGTGATAATTAGATTAGAATGTTGTCCTATTTGTTGCGTTTTTAAACAACACAAATTGAAACTTTTAGTATTTTGTTCTGCCGCCGTTGAAGCATGGTAGAAACAAGTCCGAAATATGTTTACTTTTTTGTGTTATGTCTAAATAATATATACAGCTCAATAAAACTTATCAATGAACAAAGTTTCATAAAGAAAACATTCTAAAATTGACCAAGATAATGTTACAATTTTTTCCGTACGAACGTATGTTAACTACATACCATAAGGTTTCATGAATGGCGTTACCTTTGGTATAACAGAAACTAAAGAGTATAAAAGATAAATAGGGTCTTACTGCACGGGTGCCAAACAGTGTTTCCAGCTCTTTTAGGAGCTGTATATAAAAAAGAGCCAATGACACTTCCGAGCTAGAGCAAAAGAACGGATATCATCATAAAACGTAAGTATGACTTGTTATTTTAAATCTAATATCACAATTATGAGGCTTATTTGAGAAATCGGGGAATGCAGTGCCATAATAATTATAAATATGTTTATATGGCTGGAATAACGCTTGGTTTTGAATATGGCCAACAAGGAAAATATTGGAACACATTTAAAAACAAGATCTTACAGCGATAACTTTGACTGGAAAGAACATTGTTTTATTTGTGGATGTAAATGTGACCCTAACTGTAAATCGTCATCACAAGGTTATTCGCGAAGTTGGTCGTATGTTGAAAGTTCTATTTCTACAGACCATAATTCCATATATCACAAGGTGTTAAAAACTGCTCTACAGATCAATGATGAAACAATTATCGATCGGTTAAGTGCTGTTGCAAATGATAATCTTGTATCAGTTGAAGCCCGCTATCACAGGAGAAAAGGCTGTCTTGTGACTTACTACAGTTATGCACGCACTGGTGGCCGCACTCCACCCAAAACTGTATTTAATGAATCTGACAAGTATAGTGAAATATATAAAAAGGCAGCAGAGAGGCTAAAGGAAGAGTCTGAGCACTCGATTGTAGTCCAAAATAGTGTATTACTTGTCTACGTTAAGAGAACGTTTCATCCAAGTAGCAACAGATGAGTGGTGTACAACTGCACATAGTTATAAAAGTATGTTGGCTATCAGACAGGAAATGTTTCAATGCCGCATCGGAAACCACAAACAGAAAATGTATGCTTGCAACATTACTACTCTAGTTACGTCAACCCCATCACCGAAGCATCTTGGGCTAGGTGTTCATCCCTACCACGAATTCAACAGCCGCCACTTAATTGAAGACATGTCAGCCCTTGGGTAAACAATAACGTATCCTGATCTAAGAATGTTTCTAACATCGGCTGCTCATCAAGCAAATACAGCACAGAAAGTTACACCATCTGGATGAATTGTATCGGATAATATTGCTTCCAAATGAGAGGGGGTAAACTTGTGGTCGCAGTGGCAGATAATTGGGACCATAATGAGAGGACGGTTTATGGGAAAAGGACTACTCATGCAATGACCAGTGCCTACCAGGTGGTAGTTTATGCTGCCTCACTGCTTACAAGAAACAAAGTCAAAGCCCAACTCCCGTTTTCGAAAGCTCTGTCACACTAGACGAAATAAATCCAGTAGAGCCCAATGCTGTAAAATGTGCGAGACTGAAGGAGTTGCTATACTCATTGGGACGGAGCTCCGTCTTTTGTGTTGACTTAGCTGAAGATAAAAAAGTTCCAAACTGGAGCATTTTTTTCGCAAATTCAATTGGGCAAGCCAATCAAACCATCTCGACTATCGCCTACAACCCAATCATCATGGCCAAACAACAGATTACAGCACTGTACACACAACACTTCTTCGGGCCAAAGAGGTTATGCATGAGTTAGGACAGAGTCATATCCCTGTAATTTTTGACATGGACTGCTGTCAAAAGCTTGTGAAATTGTATGGAGTCAAGACATTTCTCTGGAAGGTGTTATTCCCGTCGAAGGTGCACCTTCTCATGTCTATTTTTGCTGGAATAGGCTACTTGTACGTGGAAGCAGGCCTGAAGCATCTTTTAACCGATGCTGGAACATATGCCCAAGCTACAGCAGCCAACATCATGACTGGGAAAGATTTATATGCATACCCATATTCTGTATTGTCATTTAAACAGAAAAAAACAAATGTTTTTTTTTTCAGTTTACAGATAAAGTGCTAACTCAAAACCCTATTTTGCGCATAATTAAGCATATTTTAGCTTAATAAATAAACAAAAACGCCAAAAAATAGTAATAAAATACACTTATCTTGCATTAGTTATATACCTACTAACATTTCAGTAGATATAGTCAGTGAAAACTCAAATGTAGTAATGGAAATAGACAAATACGAATACTTTTCAAATGTTTTTGATTTGGCGGCCATCTTGGACGCCATCTTGGATTTCTCAGCTCTGCATCGGTCTTGACCCAAACGATTAACTTTTCCAAAAACTACACATCATTGCGAACATTTTGGTATATGAAACTCCAGTTACTCCTCTAAATATTCGTGTAATGTGATTTGCAGCACTATTAATCTTCACACGTATTTCGGTTATTTTGTCCGTGCATACACTGTATTTTGTATTGAAAAAACAAAAACAAACGATGACAAGGGACTCATTCTACTTCGAATTTCCTTTTCCAAAACGGTTACCCTATTCAGTAATAATAGTTTATTACGTACTATTAACCAGCAACATTCAAACCATCTCGGAATCTTTATCAACAGAAGCACCACCACCTTCATCATCATGACCATCACTGTTATAATCTTCATCACAAGGTAATGAGTGGTTGCAAAACTTGGTCGATTTGACACTGAATTCGCTTATTCAGAGCTTTGCGAGTGTTTATATATGGCACTCTTTTATATACTTAATAAGGGCGGCATATGGGTTTGTTGAGCTCTGAATAGACTTTATGGTTGCCAAACTGTGTTGCATGGCACTGGCAAGGATGAAAGAGATGCGCATGCGTTTGTTTGTCTTTAAATAGGGTTTATGTTTGTTAAACTAAATGGGGTAGGGATCGACACTTAATAGGCTTAATTAGAAATGCAGATATTTTTTTTGCGCTGAATCGGCTTGTGATTTAATTCAAGCTACACGTGAATTCCTTTTGCTGAAAATTGGCTTGATGGAATCCCAAATGCTGAAAATGTGGTCCGTTATGTGTGGCTTTAGACTCAGTATGGGCTGTTTGGTTGCAGCTATGTGATGTATTTGGTACTGATGTGCCCCGATTTTGTGACACTGATATATATTAAGTGAAAGTGTTATTATCAAAGTACTCACAGTTGTCATGTCAAATTTGTTGTTGTCCGCGATGGGGTAACTTAATTTTAAACCCAATTATAGACACGAGTTTACTTTGTAGAATTACCCCACCCGACATTTCGTTTACTGTTTCCTGCTAATCCAACGTATGTTCCGATTTAGAACATGCAAGCAACTTAGCTATATTTTGTAAAGGACTTATATGACTTCATTTCATAAGCTTCTTACTTTTAAAACGGGAGGAATATCACGTAATTTTATCTCTTTCATAGCAACTTATTATCATAGTCAGCCATCTTGTTTCATTGATTTTCTGACATTTACGTCAAATCCTTTTTACCAAGGTTGCTATAACCGCGAAGTTTAAACTCTAGAGGTTGATAATTTTTACCTTGTATTGTAATTTTGCTTTGCTTTAGCCCTGAAAACTTAAAGGTGAACTGAACTGTAATTTATACTTCTTAATTTTATTCATTCTTTCTATTAAACGCGCTCAAATTTAATATTCAAAGCGTAAATTTTGCTTCTACGGTCTACCGTTACCACGGATTCCGGCCTCTGTTCTGCCCATTCTATGGTTGCTAGATGAGTTAATGCCCTTGAAATGAGTGGAGACTGTGTTGTCTCCCTTTGTTTTAAGTGCGCATGCCCAGCGAGTACCACAATGCATTGCTTTAATTTCCCGGAAAATGTTAGATATTTCTGGGTTTCTGATATCGCCAACATATTGAAATAAGAATTATATCTATAAAATCTACGAAGTTGGTTTGAATAGCGATACGAAGTGTTTTATATGAAGTCAGTCTGTATCCTTACGATAAATATAAACGTGTTACTTCCCTTGGATTAAAATAAGCCATTTAAAATTGAGGCCATGACGACACTACTTTCAGAAACCGTCAATGACAGACAAGTCAGTGGCACAAAATAAGGTAGCGATAATGAAATGAAGACGATCTTAAAATTGTACGACCGTGCTCGTATGTTGGAGCAGCTGGTTGAAACGGATTGATTTACCAAACAATAATTGCAGTGTCAATTAAACGGCGATCTTGTCAATCTTGCGAGGACTTGGACAGGTTTATATAAACATTGGAGATTTTTTGACTCACGGAAATTGGAACAACCAGCATTCCGTAATATTGCTTTACATTTGGCTGTTTTAAGTCAGCATTTTTAATGGAATGCTGTGTTGCACTCTACTTAGGAAGATAAAATTGTGAGTGATAAAGGTGAGTGATTTGATAATTACTTGTATTTTATAAAAGAATGACCTCCACAGTTAACAGTAAACAGTTAACAGTAAAGATGGCGAAAATGTATATTCTAGCATAACTATCTTAATCGCCTCATTTTCAGGTGTTCTATTTTTAGACCGATCAAAGTTTTACTAACAATATCTGTCGTGTGTTTCCGTTCCGGATAGAAAAATCCGACCCGAGGGCACCTGCGTTGCTAGGTAACGAGGCTTGCCAAGTTACCGGCAACGCAGCGTGCCCGAGGGTCGGATTTTTCTATCCGGAACGGAAACACATGATAGATATGTTTTCTAGCATACATTAAATAACATATTTTGTGAAGAAAATATATAAAAAAGGCGCATTTATGTACATATCACCAAAAAGCGCGTGACATGATGTTTACTGACGTCATGACGCGCAGTAATTTGTATTCACTGCATACGTCAATAAGTTCCTTCGACATTACGTCTTTTAAGGGTTATTTTGTTTTGTTTTTTAAAGTTTATTTTTGTTAAGTGAATGTTAATGGAACTCATCTATTTAAATTTCATAATTATGATTACATAACGTGTATTATAAAAGAAATTTAAATTATTACGTCACAGCGCGTGACTCATCTGGCATGGGGGGATGCCAGATTAATAATATCTGTCATGTGTTCCCGTTCCGGATAGAAAAATCCGACCCGAGGGCACCTGCGTTGCCTGGTAACGAGGCTTGCCGAGTTACCGGCTACGCAGCGTGCCCGAGGGTCGGATTTTTCTATCCGGAACGGATACACATGATAGATATTTTTTCTAGCATACCTTAATTATTTTTTTTGTGAAGAAACTGCATAAAAAAGCTCATTTTTGTACATTTCACCAAAAAGCGCGTGCGATAATGTTTACTGACGTCATGACGCGCAGTAATTTTTATTCACTGTCAACGTCAATAAGTTCCTTCGATATCAAGTCTTTAAAGGGTTATTTCGTTTTCTTGTGAAGATTTATTTTTGCAAAGTTAATGTTTATGAAACTCATCTATTGAAATCTCATAATTATGGTTACTTAAAGTATATAATAAAAGAAATAAAAAGTATTACGTCACAGCGCGTGACTCATCTGGCATGGGGGATGCCAGATGGGATTTTCCAGCACGGCTGACGTCACCGGAAATGCCTATCCGGTGTGCTAGAAGGGGTTTTCCAGCACGGCTGAATTCACCGGAAATGCCTATCCGGTGTGCTAGAATAGTCGATTCAATTTTAGGCGATCGATCGCATTTTCCTAGATCGATCAGCTGTAGTCGATGCGCTTTTTTGGTGTCGATTTACGAGTCGATGCAGTAGTCTGCATCAGGCATATATAAGGAGCGTATATTTTTGCTCAGGAGTTCTCCAGTTTTCTTTCGTGGCGGAAGCCTGCGTTTTACATCTCGGCATTTTTTCAAAGTAATTATACTGTAGCATAAAAGAATTAAGAAATATTAAACAACATTAGTTAAATAAATAAGTGGAACTGTTTTACAACGTTTAAGTAATTTATAAGATTTTGCTAAGGTTTTATTAACATTTTATCAATTTAAGGCGTTTGATGGCTGACTGTTTTAGTATTTGATTGACAGGGAAATAGAACTGCTTTAGTCATAAACAATTACAACATTTTAGCCTTTCTCAAAACGACGGTTTTACCATGCATGTTTTCTTGTTGATGTCAACATAGTAAACCGAATAAATATTTTAACGGTTATTATCGTTTGTGACTTATCACCCGGATGTCAGCCTAAAGTCCGCGCCAGAACTGTAATACACGTAGGGCCAGAGCTAGCCCACAACAGTACTGAGTTTGCTTAATAACATCAACGTATATGTTTGCTGGCTCCAACTGGGGTTTATTGTTGAGAAAGTGTAGTCTATTGGCACTGATTAAGCTTATGTTGTCAAGAGATGTATGTTGGTATGCTTGACAGTAATATATAACTCTAGTCACAACAGTGATGGTCAGACTCTGGAAGCTTAATTTGGTTAAGATTGCTGATTGCTATGCTGCCTTAGTGTTTGCCGGACACATGCTGAACTGAATTTTAGCTGCATTGGTATTTAATTTGGTAACTAGGTTGGTAGAAGAGCTTAAAATAATTTTACTGTAGCAGAATTCGGATTTTCTGGACACTGTTTTGACTTGATAAACTCTAAAGGATTACTTTACACTGAGTTGTCTCAATAATAGCGAAGCTGTTGTTTATTGTGCATTTGGTAAAGCTTCATAGAGCCGCGTTAATGTATGTTTGGCACACTTAAAACGAACACAAGTGTTTTTTTGAGTGACAAAGGACATGAGAATCAGATCAGTCAGCCTGTGGTGACTGTATTTCAGATTTGGGTTGATGGTAGACAGAATGTGGTTGAGTGAGCTCTGGCTTGACGTTCGTACAGCCCGTTTACTTGCCAAATTTGTATCTGAGCCTCAGGCTGAGGTAATTTTGAACGCGATTCATGCATATTTGTTAAAAAATGCCACTTGTTTGTAGTAAAAAGAACATTAGACATGACGATGAAGATTTGCCAGTCATATCTCCATTGTAATAAACTGGAGGACATAAGAAACGCCTTACCGAAGTTCAAAGTGAAAACTTAAACATTGTAAGTTGTATATACTTATAATTCCAATTTCATAGGAACTAAAAAATACCACCGTGTACATACACAATTTATTCGATTTGGTTAAACAGCAACGTTGGTTGATAAGGTACGTCGGAACGGAGGAGGATTCAAGTTTTCGCATAAACTTTAAAGATGAGTATGCCCACCCCCACTCTTACTCTGGACGGCATTGATCGACACAAACGTCGCACCACGTGCCGCGGAATAAGAGCCCATTTCTCTCTCAATGCGTTGGCAAGCTTATAACGTCTCTGTGGGGCTGGTCGACGTCGTCGTAAACGACGTTCTAATTCACCCCAAACATGTTTAAGGGTTTATATCCGGTGTCTTTAAGGGCCTTCTAATGTGTTAATGTTATTTGTACGTAAGAAGTCCATTGTGACTATTGCTGTATGCGGGCGTGTGTTGTCCTGCTGAAAGGTGAAACGTTTACGTTGACGTCGCATCATTGGAATAACAATAGACTATGCTTGGTCTCTGTAAGATTGGGCAGGCAGAAAAATGGAACTCGGAATTTTAGGGACTTGTCTGAAAAGTTCATGAATTGCGTAATTATCATCAGGTTTTGTTAAGGTTGCTTGATAAAGAAGGCCATATGGTTTGCATGGAAGAGCTCAGCACAATCCAACAGGCAATACAAATGGTACGAAAGTATCAACAAGTTCACTCTGCTATATATGGCACACGTACAAAGGAGGGTGAACCTGTATATGAAAACACTCTAGATAGTAGCTCCAGAACAGCGACTTAAACCAGATCATTTTTAACAAGTGCTTCTTAGATGATTTTTATGAATACAACTTTTCAAAAATATATTGAAAATCGGACAGAAAGCCCAAGGTCGATTGAAAGAGTTTGACCGGAAACTGAAGCCCAGGAAATGCTCCCTGTTTAAAACGGAAGTTGGGTTCTGGTGTAGAAAGGTGAGTTACTTCAAATAAGTCATGACTTGACATGGAATTAGTGTGGTCCAAGATTGGTCAATTTCTACATGTTTAAAGCATGTTGAACTTCATTGGTTTGGTCGATTGTTTATCAAAGACTTTTCTATGTTAGCTTTATACAATTTTTGTCCGATGAAGAGCAAAAACTTTTGTTCAACTGAAGAAAGCACTATCAGACTGGTTATTCATCGCACCAAAGAAAGCAATCGAAGGTATGATGATTGTGCTTTATAACAACATTCTTCCAGTGGCACAAATGCTGGTAACAGTCGGGTATCATCACAAGGGCGTTCCTAAAACAGTATGGTCTTAGAGATGGTACTAGTACCTAACCTGGTACCTGAATGAAGGATATGGTAGCCCTTCATGGAGAAGCATGCTGCAATGAGGGTTACAATAAGGTAACTTGAGCTGTATATGGTCATATTTGTAGAGGTTGATTTCCGAATGTAAAATTGTTAAAAAACACTTCCTGTTTGACGAATGGTGACTTCCGGTTTCATATCAGTCGAAGAACGGAGAAACCCTGTAGGTCAGGCTGAAATTTTAGGTAGATCGGAGTGAAAATGGTATAGTACCTCTCTTAGACTTGATCAACAATAAAATATTAATCCTCAAGACTTATTTAATATAATCGTTTTATCTCCTTCAACATTTCGCCATCTTTCACACGTGCGCATGTTTTTCATAGATTTAAATGGTCCGATTCTTTTCTTAAATTGACAGGTATTTTGTGAAAGATGCACTTTGACTCTTTTTTCATCGACAACAATGATCAAATAAATATATATATATAGAGAGAGAGTTTGATAAGTCTATATAATTACCCTTTTTGAATAACTTACAGTTGTACCTTTAGTTAAATTTGAACCCGGAGGCTAATATAAGGGGGCAAACTTGGTGGGTTTATACGGCAACTTGAAATATGATAACTTTTAATAAAAGGCGAACTGTGTGCGTTTGAAAAATTCATAAATCATTTAAACTTATCATCCATTAAAAAACTAAAATAAAAATCCAGACTTGTATCCTCTCATTCAATTATTGTAAGACTGTTTAAATATTTAAACAAGTTTTAGGTGTTCATATTTGATTAACTGTTGAATTATTAATTTTTTTATTCATAACTTCAAAAAATCAATGTACATGTATATGTTGAATGGGGTACGGTTGCTTTTAACTTATTGCATATTGAATAAGCGCGGGAAAAAAGAAATAGCTAATTGTAATAATCATCATCATCATCATCATCATCATCATCATCATATCATCATCATCATCATCATCATCATCATCATCATCATCATCATCATCATCATCATCATATCATCATCATCATCATCATCATCATCATCATCATCATCAATATTTATAAATACATTACGGCTTTATGCATAATGACCATGCCTTTTCCCCTTTGCACGAGTTATATACGTTACGAATATAGTAAAACTGCGGTCGTTCAAACAGGCGGTCATTCGAAAACCGGTTGTCAGTCAAAGTCGAAGCTTAGTCCCGACCATAATATATATATATATATAGCAAACATGTAACGCATATATGTCACGTGAGCTACGGGATGAGCCTACGCGGTCTCACATTCATCATTGCCTATCAAATACTCCATATTTTAAGTGTTTCCATATCTACACTGTATTACACATCCGTGCACCAAAATGTGTGTGTCCAGATGTGAGAGGCTTACCCCAATCTATTTTGAAAACGACCGATACATATCATCCTCGGCACCCACCGTATACTATGATACGCTGGGGTGTCGAGAATGGATACATATATGAAAGTAAATTGTTAAATATTAAATATTTGGATGATATTGTCTATTTCATTTAAATAAAACCAACGGAAGCAGTGCGTGAACATAAATGAAGATGTCGCAGCTGTCGTTGACTCTATATATAAGGAGACCATGACTTCAACACGTGAAAACAAATCCATCCAAGAAGACGGGTTAGAAACTTTCAATATGTATTAACAACTAGTATACACACGCGGCAGTTCATAAAGCAAGAAACAGTTTAATCATGTCTTTCATTTGAATTTGTCCTTAAATCGTATGTTCACAACTCTATTCAGCATATATAGCAAATACTAAGCCGACAGCTATGATGTCTCCAGATTTGTGTGTAACGCTAACAGCGTTGTCAAATCGATGGTCCCAGAGGCAGCGTGACGTCACAACCATCGACTGGTCATACAACTGACCAATGTTTGCCATGCAAACAAATTTGAACCTGTTCATGTCTAGTTGTTTCACACGCTCTTTCATGATTTCAGTGATAATTTTACACTTTGAACCACAAATGCTCGGGTCATACTTGTTTTCGGTTATGTTTTCCTCTAAGACCGTTTGGATGGCATCTCTTATTTTGCCCTCATGAACTTTACAATCGGGAGTCAGTTTATACGTATTTTCATAAAAAACAACGGGAGGTGGTCCTTCGTTCGTAGCGACACTTCGTTTATCAATATCATGGCCGTGGCCGTGAACGGAATGGCCTCCTCTGGACAACATGGTATTTGTGCGTTGTCGGAACACATGGGAGGACGCCGAATGATGGAAGTCGTCATGGTGACCGTGGTCGCCGTGATGACCATGATGGGTATGACCTGCCCTGTGTTGGCCATGATCAGATTTATGATGGCCGTGTTCACTTTTGTGGTGGCCGTGTTCCCCCTTTTGATGCCCGTGGTCGGCTTTATGCTCGGCTTTGTGATGACTCGCTGCATGGGCGTGTTGAGTTCCGGCATGGTGGCTCCCTTGCTGACTGCTGCCATGCGGAGGACCATGGTGCTGACCTTTCCCGGCCGCCTTGTGGTCGGCCGTACGGTCACTCTCAGATTTTGTTCTCTTTCTATGACTTGCTGTATCTTTCATCCTGAAACGAAATTGATAACGGAGCATGAAAGTCTTATAAGGAAATGTATTGTTTGTCCTTTACATACATTGTGTACATGCGTATTCAGTGTGTGTATACCACGTGATAAATTTCGTCATAAATGCTACGTCGGAAGGCAATATTTTGTTTCTAATGAAGACTTAAAACAAAGATAACTATTTCTTTACCATTTTAAATGAAACAAAGCTCAGTCTACGCCGCTTACGGAGCCCCACCTTTAGTCTTTTACCAGAGTTTGATTTAGGGTTTAGTTTCTTAAAACACTTCGACAAACCTTTTCACAGTACGGCCGTCTGACGGAGCACCGTCAAAACACTATTTTGGAAACAGGTTTGTCGAAGTGTTTGATGAAACTAATCACCTTATCAAACTTCGGTAATACAAGGAAGGCGGGGCTATTTAAGCGGCATAAACTGCCCTTAGTTTTATTTAAAATAGTGTAGTAAAGGAAAAGTTATCTTTGATTTAAGTCTTCATTTTAAGCAAAATGTGGCCTTCCGACGCAGCATATATGATGTAATTTGTCACGTGGAATACACACACTGGTATTTGTGGAAATGTTGACACACAGACACATTATAGAAATATAATACCCGTTAACAAGGTATCTGCCACACAGGGCAACAGTAATGGTTGTCCGTATTTTGACTATTTTCTGTATTCCTGGTACTGACTGCAACATTTTAATATTGCATCACATGTTTTTGGTAAGATGACATCTTAATTCGATACAAGGTGTAAATCTGCCACAGTATAGACTCAGAATGGTTACCGTATATTCTCTATTCCTGGTACTGACTGTTTTTAAACAACAATGGTAACATTATATCGTAATTCGTAACAAGGGCTAGTTTGTTTACTGCATGTATTATGTTTAAGGTCCTTCTAAATCGAAAAAGTTTATTTGACGTACCAAAACATAAATGTTAAAAAAACCTTGTTTTATTTAGTTTTTAGGTTCAATATTTAACAAGCATAAAACATACATCCGCTGCAACATAGATAGTTGTAGAAAGGCTTTGATCGCCTTAGAATACGATTTTATCCGTTTTTCAGTCAGAAAGCATTTACATTTTAACGGAAACGTTTGTATACCAAATTGCTATGTATTCACGGTGTATCAAAATAAACAGAATACCCGATCAACAATATATTGCCGCTTTGTGGTGATTGCGGGTATTTTAAGAAAAATATTTGCCTTTTTGTAACCAGGAAATGAATGTATTTTTGCAAAGAATATTTGTTCTACTCCTGAAAAAAATGTTCGGCAAAACTAAGTTAAACATGAACTTAACAAATATTGTATTTTTCGGCATTCCCAACCCAATTTTACATTGTTGAATGCCCTTATAATGACAAGCTAAGCCTACGTTGTGTCCATTTAATGTTTCTGTCTCATAATTTACAAAAAAACATAATCTTTGATATATTGAAGTAACAAGTGTGTAAATTTGAATTCAAATCAGTCGATAGAACTATAAACATCGGATAAAAGGCATTCCTGTGACTCCGTGGAGCAAGTAGACCAACTGAATAAAAGTCGTGAAATGCATGTCGTTTGTCTAGGTTTTTAAGTAAAGACAGCAGGCCTCTTTTCTTGAGGGCTTTCAACAGCCTTTCATTCCACCTATTCTTTAGACAAGTGCTTGAAACAAACATTGTCAACAGTTAACTGAAGAGGAATTTTCAAAGTTGTTAAAGTCATTTAAATTTCAATGAAAAGACTTTAAAAGCTATCATTGATTGATGTGATAAGACTATACGGCTGGTGTCTATTTGTGATCTCATGTCGGATAAACCATCAGTATCAATACGCGTACATAATGAAATGGCAGGAAAATAATAGGCATTTATAATTTCGTAAAAAATAATGAAAAAAAAATATATGCGTATCAAACAAGAATATCGCTTAAGGCTAGAAGGGTAGATTGGCTATACAGTGATAAGGCCATACCAAGTCGTTTCTATGTTTTACGTCCGCGAACGGATTGGTTTTGGGCTTCCCGATCGAAAAAACAATCAAACTCATTTTATATGATCATCGATCTTGTCGAATATTTTTTAATTTCCTTTACAATAATTCCGACTACAAACAACATGCTCAATACTAGTATGGACTAGTATTCCCACATTTGGTATCAGAAAATCAGATGCATTTTGCGTGATTTCGATGGTCAATACAATTAAATAAAGTATAATTTTAAGTTCTTTTGCAGTGGAAATATATCTAACAATTGATTCCACATAGGATATCACACATTTAGTATACGTTTTTTCAATGGTTCGTTTTTTTTCAGGATAACTAGATAAGTATTTAAGATTGACGCTAAACAACAACACCATTTTGATAAGGCAAAAATAAAAATATATGCAAAAATAAAAATAAATTTCCTAAGTTTAATTTCAGATATATTCCCGTTTATATAATTTGACAAATAAATTAGGATTTCTTCAACATATACCGTAAAATCTATGTGTGTCACATTTGGAAATACAACAATCTATCGACGTGGTAAAACGTTTGCAAGGTATGTGATAATATATTTTCGTTTTAAGATCTGCCCTCAAAGATAGCAACGATGAGCCGATACATATTGTGCGGCTTTTTTGCAAAAAGGCACGGATCTGGGATTATTGAAGATGAACATAATCGTTAGATCGATTTTGTCCACAGGTCAATTGCGATTATCATAACTGGTAACTCAATTACAGCTGAGACAGTTGGCTCACATCTTGTCAGATATACTGCAGATCACAAGTTTATCCATTACACTTCCAGAGCAGTAACGGTTTGAAAGTTAACAACGATTCCGTTAACAACGATGTTAACTTTAAAAGAACAGAACCAAGCAGTTTTTTTCTTACAAGATATTTCATTTTATTTAAACATGAAAGTTCTTTGCGTTACTATGTACTTAAACAAAGTTTTTAACACCCGGCGCACTGTTTCATATACCATTTTGTTACACTTCTGAAATATTTACTACTGTTTTGGTTCCCTTCACCACCCGCAGTATTCCCCATTAATATGGGGCAAAATATTATGTATTTATGAAACATATTTAGGAAAATACCGAGATGATACTGATGATGTGATGTTAAGAAACAGTTATTTTTCCAGAGTAGAGCTTCCTAATAACATTGAAGCTTTAATATACCTAGCTACGTTTAATACTGTGATTTCACAGTAGTTTCAGGTGGATAAAAATAATGAGTATAATAATATAATGATAACAAAACTAATGATATTATAATCGATTTCGTCACTATAGCAACTTTAATAACATGTAATAACGTAAATAACAAAAGATACAGTTAATACAAATATAATAATAAATTTAAAAAAAAAATATACTCCATGCTCTCTTTTATGAATAAATATATAGTTTATCAATCAAATATCTAATTAGATAACTTGAAAAATAAACAGAAATTTAAATAACTTATATATTATGTAATTCACACGTACCTGTCTTTTTATCTAAATCATCTACCTTGCACCTGCACAGTCCACCTAATACTGGGCCCCTAACAGAGATATATGTTGGCGTTGGTAACACACAACCTGTGTCTGCTCATTAATCAAGCACAAATCACAATGTTTTCCTAAAACATAATCAGTTTTAGGCAAATGGAATTGAAAATTATTTAAGAAATAAATCTTATCAGTGTGTACCCAATTTTGGTTCACAAGGATTGATTTCCGAATAATTTATCACATTCAGAGACAAATACGCATTGACTTTTTACATGTTAATAGTTGGTATCGTATAGAAATTGTTATCAAATTTGGATACGATATATTTCAAATAGTAGACTCGTGTAAACATTGGCCGTGCAATGACGGTATCCAAAGTGCTTATATTTACTTAATATTTGCCCAGCCCTAAAGTCGATACGCCTTCAGAAGAATATGCTTAAAAATAAACAAAGTTAGAGACTGCAAACACAAGTCACGTCTTAATTATTTGAAAGCCATTGAATAGCTATTTCAATGGGTCCACTTTATTCTGATCAATTGTCTTTTGAACTATCAACCCAACTGTGAGTGTTAAAAAGATCACACACACACACACATACCTGTTGACAATTCTTTGACTATTGTTCTGCTTGATACTTGTTTACGCTCAGGGGTATTCTTAGAAAACATCATGTAATACAGAAAGTATGTATTTTTTACAATACCTAGCATAAAATGCCACCCTTTCGTTTGTGTCGTAGAAGTACAAGCAGAGACTCTAAAAGACTCGAAACAGGTTTTCGCCTGTATGACGCAATTAAACTCTTATAATAGAAATAATTCTCGTTTTAACGACTTATGTATATTGTTAAAACGATTAAACGACATAATTTGAAATTTGTTATAATATCACTCAACATACATATGGATGATGATATCTTGAAGGACATAACAGTTATGCGAGTCGGAGATATTAACGAGTGGATTGACAGCATGCGAGAAGCATGCCTTTTGAACAGCAAACGCCGTGACTTGACAAAGCATATCACACTGGTTGCCAGAACAACGGAGTGTTTCACTGATACCCGTATCAATAATGACATGTTGCCATCTACAATGCACAATTCACAAAGTATCTTAGAGAGCTTTACATGCACAAGCAAACGCTTGTGTTCTTCTTCAAACCCAAAGCTGGAATAAGAATCATATCTTGATTACCAAGTTTAGACCAGTTTAAGAAGATACATATTTTCTGTGAGATGCATGCAGGCCTTTGCCTGAATTACACAATGCACATTACAAGACAGACCTCGGGATTTGTTAAGACACAAATCCCGTACTGAGCAGGCCAAATTGACAGTGTGGGGTTACATACAACTAATATCAGTGTGCGTGATGGTAACTTTTCCTTCCGCGAAGAGTTCGTTAAAAATAGTAACAGTGCACACACGGGTGGACCATCGTTGAACCAACCATGTCAGTCACGTGCACATTATGCATTTAAATTATGAGCCGAATTTTTACATCAACGACGCGGCTGAATAGGTTTAAGTTTGATTTCATGTGTATATATATATTATATCTATCATAATTCGAATGAGGGTAAACATAAGTTGAAACATTCTTATAAGTAATTGAATAAACAGGGATGGCATGAATTGATATATAACATATTACACCAAGAGAGCGACATGTTTTCAGAAACACGTTAAAGAGTATTATACAACATGTATCCACCCACCACCCGAATGGTAACCAATTAGTCATTTCGCAGTTAATGTCTAAGAGGCTATTTCAGAAGATATGTGGAAATTAATCCATACATGTAAGGATGACATTTAGGTGCGTAATCGCTTTCTTTGAGTTTATAAACAAGGCCATTTTACCCTTCTTTGCCATAGCCGGTACCCGCTTACATCCTCAAGCGACGGACCCTGTTTTTACCTCCAAAATATATAGCCTCTGAAATCCCTTATTTTCAGAAGCATTCCCAAACAAAAATCAAAGTGTTCTTAACAAAATCAAATAATTTGAATTTCATTGTATTCTTATTTGTGAACAAAGCGAAGATAGATCGGGAAGATCGTAAATTCCTGGTTGAATGACCGGTTATGACCCATGAACGGATGGGGGACGATACTCGCCGAGGAAGTATCTGATTTTCAATATTTTGCATTACCTCCCATTCTCGCTCTTGGATCGAACTGTACTATATATATACCTTTGGAAAAACCAAACCAAATACATGCGTTTCTATCAACTATGAAACATTGGTGTATGTATACATTAAAGAAGAAGAAGAAGAAAGAAGCAATGAAGATGGATACAAAATGGGAATGAATTGACATAATTATCTTTACATGCAATAATTACCATATCTATACAGGTCTACCCTCATTCATTAATGGCTGCATTATGGCTAATGTGCCAAGGTAAACGCCTGGAATGAATCATCCCATCAATGTTGTCGTTAACATTTGCGACAGGTATATTCTTGTTAATATATACCGAGTTTTTAATCGTTTGACAAAGGGAAATTATAATGGTGATACATATTCACAATTTTCAATGGACAAGGGTTTATGGATATTTTTTAAGATTGTGAAAAAAGTGAATACTTACCAATAACAAATTTATTTCAACTTTCTTTTTTTTTTCTACATGAACCATTGAGATGTCTGTGAATAGTTAAACAGTCGACATATAGCATGTTGTTATAAAGAAATGTTAGCCAGGCGAATTATACAAACAAACAAAAAGTTATATTTATGCAATCTTAACAAGGATATGTTTTTATATAATGGGTTTCTCGTAATGAGTCAGACATTCGTCTTAAAATTATCACAGCAGATAGAAAGTATAATGGTAAAATTTATATTACGTATTACATGCATATAAATGCATTTTACGAGGACATAGGACTGGAAATAGTATTAGGCGGGAAACCAATTTATTACGACCTCATGGTAGTTTTCGTCGAATTTACCGCAGCTATTTTTCAGAAAATGGAAACCAAGCAAAAGCATGTTAAGTATCTGACAACTTCCGGAAAACTTCATGGGGGAATTTCATTTAACTAACAAGGTTGAGTCATACATTTGTTTAGGACTATCAATCCATATATCAATGCTATAGTAAAAATGTCTCGCCTTCGCTCGCTTCTATTTTCAAAATTTGAATATCTATTTCGCCCGCTTGTCCCAAGTTTTCTCGGCCAAAAGCTGACGATCGTTACTATAGATTTCGTGTGGCCTAATGGCAATTTAAGAATGCTGACAAACATGCCAAATAGACTGCTGACAAACTCGCCAAATGGACTGCCGACAAACATGCCAAATCGACTGCTGATAAACACGCCGAATGGACTGCTGATAAACACACCAAAACGTCTGCTGACAAACACGCCGAATGGACTGCTGATAAACACGCCAAATCGTCTGCTGACAAACACGCCGAATGGACTGCTGATAAACACGCCAAATCGTCTGCTGACAAACATGTCGAATGGACTGCTGATAAACACACCAAATGGACTGCTGACAAACACGCCAAATCGTCTGCTGACAAACATGCCGAATGGACTGCTGATAAACACACCAAATGGACTTCTGACAAACATACTAAATGGACTGCTGGAAAACACGCAAAATGAACTGCTGACAAACATGCCAAATTGAGTGCTAACAAACACACTCAATAGACTGCTGACAAAAATACTGAATGGACTGCTGACAAACACGCCAAATGGACTGCTGACAAATACGCTAAATGGACTGCTGACAAACATACTAAATGGTCTGCTGACAAACACATTAAATGGACTGCTGACAACACGCCGAATGGCCTGCTGACAAACATACCAAATTGACTGCTGACAGGCACACCAAATGGTCTGCTGACAAACACACTCAATGGACTGCTGACAAACACACTCAATGGACTGCTGACAAACACTTTAAATGGACTGCTGACAAACATACTAAATGGACTGCTGACAAACATTTTAAATGGACTGCTGACAAACATAGTAAATAGACTGCTGAAAAACACGCTAAATGAACTGCTGACAAACATACCAAATGGACTGCTGACGAACATGCTAAATAGACTGCTGAAAAACACGCAAAATGAACTGCTGACAAACATTCCAAATGGACTGCTGACGAACATGCTAAATACACTGCTGACAAAAATACTAAATGGACTGCTGTCAAACATGCCTAATGGACTACTGATAAACATACTAAATGAACTGCTGACAAACATACTAAATGGACCACTGGCAAACCCATTAAATGGACTGCTGACAACACGCCAAATGGCCTGCTGACAAACATACTAAATGGACTGCTGACAAACAATACGCTAAATGGACTGCTGGCAAACACATTAAATGGACTGCTGACAAGACGCCAAATGGCCTGCCAATAAACATTCCAAATGGACTGGTGACAGACACCCCAAATGGACTGCTGACAAACACGCCAAATCGACTGCTGACAAACATACCAAATTGACTGCTGACAATCACATTAAATGGACTGCTGACAAACACACTCAATGGACTGCTGACAAACACACTCAATGGACTGCAGACAAACACATTAAACGGACTGCTGACAAACATACTAAATGGACTGCTGACAAACATTTTAAATGGACTGCTGACAAACATACTAAATGGACTGCTGACAAACATATTAAATGGACTGCTGACAAACACGCCAAATGGACTGCTGACAAACACACTTAATGGACTGCTGACAAACATACTAAATGGACTGCTGACAAACATGCCAAATGGACTGCTGACAAGCACATTAAATGAACTGCTGACAAACACGCCAAAGGGACTGCTGACAAACACGCCAAATGGACTGCCGACAACCACATTAAATGGACTGCTGACAAACACGCCAAATGGCCTGCTGACAAACATATTAAATGGACTGCTGACAAACACACCAAATGGACTGCTGACAAACACACTCAATGGACTGCTGACAAACATACTAAATGGACTGCTGACAAACACATTAAATGGACTGCTGACAAATATACTAAATGGACTGCTGACAAACATATTAAATGAACTGCTGACAAATATACAAAATGGACTGCTGACAAACACATAAAATGGACTGCTGACAAGACGCCAAATGGCCTGCTGACAAACATGCCAAATGGACTGCTGACAAACACCCCAAAAGGACTGCGGACAAACACACTAAATGGACTGCTGACAAACATACTGAATGGACTGCTGACAAACATTTTAAATGGACTGCTGACAAACACGCCAAATCGACTGCTGACAAACATACTAAATGGACGGCTGACAAACACATTTAATGGACTGCTAACAAACACACTCAATGGACTGCTGACAAACACACCAAATGGACTGCTGACAAACACATTAAATGGACTGCTGACAAACATACTAAATGGACTGCTGACAAACACATTAAATGGACTGCTGACAAAGATGCCAAATGGACTGCTGACAAACACACTTAATGGACTGCTGACAAACATAAAATGAACTGATGACAAACACATTAAATGGACTGCTGACAAATTCGCCAAATGAACTGCTGACAAACACATTTAATGGACTGCTGAAAAACACGCAAAATGAACTGCTGACAAACATGCCAAATTGAGTGCTAACAAACACACTCAATAGACTGCTGACAAAAATACTGAATGGTCTGCTTACAAACACGCCAAATGGACTGCTGACAAATACGCTAAATGGACTGCTGACAAACATACTAAATGGTCTGCTGACAAACACATTAAATGGACTGCTGACAACACGCCGAATGGCCTGCTGACAAACATACCAAATGGACTGCTGACAACACGCCGAATGGCCTGCTGACAAACATACCAAATTGACTGCTGACAGGCACATCAAATGGTCTGCTGACAAACACACTCAATGGACTGCTGACAAACACACTCAATGGACTGCTGACAAACACTTTAAATGGACTGCTGACAAACATACTAAATGGACTGCTGACAAACATTTTAAATGGACTGCTGACAAACATAGTAAATAGACTGCTGAAAAACACGCTAAATGAACTGCTGACAAACATACCAAATTAACTGCTGACGAACATGCTAAATAGACTGCTGAAAAACACGCTAAATGAACTGCTGACAACATACCAAATGGACTGCTGACGAACATGCTAAATACACTGCTGACAAAAATACTAAATGGACTGCTGTCAAACATGCCTAATGGACTACTGATATACATACTAAATGAACTGCTGACAAACATACTAAATGGACCACTGGCAAACCCATTAAATGGACTGCTGACAACACGCCAAATGGCCTGCTGACAAACATACTAAATGGACTGCTGACAAACAATACGCTAAATGGACTGCTGGCAAACACATTAAATGGACTGCTGACAAGACGCCAAATGGCCTGCCAATAAACATTCCAAATTGACTGGTGACAGACACCCCAAATAGACTGCTGACAAACACACTAAATGGACTGCTTACAAACATACTGAATGGACTGCTGACAAACATATTAAATGGACTGCTGACAAACACGCCAAATCGACTGCTGACAAACATACCAAATTGACTGCTGACAATCACATTAAATGGACTTCTGACAAACACACTCGATGGACTGCTGACAAACACACTCAATGGACTGCAGACAAACACATTAAATGGACTGCTGACAAACATACTAAATGGACTGCTGACAAACATTTTAAATGGATTGCTGACAAACATACTAAATGGACTGCTGACAAACATATTAAATGGACTGCTGACAAACACGCCAAAGGACTGCTGACAAACACACTTAATGGACTGCTGACAAACATGCCAAATGGACTGCTGACAAGCACATTAAATGAACTGCTGACAAACACGCCAAAGGGACTGCTGACAAACACGCCAAATGGACTGCCGACAACCACATTAAAAGGACTGCTGACAAACACGCCAAATGGCCTGTTGACAAACATATTAAATGGACTGCTGACAAACACACCAAATGGACTGCTGACAAACACACTCAATGGACTGCTGACAACATTCTAAATGGACTGCTGACAAACACATTAAATGGACTGCTGACAAATATACTAAATGGACTGCTGACAAACATAGTAAATGAACTGCTGACAAACACACCAAATGGACTGCTGACAAACACACTCAATGGACTGCTGACAAACATACTAAATGGACTGCTGACAAACACATTAAATGGACTGCTGACAAATATACTAAATGGACTGCTGACAAACATAGTAAATGAACTGCTGACAAATATACAAAATGGACTGCTGACAAACACATAAAATGGACTGCTGACAAGACGCCAAATGGCCTGCTGACAAACATGCCAAATGGACTGCTGACAAACACCCCAAAAGGACTGAGGACAAACACACTAAATGGACTGCTGACAAACATACTGAATGGACTGCTGACAAACATTTTAAATGGACTGCTGACAAACACGCCAAATCGACTGCTGACAAACATACTAAATGGACTGCTGACAAACACATAAAATGTACTGCTGACAAACATACTAAATGGACTGCTGACAAACACATTAAATGGACTGCTGACAAAGATGCCAAATGGACTGCTGACAAACACACTGAATGGACTGCTGACAAACATAAAATGGACTGATGACAAACACATTAAATGGACTGCTGACAAACACGCCAAATGAACTGCTGACAAACACACTTAATGGACTGCTGACAAACATATTAAATTGACTGCTGACAAACATGCCAAATGGAGTGCTGACAAACACACTAAATGAACTGCTGATAAACACGCCAAAGGGACTGCTGACAAACATGCCAAATGGACTGCTGACAAACACACTAAATAGACTGCTGACAAACATACTAAATGAACTGCTGACAAACACATATAATGGACAGTGACAAACACGCCAAATGGACTGCTGACAAACATACTAAATGGACTGTTGACAATCATACTTAATGGACTGCTGACAAACACAGTAAATGGACTGCTGACAAACACCCCAAATGGACTGCTGACAAACACGCCAAATGGACTGCCGACAAGCATACTAAAAAGACTGCTGACAAGCATATACTAAATGGTAAGCCGACAAACACATTAAATGGACTTCTGGCAAACACGCCAAATGGACTGCTGACAAACACGCCAAATGGACTGCTGACAAACACGCCAAATGGACTGGTGACAAGCATACTCAATAGACTGCTGACAAACACGCCATACGAAATAGTTCCGATTTCAAAATTTTAGTAGATGAAAGCTGCATACTATGTTACTGAACGTCGCTGATATTCATACATATCCGTAGCTCATGTCAGTAATACAGCCTTAGCACCATTCGGAACTCCTCGGACATTTTCTATCGAAAAACAACCTCGGATGTATGCCGTTACACCAGTAGAAGTAGACCGTAATTAATATGTAGTGTTTTAACGCGTATTTGTATATCTACGTTTAAACCAATTGCCAGTGAAGTGTATTATTGCAAGCATAATTAATATTTCCAAGAGTTAAGTCTTTATAATATAACTGCTACTTTAAAATATCTACGTGATCTACTTGCAGCGTAGTAAAAGTGTACAGATTTCTGACATTGTAAACCGTCCATATCCTCCGAGGTTGTTTCGATAGGAGATAGCCGAGAAGTTCCGAATGCCTTACCGCCTTAGCACGGTTCCCCGTTATATCTTGATTCTAGATTTAAGAACCATTCCGACTGAATTTTATACCTTGTTCTAGGTATTTCTTCCACAGTATTGGTAATAATGAAATTGAAATTTCATCGCTTTTTGCCTTTTATATTCTCGTTTGAAAACGTTTCTGATTTTCTATTCGGCATGTGTATTGCATTGGTAGAAGAGGTCGATAACCACTGCTGCTTTTGTTATTTTACATGAAGATAATACAAAACACTGGCAAAATGGACTGCTGATCGTCCCAAGGCGGAAACCAAACCCTTTGTTAAAAAAGATAATAATACTTTGATGCATGGCAAGTCGGCAATCGTATTAAAACACTCGACCTCTTTTGCATGCAATCTGACGTAAGTACTTGATTTTCATTGCTTGATATCAGACTAAGAATCTCCCTTTCTTGCATTCTGACTAAAGTAATCAATCTTGCTAGCTTGAAATCGTACTAAAGTACGCGATCTCCCTTGCTTGCTATCTGACTAAAGTACTTGATCTGCCTTGCTTGAAATTTGATCAAAACATTCGATATGCATTGCCTGAAATCTGACTAAAGTACACGATTTAACTTGCAATGTGACTAAACACTTGATCTCCCTTGTTTGCGACCTGATTCAAATTCTCGATCTCCATGCAATCTGCCTAAAGTATTCAAGCTACTGTGCTCTCTGCCTAAGGTACTTGAAGTCCATTGCTTGCTGCCTGACGTAGGTATTGATAGTAATTGCTTGCAATCTGATTAAGGTTCTCGGTCTCCCATGCTTGCAATCTGACTAAGGTACTCGATCTGCATTGCTTGTAATTTGATTAAAACGTTCGATATATATTGCTTGCAATCTAACTAAATAACACAATCTCAATTACTTTATCTCTTTCCTTGCATTCTGACTAAGGTACTCGTTCTCTCTTGCTTGCTGCCTGACTAAGGTACTAGACCTGCTGCCTGACGAAGGTACTCGTTCTCTCTTGCTTGGTGCATGACTTAGGTACTCGATCTCTCTTGCTTGCTGACTAACTAAGGTACTCAATCTATCTTGCTTGTCGCCTGACTAAGGTACTCGATCTATCTTGCTTGCTACCTGACTAAGGTTCTAGACCTGCTGCCTGACGAAGGTACTCGTTCTCTCTTGCTTGCTGCCTGACTAAGGTACTAGACCTGCTGCCTGACGAAGGTACTCGTTCTCTCTTGTTTGGTGCACGACTTAGGCACTCGATCTCTCTTTCTTGCTGACTAACTAAGGTACTCGATCTCTCTTTCTTGCTGACTAACTAAGGTACTCGATCTCTCTTGCTTGCTGACTAACTAAGGTACTCGATCTCTCTTGCTTGCTGACTAACTAAGGTACTCGATCTCTCTTGCTTGCTGACTAACTAAGGTACTCGATTTATCTTGCTTGTCGCCTGACTAAGGTACTCGATCTCTTTTGCTTGCATTCTGACTAAAGTACTCGATATCCCGTGCTTGCAACCGGATTAAATTACTCACTATGCCTTGCTTACAATCTCACTTAATTATCTTCCTTTCTTGTGATCTGCCAACAATACTCGATCTCCCTATCTTGCTTTCTGACTAAAGAGTTCGATATGCATTACTTGCATTCTGACTATAGTACTCAATCTACACTGCTTGCAATCTGAATAAAGTATTTAATATGACATTTGCATTCTGACTAAAAGTTTTGATCTGCCTCGCATGAAATCTGAACCAAGTCTTTGATATTCATTGCTTTTAAATATTTTACTTCATGTTACTTTAAATATGACTTAGTCACACTTTTGCTATCTGACTAGCATTCGATCTCCCTCTCGTGGAAATCTGACTAAAGTACTCGATCTCCCTCTCGTGGAAATCTGACTAAAGTACTCGATCTCCCGCTCGTGGAAATCTGACTAAAGTACTCGATCTCCCTCGCATGGAAATCTGACTAAAGTACTCGATCTCCCTCGCGTGGAAATCTGACTAAAGTACTCGATCTCCCTCGAGTGAAAACCCGACTAAAGTACTCGATCTCCCTCGCGTGGAAATCTGACTAAAGTACTCGATCTCCCTCGAGTGAAAACCCGACTAATGTACTCGATCTCCCTCGCGTGGAAATCCGACTAAAGTACTCGATTTCCCTCGCGTGGAAACTCTTACTAAAGTACTCGATCTCCCTCGCGTGGGAATCTGACTAAAGTACACGATCTCCCTCGCGTGGAAACTCTTACTAAAGTACTCGATCTCCCTCGCGTGGAAATCTGACTAAAGTTCTCGATCTCCCTTGCGTGGAAATCTGACTCGATCTTTCAATCAATAAGACTAAAGTACTTGATGTTTCTTGCTTTTAATAAGACTAAAGAACTCGCGGTCCCCATTGCGTACTGAGGTATTCGATCAATCTTGAGATCTGACTAAAATACGCAATACCCCTTTCTTATATACAATCTGACTTACTTGTATATATTGAGGGTTGTGTGTATATATTTTTAATCAGATGCTGTAGGCCGTCTGTATTGTTTTTTTGGCGTTGCCCGTCTCACGTTTATTGTCTGTTAGGCCTTAACATAATGGCTCTAAACAGGATCAACAGGGTCTTAATTATGTCAGGCGCAGCAGGCCTGAATCATATAATACATACTGCTGTTAAAGAAAAGGTAGCCATCTGTTTCATGATTTTATGTAATTATTCAACATAATTGCATAAGTACAGCATAATCAATGATACTATGTAAACATGAACAGTAATGCATGCACAAGTAATTTCATTTTATCAGGAAGTGTAATGTATTCACACTTCCTTACACCAGTTTGCAAAATCTTTGCAGTTGTAGAGGGCAATATTGTAGTTGTTATTTCCTAGTTTAGATCTTGCTCTTTCTATGACACTTTCAGGATCCCGACTCGAATCACTTTCATATATCACTTTGTACAAAGGTGTTTCAAAGTCTACCCATTCTTCAATTACCCCATGTTCATATGTATTGTGAATTACCCTCACTTTGTTTTCGGAAGGATCTACGTCCAAAACTATTGCATGATGTCTAGGGTGCAGCCACCAACCATAAAACACAACTTGGTCTCCCTGCTCAAGTTCAGTTATACTTTTGACAGCCCTGTCATCGCGTTTGATAACAGCAACAATTGCTTTCGCGATATAAGGCCCTACAAAGGATCCCACAAGTTTACCCCCTAATGCGCCAAGGGTTCCCCCAATCACACTCCCAACAAACACTCCAATAGCCGCACCGATTGCTGTTCCAATCACTGGCATGACCGCAGTTCCAATGGCAGCGCCAGCCATTCCACCAAGAGCTTCTCCTGCTAAGCTACCACCAATAGCGAACCCAGCTGCTCCTATGGCTTCGGCAAATCTCTGAATCGCGCTCTCAATGAAATCTTTTCGTGAAAGGTCTCCATTTTTCCTGTTTTGGTAAATTTTACTCAAGTCCCAGATAAGAAAACCGCCTTCAATGGCTATCACAATTCCAGCCCCGACCCAGTTCGAAGCACCTCTGACGTGTTCAATCGTCTCAGCCACTGTAAGTTTCCCAGCGCTCTTCAAGGTTTGTTCTATAGTAAGAGACGATGCCTCTTTGATTCCTGCACATACAGCTTTCGACACACCTTTCGCCAGTTGACCACCGACGGTTCCACATGTTTCTTTGATTTTGCCCCAAAGCCATCTGACCTGACAACTGTCACTCACTCCAGTTTTGCAGAATGCTGCAAACGACTCACAGTTATTACTGAAAAATCCATACTTTATTTCGCCTAACTTCGAACGTGCTCTAGATAAAATCAACTTAGGGGGATTTTTGTCGGTAACTTTCTTAGGATAGTCAATTCTGTACAGTGTTCCCCATTCCTTTTCAAAATAAGTCCATTGCATAACAACTTGAAATTTGTTCGTGGTGTGTTCGACCTTATTGTAGTTAATCAGTTGAATGCGTTTGTTTTCCAGGTCAATCTTTACCACAATAGCATGATGCCATATAATGTATGGCCTATGCCAACTAATATGGTCTCCCGGTTTTAAAATATGGAAATTGTCGGCTTCTATCCTTGTTCTCGAACCTTTTACTTGAAACTGTTCTTGTTCCGTTTCTAGGGGGTTCTTATGTTCCGTTAAACTCTGTCCATTGAAAATGATGCGCTGCTCCCCACGTTGATTCAGGTATTCTTCCCTTAGCCATTCTTGCTCGCAAGAAGTGCAATTAACACCGATTAATGCCTCCGTTTCATCATCAAGATATTGGTTAAAACTGTCCAGTTTTTCATTCCCACACACGCACTGCATGTTGTCGATCGCTTGTATCACATATATACTGTAATTCCAGAAACGCGTTCCCTATATACTGATATGTTGCGAAATTCCAATAACGTATTTTACATGTGAAAACCCATGATTAGGTTAGGTTTTTCATAAATGATATATATAGAATTCTGAACTGGGATTCCACTATCAAACATATCTTCGTTTACCATTTCATAACACTGTGACGTTGAACAATACTTCAGTTTTAACACGCTTGAGTTGGTTTCTGTGTCAACAATGCAGTTGAAATAAACAATTTGCATTTACAGTTTGTGTCAATGTTATTGACTCAAGCGTTGGTTAGTTTACAAAGAAAACGAGGGTGATATAATCACAATTCCCTGCTTTGAAATCATGCATTCTTGTAAATATTTTATTAGTAGGATTTAAATAATATTCGCATAGCAATTAGTGGTTTAATAATATATTGCTGGTGTTCAATTATCACATAATAATGTTCTGCCATGTGGAAGTATGTGATCTTGTTTTAACTATATAAATCTACGTCTCTATCTTGAATTTAGTTTCATTTGCTTAAAAATAACAATGAACATTTTGAAACTTCGTCCACGCTTCTTATGAACACTGGTATGCACGTCAATCCCAATGATTAAGTCAATAAGGCAACTTATGAGTCATGAACGTGGCCAATACATTTAAAACACTAAAACAACACGCTGTAAAAATAGTAAATATTTTCACTGACTCATCTCATGACATGTTATTACGAATTGTCTACCTAGGAGTTTTGGAGTTTGGGCGTAAAATATCCTTTTTGTTGATGGGAGTGTATTGAAGTTGTACTTTTTCCTGAATCTTTATAATGTCCTGAGAATAATGCAAGTTGATTGGAGACAATTGGTTAAAAAACAAGTTATTGATGAGCTTTAAGAACACACCATCATCCATACGAGGGTCACATTAATTAGAATATAAGTATATTTCTTTTTTTGGATTTTTTGGTTGATATTTGGAGTTTTGTGACAAATGATCATGTTTCAATTAATTTTGATGTTGAAAAAATGACTGATTTTCTTAAGGAGGGGTGTGGCCATAGGGTGGGTCATGTCAACGCAACTGCCGCCTGTCATGCACTTGTTCAAGTTCTTATTTACATGCCTTGTTATAACTACTTCGGTAGAAAGGTGGCTTCAATAAAATAAAGTGTATACTATTATTCAAAAACATTTATTACGTACCTGATTGATTAAATTATTGTATGACATTATTCGCAAAAGAATTTCTATCATTATCACTTACTAATAAAATATTAAAAACACGGGCAAATATCTAAAAAAAGTTATGGACTTAGTACATACATCTGCAACATACATGTCATGCATGTTCTCTGACGTGTGCACTCACATTTATTATATTACTGTTATCATTAAGAATATACGAACACAGACCTCTCAGACTTCTACGGCTCCTGAATTTACAGTTGTTTTTTAGAAACATATCACATTATTTGGATTTAGCTTCTTTGATATTGTTAGAAAGCATGTTGTACTCTTGTATATTATTGTAGTGAAATGAATGTGCTGTAAAGCCATCAATATGTGTAACATGAAAAAAACTGCTGCCATATTAATTTATGAGAAAATATCATTATATTTGGTAAAAGTATCCTTTATATAATTAAAAATGTTATGGACATGACTTTTATTAGTAACTATCAATACATTTGGTTAAATCATCGTTTATATAACTAGAAAATGTTATGGACATTATATATATTTAAATAAACGAGGTCAGTAAGAAATGCCAGTATGAGCGTGGTTCTACACAGTACATAAATTGAACAATTTTATTTTGTACCACCTTTAGTGTATTTTGTAACTTTTCGTAAAGACCACAGAACCATGATGAGGAAGGATGGTATTGTATGAATGCGTTGCAGACAGTTTTCATAAGTTTTTTTTGTCTATATAGAAATTTGACCCTAAAGTTAATTTACCTAACCCAATTAGTTTAACTGAATCTTGAGACTAGATTGCATGGTCATTACAGAGTATATTAAACTCACCTACTTTGCCGAGGTTACATTTGGAACCGAAAATAATCATTTCTGTCTTTTCTAGATGAAGAGATCATTTGTTATCAATTAACCAGTTGCTTCACTTTTCCAATCAATTCTTGACCGAAGGTCTCCACGAGATCATTAGCTCACACTGGTATCAGCATAAAATATCAACGTTCATTTGGAACTCTTGTATTCGTCTTTAATGTAAACCACAAACAGTAGAGCACCCTAAAACACTAAGGTACGCCACACACAACTGGAGTGAACTCTGTTTTACCATTCATTATATGAATTGACTGTTTCCTGTCGGTAAGGTATGAGCAAACCACTTGTCTGACTCCACACCCATAGCATGTAGCTTTTGTCACAGTATATCATGGTCTACATTGTCGAAAGCTTTATAAAGATCAAATACGATTATGCCAGTTAACAAGCCTTAAGAAGACTTTATAAATTACGTAGTTGTCATACAACATACTATTTTTTACCAAGAGTGATTCGAACTGCATACAGCTCGCTCAAGGATCTTGGACACGTCCAATGAAATGCTAACCGGTGTACAGTTTGAACTGTCTGACCTACTTTTTCTTAAGGAGTGCTAGATGAACCATTCAAAATGGGTTTAAAATAAGTTGCTGTTGTTTGGGGGCTCAAAACACAATTCGGACTACATTCGAGAAAGAATCACTTTTTACTGTATCTTATACATCCTTGAAATAAGATCACATATTCACTAGTTCTACTGTATTTAGTTTCTTCTAACTGGTTCGAACTTAATTCTTATATGTTTTTTCATAGCCCTTTTAACTCAATGCTTAAATACGAACAAAAAAGTCTTTTCAGTATATATCGTAAAATTTTAATAGCTGAATCATTTCCTGAACTTCTACATGTAAAGGTTCTCATTTAATAATTTCCAATATATCGAATTCGATCAAAGATTTACTATTTTACTTAAAGTACGCTCCCTTAACAGGAGCAATGCTTTAAAATGTATATTGTAAACCTAACCAATGGCCATGCAAGGCGAGTGCTCTACCTACTGTGCTACCGGACCGCTTACACACCTTCTCAACACCTGAATAGGTAACCATACCGTACCATACTCCCCTGCCAACTTTGAATTCGTCCCCGAATTTACTGGATCGAGAAAAAGATGAACATGATCTCGACGAAACCACGGGTAAGATATTGAGTGTAAATACAGTCACAGCACCTCGCATTTGTCACAGACCATTTTAATGATGCAATGGAGTCGGACATGTCAACATTTATCCGTTTGATTATCAAATTTTGAATACTAGATCACGTCTTTTAAATGTTTACAAAATCTATAACATAGGCCATCACTCTAAAACCGTTAATGATATGCATATGCAGTTTTGAACATAATGCAGAGGGTCCAACGTTTGTTTTGCGGATTTTTTTGGTGAGGTACATGTTTGATGCGGAACAACTTGGCGGATTGTTGAGTATTTTGGTGTGTTCATAGGATTTTTCATATTTGGTTAGTAAGTTTATACCTGTTTTATCGCAATATAAATACGCCGCCTACCCGGAGGCCATACGTGTTAGCTTCTCTCGTTTTTCAACCTGTTTCTAGAGGTCTTAACACAATTTTTTTGAATGTATAAGCTGAACGTTTGTTTCGATCGAACATGTTCCTCACTTAAAATTCCGGGAAAATAATTTACGTTGGATGGGGGAAAGCACCTACTCACTCATAATCTTTCACGTCGGATTTACCGCATCTATATTTCAGAAAAAATGTAAATGTCTTAGCAATATAAAGAGGAATATCCACTGATAATTTTGTGTCGCATATCCTTAAACTTACAAGGAAGAATGAAGTAATAGTTTTCAGCAGTGTCATCCCAAATATCAATTATGTTCTAAATATTGTCTCATCCTTCGCCCGCTCTTGTTTTCAAACGAAATAGAAAATTGGATTTTCATACTAGTACTTGTATATCAATTTCGACCGCTCGCTCCAAATTTTCTCTGCTAAAATTCGACGAACAAACTATTAAAATGTTGTGGTCTATATGAATACTTACGAAGAAGCCAAATTGATCTCTTACCGTTTCAAGGCGGAAACCCCAATATGTATTTTAATAAAGATGGTCTTACTAAGATACATGTGCAGTCGGCAATCTGGCTTAAGTTCTCGATCCACTTGCTTGCAATCTGACTACGGTATTCGATCTTCCTTACTTGTACTCTGACTTCGTTGCTTCCATGCTTGAAATATGACTGAAGAACTCGATCTCCCTTTCTTGTATTCTGACTAATGTACTCCATATTCGTTGCTGGCAATCTGACTGAAGTATTCGATGTCCCTTGCTTGCAATCTGATGTAATCACTCGATTATGCATCGCTTGCAATCTGACTAAAGTACGCAATCTCCCTTGCTTGCATGCAGTGCGTATTGATGTTATAAATTAAATTAGATTGCTGCAGTCTATCTTTGTTGTCCTGTAATGTTGTGTGACTACCGTTTAGTGTATTGCTGTTATCAAATGCGACGACAAGAGCAATAAAAAGGTTGAAATTTTACTTCGTAATTCCATTTCACGTTTAAATAAGCATATAAGGTAGTGAGTACTTATTTATTTCAGTTCCTTATTACTTATTTAATACATTTCCTTGCACTTCGCTTGTCAAATATATGTTTAGCTGTTAGAAATTAGTAACAGAATATGCCTTCCGTTTTTCCCTATTTACTCTTTTCATTCATTAATTTGTTATATGATTTAATTACGTTCACAAGGAGTAACTAGTTCGGAGGCAGTTATAATAGAATGTTACCAAAACATGTAAGCTGACAATTCGTTTTTTTTTGTGGTCGGTCTATTGCCATTTAACAATATCGTAGTAAAAGTTGTTTAAATTGCATTTAAAATATTGGGCATATTTTTAACAATTGCGTATGAAGTCACATTCTGTACTGTGGTTATACTTGTAAGCTATAATTTTAATTGTGTCAGGAGCTGCAGGCCTGAATCACATAAACGTCTTGTCTTATCTACTCCTGTTTGCAGGATTAAGATTAAATATCATGTTGATGTATCGACTAATGCCTCTTATGAACATTACATTGTACTGATAAGGAACATAACAAGTAACCATCTTTTTCTCAATTTTATGTAACAGAAATGTAACAGAAATACAAATGTATTTGTATAAGTACAGCAGCATCAAATAATTATACAACATGTACGTTCATGTTTACAATAGTTCATGCATCAAGTTAAGCACATTATTTCAGGTTGCGTAATGTTTTCACACTTCCTTACACCAGTTTGCAAAGTCTTTGCAGTTGTAAATAGCAATGTTGTAGTTGTTATTTCCTAGTTTAGATCTTGCACTTTCTACGACACTTTCAGGTTCTCGACTCGAATCACTTTCGTATATCACTTTGTAAAGAGGAGTTTTAAAGTCTACCCATTCTTCAATTACCCCATGCTCATATGTATTGTGAATCACCCTCACTTTGTTCTGGGAAGGATCTATGTCCACAACTATTGCATGATGTCTAGGATGCAGTAACCAACCATAAAACACAACTTGGTCTCCCTGCTCAAGGTCAGTTATACTTTTGACAGCTCTGTCGTCGCGTTTGATAACAGCAACAAATGTTTTCGCGATATAAGGCCCCATCAAGGATCCCACCAGTTTACCCCCTATTGCGCCAAGTGTTCCCCCAATCAAACTTCCAATAACCACCCCAATTGCAGCGCTGACCGGCATGAACGCAGTTCCTATGACAGCGCCAGCCACTCCACCAAGAGCTTCTCCTGTAAAGCTGCCACCAACGGCAAACCCAGCTGCCCCGTTGGCTTCGGCAACTCTCTGAATCGCGCTCTCAAGAAAATCCTTTCGTGAAAGATCTCCGTTCTTCCTGTTTTGATAAATTCTAATCAAGCCCCGTACAAGATAAAAATATTCAATGGCTATCACAATGCCAGTCCCCATCCAATTCGAAGCACCTCTGACTTGTCCAACCGTCTCTACCACTGCAAGTTTTCCAGCGCATTGTAGGGTCTGTTCGACAGTAATAGAAGACGCCTCTTTCATCCCACAACATACAGCTTTCGACACGCCTTTTGCCTGTTGACTAACGGCAATTCCACATGTTTCTTTGATTTTGCCCCAAAGCCATCTGACCTGACAACTGTCACTCACTCCAGTTTTGCAAAATGTTGCATAGGACTCACAGTTATTACTGAAAAATCCATACTTAGTTTCGCCTATTTTCGACCATGCTCTAGATAAAGTCAACTTCGGGGGATTTTTGTCGGTAACCTTTTTAGGATAGTCAATTCTGTACAGTGTTCCCCATTCCTTTTCAAAAGATGTCCATTGCACAACAACTAGAAATGTGTTCGTGGTGTATTTAACCATATTGTAGCTAATAATGTGGATGCGTTTATTTTCTATGTCAATCTCTATCACAATAGCATGATGCCATATAATGTATGGCCTATGCCAACTTATATGATCTCCTGGTTTTAAAATATAGAAATTGTCGGCTTCTATCCTTGTTCTCGAACCTTTAACTTGAAACTGTTCTTGTTCCTTTTCTAGAGGATTCTTCTGTTCCGTTAAACTCTTTCCATTGAAAATATTGCGCTCTCCCCCACTTTGATTCAGGTATTCTTCCCTCAGCCATTCTTGTTCGCAAGAAGTGCAGTTTACACCCATCAATGCTTCATCATCAAGATATTGGCTGAAAAACTCCAGATTATCATTTCCACATAGGCATTGCATTCTATCGACCTTTTAATCACATATAGTGTAAAGAAATAAATGTGTTTTTCCGGCCACGCGGCTTTTATATGATATCCTTTTTTGCGGATTTCCCAAAACCAAAATTGTAAGTTTACGATTTTAAAAATATATATCTAAAAATCGTGCATTGGGATTCCTTTATGCGGATAACATTGCGCAATAAACATGCAATGTGACACTTACTATTAAGTTGAAGGCATCACACTCCTAATGAAAACCTCCACTTGAAACTCTTAAATTTTAATCCTTTAGCCCAAGTTGTTAAGCACAGGTTACAGGCTTATTCAGATGTTATGATTCTGTCTGAAATTAATATTGAACATTTATATTAAACTTAAATTCAAAAAATGCAAATGATATTGATATAAAATCAAATTGCCAAATTAGATGCAGAAAAGCAGCGCAAAGCACGTGGTATAATAATTGGAGACAAATAATAAATATGAGGAAAATGTGACAAAACACCCTTTAAAACATGCACTTTTAAAATAAGATTAGATGTAGGATAAATATCAGATTGAGGATAAAAAGTACATAAATGGTGATAACAGGCAAAGGGTTACGGGTAACCATATTTTAAATATAGCTAAGGCATTTACAGATATACAACACTACCAAAGAACATCATTTAATTTAGACCAATGTTTATGTATATCTTAAAAGCAGGTTATACCTCTTTGAACATGAAGATACAGATAGCTCAAAAGTTAATTCTACAAACGCGTACAATTTATATGATTTTATCAGGCTACATAAAAAAGTTTATGTTTGGCATCAATGTAAAGCACCATAGTAGCTTTTAAAACTATGCACATGTATACAAAAATGCGTCTTGACTCAACGAATCTCTAGATGCGACTGTGTCGAGAGCTGAATTATGTGGAAATTTGGAAGGGATTGGTCGTAACAATGCCTCAACCCCGGCCGATGACAATTCCAGCTCATATCAAGCTAGACAGGCCAAATCTTTTACTATTTTCTGACTAGAAACTAGGAATATTGACACAAGCCAAACGTAGATCTATCCGCAATATGATTTGACATATCGCTATAGCAGAAAAAGCGGAACTTTGTTTGATTGCAAGAAATGCAAAAAAGTATGCAAAATCTTAAGCAAACTGCACTAGATCACTGTAAAAAGAGGATAAGTGGTTGTTTCAGGTCGATATCGATTACATTTCATCGCGGGGCACCGTGAGTCATTATTATTTTTTTTTTTATTACGTCCACTTGTGGTGCAATTTTCGGTGTTCACGAAATGAAATATGAGCGATATCTCATTGAAACAAACATTGTTTTTTTGTTATATGCTTGAACATCGTTTCAAGGTATCCAGTAAACCATTACGTAAAAAATGATGCCTGGTGATCCCGTATTATTTTGGTATCATTTGACAATGTTTTATATGCAGATAAAGAATAAATGTGAATTTGATACCGATTAAAATATCAAAACTACGCTTTTTCGAACATGAACATTCCAATATCAAGTTAAATAAAAAATCAATCACTTTACATGAATGAATGAATCAATCAATGAATCAATCAATATATTCATCAATTATCCAATTAATCCACCAATCAAACAAACAATCAATCAAATAATCAATTAAATAAATCCTCAATTTTGGACGAAGACATGCATTCAATGCATGTTAGTGAGATGACGCTATGTTCATTTTGTACATGTAAAGCAAGACCACATCATGTACGCTAAACAGGATGCCACTTTTAAGATTGTGATAACTCTTAGTCATTTTCTTATGAACAAAAAATAGATTTAAGTCATCTCCGCGTCAGAAACGTAAGTACTTATCACAGTCTCCATTCAGACGTGGGCAGTAAACAATAAATTAAAGTTAGATTAACAAAACCAAGTAGGTACAATGCATTTGCATGTATGCAATACTCGATAAGACGTAGATAATACGCGATGAAATGGACTTATTTGAACTTCAATGCACTTCAATAACGACGGAAAACATGAGTAACTTATATTAAGTGCTTTATATTTGTGCGAAAACAGATCATATGTTAGTTGAGATTGGGAAATCAGCAATCTGAACCTTCTGATGTCACTTGTAACCCTTTCCCCCTTGTTGGTGAATTTTCCTCTAAAAACATTTAGGCATTTTTTGAAAACGACAGTTAATTACTATACGGCAATAAAGTGTTGAATATTATACGTCATAAAATGATAGCGTATTTGTTATTTTGATTGTTTGTACTTGTATTCCTGTGTGTTTTTCTGTAATCATGGAATTCAAATATTCTTAAAAAAATGAAACAACAACATTATTTATGAAACAGGTATTGTTCTGCTGTAATTATTTACAAAATCTATCAAATATATACGAATATTGAAAAAGATAATGGTAGAATTTAGAAAATCCAAATGTTAACGCAATGTTTTTTTAGATAAAAATCCCTAATAGCTGTCTTCTACTAGCAATTCTCTACGAGATTAATGTGTGTGTGTGTGTGTGTGTGCGTGCGTGCGTGCGTGCGTGCGTGCCTGCGTGCGTGCCTGCGCGCGCGTGCGATCGTGCGTGTGTGTGTGTGTGTGTGTGTGTGTGTGTGTGCTGAGTCTTCTCATCATTGGTGTATCACCTGGATCGGTTTCGTGATCATCATCTACAGATTCTTTTTCTTCAGACTCGTCAACGCGTCAGCATGTGGAAAGTCGTTGGAGTAGAAACCTGGTGTAGACAATTGGGAAAGCGGTGCGCAAGATATAAATGGATGGAGGTGCCGGGACTCGAGAGTCGTGTTGGCTAAATATCTCCCTGCAACACACAATTAGTTAACAACATTCGGAATTAGTGTGGCTGTATGATCACATTAGTACCCCAAATATGTCGCATTGTCTTGTTTCACGAATAATACATGTTTTTATTAAATCGTCTGGCAATGAATATAAATAGTTTCAATCAAACCTGTCTTACATCTTCCTTGTGACATAAATGATACTTCAGAGGCTTTGCAAATATAAAACCAAAATTTATATGTGTGACATATAAATTATTTATATTTGCACAGAATATCTGCTGGAGGTTGTATGGCAGACGATTTGTTTTTCATTATCGTATGGTTGTATGTAACTTCAGATCAACCGCGGTTTCGTTTACAGAAGTTTGATTACTAGAATATTTTTACAACATTTAAAATTTGTTTATCCACATACTTCCCCATCTACCCTCCTTTGTTTAGAATTATATGATATGTTATAACATTAGTAGTTCAGAATTATATGATATGTTATAACATTAGTAGTTCAGAATTATATGATATGTTATAACATTAGTAGTTCAGAATTATATGATATGTTATAACATTAGTAGTTCAGAATTATATGATATGTTATAACATTAGTAGTTTAGAATTATATGATATGTTATAACATTAGTAGTTTAGAATTATATGATATGTTATAACATTAGTATTATTGCTTTTTGGACGGACTTTTGGCCCTCCAACTTAATGTCACATTGCCTTGTTTAACTTTACCTAATGATATACATGTATGCTATTTTATAAATCGTTTGGTATTAATTAAAAATGCCAGATCTTTTCAATCCAACCTGTCTTACGTCTTACTCCAGTGGGTGTATACTACGTGATAAATTACGTCATATATGCTACATCGGAAGGCAACATTTTTCTTAAAATGAAGACTTATAAATCAAAGATAACTTTTCTTTTACAACTCCATTCTAAATGAAACAAAGGGCAGTCCATAAAGCTTAATGTGCCCCGCATTAGATTCATTATCGAAATTTGATAAGGTGATTAGTTTCATCAAACGCTTCGACAAAAACGTTTCCAAAATAATGTTTTGACAGTGCTTCGTCAGACGGTCGTATTGTGAAAAGGTTTGTCGAAGTGTTAAAAGAAACTAAACTCTCAATCAAACTCTGGTAAAAAACCGAAGGTATGTCTCTGTAATCGGCGTAGACTGCGCTATGTTTCATTTAAAATGGTAAAGAAATAGTGAAGTTTTACTTTGTTTAAAGGTTTTTTTTCAAATCAAGATATTGCCTTCCGACGCAATTTATCACGTAATATACACACACTGTACTTGTGACATAAATGAAACTTCAGAGATGCACAAATTTAAAATATAGTTATATCATTGTATCCATTTCTGGCACATGAGTTTAAAGACGAAAATATCATGTGGTAATCGTTACATGTCAGATTAAGCATTCGAATAAAATGACCGTTAACACTTATATTGCTTACTACATGTACGAAGGTTTTTCAGGGAGTAAGCGGAATTTGAACATAACAGCTGTTTTTGAAAACATTTGAAATATAAATGAAACCGATGCAATCTACATTGATAAAATAATATAATGAATTTTATCCAATAATGCATCTAGATTTCTGGTACTCATAACAAAATGTATACATAATTGTATTCGTAAATGACTCTGGTCAAAACTATCACAAAATTTTCGAAAAAGGTATAATGTCTTCAATATGATAGCACCCTATTTTAAGGCGATAATTTCGGGCTAAAATAAGTAATGTACGTCTAGAAATCATTTCTTGAAAATTTGAGGTTATCTTAAGAAATTGAAATAGTAAGTAACTGTTTTACGAATCATTGTTCATGTTCGACAATTACGTGGCATTGTAAAGTTTTGGGTGGACCTGGACAAATCTTTAAGGGAGGCACTATATTATATATGATTTATTGTGCAGTATGATACGCTATGAATGTGTGGGAGAACGTCCGTCTAAATGCGGGGTAAAATATTAAGGAACGGTGGAACATTAATCGAAAATATCAGCACCACTGAATAGGTAGAAATAAGAATCTTGGATAGTTTCGGAAACCAGGTCCCAAATTCACAAACCATCTTAATTAAATTCCTTAAAACAAGATTAAGCTTCTATTATTTGAATAATATTCCACCATCTAGAGGTTATTATACTTTAAATAGGAAACATCTTCATGATAATCACAAATGACCATTTTTCATTAATCAAAATCAATTTTAGTATGTATTTTTCTAATTGAAGGTAGCTACTGAAGCGCAAAATTATTTTTCCAAATTATGTTGCTACGCAGGATGTAAGCCAGCAAATAATGGAATTACACGGAATACTTTTTGATAATATCATTAATTTGACAGAAACTGATGAAAAGTTATAAAGGCGCCTTCTTAGAAAAAAATCTGTACCAGATGATATTATATTAAAATAAATTTCAAAGGATGAAATTAGGGTCGAAAAAAATAAAACGTAAAATACCGCCCATACTATTCCCCGTGTTTGTTATATATGCAGTTCTTCACAAAATTAATACAAATATAAAAAAGGTGCTAGTCGTTCCCCACAAAAACGCCTGTCAGTATTATTATAAGTAACATTTGCCGGACATTTGCATAATTGTCTCTAATCTTCCACCCATTTAGGGATATTAGTCAACTCTGAATATAAGGTAGGGGATACAACACACAATTAATAACGGTGCCAAAAGAGCACACACTAAATTCTAACGCTATGGCTTACCTGACGAGGGACTAATGGTCCGATAACTTTGGTAAGCATAATATATTATATCGAAAAATTATTATTCCAACTATTTTGCATGGAAGCGAATGTCGGAATAGCCTCAAAGAATCAGATCGTTATACCATCAATAGGACTCAACATTATTTTTTTTTAAATGATCAAAGGCTTTAATAAATACACACGTTCCGACTTGTGTGAGTCAATGGTGGGATTATTATCATCTTACAAGCTTAGTCGATATCCGCAAATTATCTTTTCTGAAAAAGATAATGACGTTGTTTTCAGATAGTTTGACGCGACAGCTATTTATAAATAAGGAAATATATGACATTTCTTAATCGTCAAACAAAAAAAAATAATGTTAGTCTTGGCATAATATCTGACATATGCACTTTGGTTAACAAATACAGGTCACTACTATTGCCGATTTCATCTTGCATAGTGTAACACGTTCGAAGTCAAGCTGGAAATGCACTGTCCATAAAACCGCTGAGCAGACAAAATTTACTTTAAGGCGGGAAAGATCCACACGTGAAAGGAATTTCAGTTCTACTGTTCAAAAATCTTTTTACCCAATTTAACCATGTGCTGTGTGGAAAATATTCGTTCGTAGTTGAAGCTTGCGCACTTCATTGCTAATTTGTGGTTAAACAAGCCCTCTTTTTTGCAATCCGTGTGTTTAATTTGTATACGCGTATTCTTTTACAAACCCGAAATAGATGTTTTTCCTTATCCATTCACAGCTGCAGTACGTCAGAGTAGTTTTAACTAAATGATTCGACCATTTTCAGAAGTTTTGTTTTAGGAGTTACTTAAAAAAAATTAAGGCTCATTTCTATTGTGGTCAAATCTCCCGTGAGCGGAGGATATATTGAAATTAATTAATGAACTTAATTTGTAACCATTTACAACTTTTTTACAACAGGTTTTGGCAATATTTTCTGGTTCTGAAGTGGTGTGTTTAAATTTGGGGAAGTAGCTACAATGGATTTTAAAGTAATTCTTAATGTCAATTGAAATTTTCACTCCTTAGCATGCAGTGAAAATATCAAAACCGCGCATGTTTTCCTTTGAATCTTCTGCGAAGGGAAGTAACCGTTGTGCTGACATGTGCACTCAAATTTCTGTTGTCTGCTCCCATCAAAATAGACGTGGAATAACAAATGAAAGCTTTAGAGATATTTTAGCAAAGAGAAATGTTAACATTTGCAAAAATATGCATGGTTTCACTTGTAGCAGTTTTGGCAAGATGGTGTGTATCTTTGGGCGACTATTCAGGTAGGAAAATAGCTTGATCAAGTTGATGTAATTTCGGACAAAACTAAAAATGCGATTTGTAATAACTGAGGCAACAATCGCAAGGAAATTTGATGGACGATGTTATAGTTTATAATTTGCTGTAACTATCAGGGGCGTAGCTTCCTGTAGGCCGCGGCCTACACATATTTCAGAAAAACCGAAAAAATAAAGATGCCATATCTGCAATAAAAACTGAAGCCATAGGAGGGTGAGTAGTCATTCTAAAATGCCGTCCAGGCTTTTTTTTTTACTGATGGTTAGCCTGGTCCAGGCTAACCATCATTAAAAAAAAACCTGTACGGCATTTTAGAATGACTAGGAGGGTGAGGGGCTAAACTATGAAATTCCGACAAATGCTCTTTAATTTATAGGAAACCTGGTATTGCAAATATATCATTTTCCTTTGCTCTAAAATACATTTTCACGCGGCATTAATGTTCCGTATAGAATTTATCGGAAGTTGCATACCAGTAGTCTGCGCGTTTACGCCGTAAATTAAACATTTCCAATCGGCTTGGTAAAATGTTGCGGGCGCTTTATTATTTGAAATTGTAAATGATCTGGTGCCAATATTGCAGAACATAGTCCTTTGTATCCTGATTTCGATAGTCTCCCTTTGACTTTAATAGATGAAGATACCAAACAACAATTGCTAGAAGGAACTTGGCAATCATGCCTCCAGTACCAGTTTCCACCCGAGTGTCCAAACTATGATGGACACAGTTCAGGACATTGGATTCTTGTTCAATTATTCAGCAAATCGTCTAGCAGCGTTCCAGGACAAGCTTTCTAGAGAAGTCGCAACGAAAGAGGAAATGTTACGGCGCACTAAGTTTCGCTTGTTATGTGAAACACGATGGTTCAGTCGTGCGGACGCACTCGAAACGTTCCAAAATGCGTTCCGCTTAGTGGTCCACGCACTTGAAACTATTAATGAAGACGGAGACGAGAAGGCCGGCCAGTATTTGCCCGCTGTTCTGCGCTTTGAATTCATTATCTCACTTTTAGTGGCGCAACACATTGGGTACTACCATGAACCTGACAAATCTTCTTCAGAAGGAAGGCAGTGATCTACTACACGCTGTTGAAGAAACAAACATCATTGTCAAATTGTGCAATGACTGGAGTGCTGATCCTGATGTGTAAAATGGACTGTACATGAAAGCAACGGATATAAGCTCAGGCATCGACATTCAACCATCAATGCCAAGAAGAGTTGGTCGACAGCGAAACAGAGCAAATCCTGAGGTGCAAACACCATCTGACTACTTCAGAATAACCTTGTACAATGTCTTCAAAGACAGATACAGTGCACAACATTTATTGCCTTCAAAATTGGAAATTCTGCAGGACGATATGCTGCCATTAATTTATGCTGCTTAGGCCCCTGATCGCCACGAAACATTTGACACATTTAAAACAGAATGGAATGTGAGATGGAGCATCGCAGCCGCAAGATACCACGAAGTAGACCAGCAAGGTATTTTATCCGCGCATATTTACAATACATGTATTCGAGGTTCTTCTTACTCTGCCACCTACATCAGCCTCTTGTGAAAGGTCGTTTAGTGGAATGAAACGAATAAAAAACTTCCTGCGAACGACAATGAAAAGCGACAGGTTGTCATCCTTGGCCCTAATCCACAACCACAAGAGCATGATCATAAGATGTTGACCGCGTCATCAATGTGTTTGCGACGCGAAAATGCCGGAAACTAGAGTTTTTTTAATGATCCCGGAAAGTCAACTGTGCTGTAGAAAGCGACATTATATAATTATGGCATTGTTTGTGCAAATACACATGATTAACTTAGATTTTGGCAACAAAAGGCATTAATATTGATTGAAATTTAATTAATAAAATGTTCAATGTTTTACTTCTATGGCCTGTCTTCTTTAGCTAAAATATGTACAAAATTAATATGAGGTAAAACATAATGATATTGTTGCTCTCTTTAATGTTTTTACAAGGAAATATACACCAAAATGCACCTACAATCACCTAGCTCAGCAAAATTACCGGGGATGGGGAGCATGCCCCCGGGCCCCCTAAAACGTGGCCTACACATATATTTTTGTCAAGCTACGCCCCTGACCATGACATTTTTTTCAAAGACAAATTAATCATTAATTATCCAATTGATAAAAGTTAGACCTAAGCCTAAGGCTAATACCAGTGCATCAGTCAATTGTAACCATGCCCCCCTCCCCCAAGGTCCAGGGAATAGCGGGGGTTTTGACTTTTGGTCCAGCCAATCCCAGGTAAAATAACCATCCTAAGGGGACAATCTGCTGGTAAAATCCTCGCACAAAGACACCGCATCCCGGGGACATAAGTAAGGCCTATAATAATGTACATATTTAAAGCCTACATTTTGATCTTGTTAAACTCTGTAAAGATTGGCTAAAACGCAGACAAATCCCGTTAAAAGAACAAACATTTCCTGGCATAAAGCCACGGCCTATTCCCCACTATTGCACAAAAAACAAAACCATTGCATTCACTCAGCACTGCTGGGCCACCCTGAGGTAAAAACATATTTCCTTGCTTTCCCTCCAGACCTGGGGGGTTGTGGTTTCAATTGACTGGTGCAAAGTCCAAAAAAGTGTACCGGGACAGATTTTTTTACCATTTCTTATATGGAAAATGCTTAAGAATCCTGTTTTGAACATCTGTGACATTAGACATAGACTATTTCTTACGGAGATAATTGAATGATCAAAATGGCAAAAATATTCCCAGGCTTATACATAATGATTGGGGAACTGTAACAAGTACTGAATCACAATAATATTATTTTTTATACTATTATTCTTTTTATCTTTTTTGAAGGGAGCCAACTGTGCCTGTACTTCCCTATATTTGCCAAATCTCAACTTTACTCAACATTTTATGTCTACCTTGGAGTAATACTATGACAATATCCATTTTTAAGAAAATGTGCGCCTTTATTGTATATTTTTTGCCATTTCAAACCCTCAAATATTTTTGCCATTTTAACCCGAGATGCATAACACTATCCACTATTTCACTCATATTTTCCATGTTATCAAAACGCAGAATCCGCCATTGACATCATCAAATCAACACTTTGACCTTGGAAACACCATATATCTAGTTCAATACCTTCAAATTGGTAGTTTAACATCGAGAATTTGATGGAAAAAATTTCCATGGAAAAGACAACAACATGACTATGTGTGGAATTGTTTATGTTCTATCTGGTTTATGTTCTATCTGCCAGGTGCAGGAAAGCCCCCAATGTTTGGAGATTATGAGGCTCAGAGACACTGGCAGGAGGTTGCTGTTAATCTCCCAGTACAAGAATGGTATGTGACAGGCAGAGTTGCCATTTCTGGGCAATATTTGGTTCAAATAAGGTCATATTTCCATGCAAAAAAATGTGTTCTTAAACTTAAATTTCATTTTTTCTTTCTTTTCAGGTCAATGAATATGTTATAATAATAAAAATAGATGTTGAAAACTGATTTTGGCAAAGGCGAGATGTTTGACCTACTAAATAAGTTTAAGTGTGATATAAACAGTGTTTGCCTTTTAAGGAACAAACCTCAGCCAATGAAAGTATTTTTTTCATACAATATTTGTTTATTTTTAAGAAAAATGAGAGAATGGTTATAATCATTAAAAGTCAATAATTGACTGTTCAAAATGCATCAAAGAATGCTATAATACATATTAATATATAAATTATATGACATTTTTAGTTTTTGAACTTGAAAGCTTTTGGAGATTAACCGTATTAAGATATTTTATGTAACTTTAAAAAAAAATGAAGCAATTCATGTAGGACATTGTTTTGCAAGGTGAATTGAGAATGATTTATGGTGCAGGTACAAGAACTCTTCACGGAATGACCTGATGTACTGGGGTCTGGATTACCCCCCTTTAACTGCGTACCACAGCTACTTATGTGGGCTTGTGTAAGTGGAAATTTTATAATCTGTTGACATTCTTATTATACAAATATAATTAATTTTACCATAAAAAGTACATCTTAAAGTCTAATGCAAACTATGGCAATAGGCACATCTATGAGGGTATGGATAGAGGAGAAAAGGGTGTTTCTATAAAGGAAAGGGTTAATCTGAATTTAAATTTGCATTCATTAAAAGCATGTTGTTTAAAATTAAAGGAAAGCATGTCTGCTATCTCATCCCCTCCTGAGTAGCAGCTATGATAGATAGTTGATCATTATATATATATATATATATATATATATATATCATTTCATACCTTCAGAGCCAAGTACCTCAAGCCGGATTGGGTGGCCTTGAACATTTCACGTGGCTATGAGAGTTATGAACACAAGCTCTTTATGAGATATTCTGGTGAGATTGCTAAAAAGTACCTTTTTATTCAGTTGGTTTTCTCTAGGTGTGTGTATGAAATTATTATTGTCGTAATTTTCATTAAAACTTTGTTTACAAGTCTGTTTTCATTTGTAAATTAAAATATTGATCAACAATAAAGTTAGTTCTATCTGTGTATTAAAATATTGTACAAAATACTCCTTTACAAAGTTTAAAAATACAATCTGGAATTTTAATTAACAAAAGTTAAACAATATTTACAGTACAATGTTCACCGTTCAATTTTATTTAGTACCTTAAACTAAGCCAAGTGTTGTGAATGTTGCAGTGCTGTTGGTGGATGTTTTCATCTTCTTTCCTGCTGTTTATTGGACGTTTGCAGCACGGAAACCTCATCTCACAGACCAGGATGCCTCAGTTAGTAGTTTCTATGTGTACATGTACTTAAGTTCAACAGCATATGGCATATGCTGGTAATGTATTGAAATCAGTTCATGATTCTTGTTTAAATTGCTACTTTGAAAAATATCTGATAGCTCACCTCAGACTTTGATTCTGGATTACTGTAATACTAGTATAATAAAATATTTAAGCTTTATCTAAAATCAGTAAGATTCTCTTTAGAAAAAAACTGTTTCTTTGGCAATTGTACATGTCCATCCAATTCAATTACATTTACAGCTTTTTTGACTGTACATCAAAAAGACTTACATAGTTATCACACAGGGCTCGAATTAAGACTCGCATGTTTGTAAAATTTGCATGAAATTTGCCTATGCTTGAAAGAATACAGCAAGTGGATTTTAGTACAATTATTTTGTGTTGTTTTTTAAAATGATGCACATAATATTAAAGTGAAGCTGCAGCCTTTGCATTGTAATGTTATTTACTGCCATGATCAGATAAATTATCTGCTAAAAATTTGCATTATATGATTAAATTCTAACCCTGTCATATGAAAACTGTTGTACAAATAACTTGTGGTTGTGTTTCAGGTAAAGTCCTACCTGTTGATGCTTCTGTACCCAGGGCTGATACTGATTGACTATGGGCATTTTCAGTATCCTTATGTTAAACAGTAGCGGCTGTATACATATTAAAGCAGCTTCATTTACATCTTCCTTGCTACGGTAGACATTAGAAGACTACTATAGGTTTAGGATACTCACTCATATAATGAAGGTTAACACAGTCTATATCAAAAGTTTAAAAGCTCAGAACTACTTAAAAGTGGTCGTAATTATAACACAATATATAACCAATAAAAATGCCATTTTCCTTATTCTTCAGCAAATAAAGGTATAAAAACGTGACCTTCCATTCTCCATTCTATGATTTACTATCTTTACCTAGAACTAAGATACAACTGTGTGAGCCTAGGGTTAGCCCTGCTGGCAGTGACTAGCCTGGCAACGAACCATGATGTCCTGGGATCAGTGTTGTTTTGTCTGGCCCTCAACTACAAACAGATGGAGCTCTACCACGCCATGCCTTTCTTCTGTTTCCTGCTGGGAACATGCTTAAGAGACATTCGCAGAGGAGGGTAGGCATATTTGAAATGAAAGGTGTCCTCAATCAGCTTTAGTAATACATTTAATGGTCGCTTTTACTTTTCTAAGCTCCAGTTCTTATTTTGCAGCAGTTTATGAATCTGCCAATAAGTCTAATATATTTTAATTGCAATTGGAATAGTTGCTTGCCACATGTGTTTGACATACCAAGAACGTGTGGCGCGTGCACAAGTCCCTACCCCTAAGGTCAAGGTAACACTAAAGTGACTTTAATGTTTGTATACAAAGGAATGCTGCATATAAGGACATAAGAGTATAGGTGGTCGTGTCCATACTGTAACTTTCTCTTGTATGGACAGATTTTAAAATAACTTTCCACATGTGTTTGACATATCAAGACAATGTGTTACATGCAAGACCCTTGTCCCTATCACAGTAAGTGTTTGCTTACTTTGGAATGCTGCATATAAGAACATTGTGTATCGATGGTCATGTCCGGGCTGTAACTTTCTCATGAATGGAAACTGTCCTGCTAGATCAAATAAACCAGATACAGATCAAAGAAAGTCCATTGTCATTTGTTATAACTGGTGATTTCAACCAAAACGTGCATTTTCACTGTGTTTCCTCTGCATTGTTCAATTATTTGAATAATTTATTTCAATAAAATCAACTTGTTTATTGAAAATTAAATTGATTTTGTATTTATGTCTTATCGTTAAGTAATACTGTTTAAATCCACACTTCTACATGACCTACTTTCATAAGGGCGTAGGTCTTTCAGTGGTGGCCAATTCATTGTGTTCTCGACCTACTCTTTTCTGACATATTATAACCCCCATTTCTTCATGTTTATTGCAGCTTCTGGCGACTTGTACAGATAGGTTTGGCAGTGTTGGCCACGTTCGCTACCTGCTGGGCACCATTTCTCCTGGACCTTGACACAGCCAAACAGGTTCTTAACAGGCTCTTCCCTTTTGCTAGGGGAGTGTTTGAGGTGAGCTGCAAAGTCTTACATGTATTATTGAGTGTGCTGAATTCAAGATAAATGTGAATTTTACAGCTTGATCTTAATGTTGAATTAAATGTAATTATTTTCAAAATCTTTGATTGAATTCAAAGGTTGTCTGTAGAAAGGCTCAGTCAGTGTCTTATGTATATCATATAACAGTTAGTCACACATGTAATATATTATATGATTGTCATTAGGTATATGAATCATTTGACACAATAAGTGAATGCCTGTAATACAATAAGTAAATGTCTGTAATATGACAATGTTTTATTTCCATCTCAGGAAAAGATGTCTATGTATAGTGGTGCCTTTAGTGGATTCTTACTCATCCACATTTACATTATATCTTTATAACAAAGGAAACAGATATATATTGTTTGATAATGATATGTTTTATTTGTAACATAAACCTGTTTGCTACCCCCCAGGACAAAGTGGCCAATGTGTGGTGCTCCTTGTCTGTGCTTATCAAGTGGAAACAGATGATGACCCTGGAACAGATACTCAAAATGTGGTCTGTTCTTGTTTCTTTAAATTTTTTGTCTTAAAAAAATAATCACAGTATTGTGAAAGCCTGTTTTATTGTTAGAGGTGTCATTGTTATCATTTTAGTTTAAACTTTATTTATTTTATGATTGTGAAAAAAGTTATGTTAACTTACACTAAATCACTCTCATTGGCACGATGTTGCACAAGAGTGTGGTCTTGTGTTATAGGGGACCTGGAGAACTAGGAGAACCAGAAAAAACCTACTTGTCCAGCTTGGTGAGCACCAACCAAACTCGCATGCACCCAGGCCGAGAATCAAACCTGGGTTGCCTTGGTGATAAGCAAATGCACTAACTGCTGTGGTAACCAGGCAACCTACTTTCAAAAGTTGGCAATAACTTAAAATCTGCTGAAGTTTTGAGTATGCAGCATGGAACACATTTTCACGAGGAACACAAGTGTGCAGACATACATAGCAAGTCCCATAACTCTAGATAAAATATTTTTAGAGTATGACCCCTGAACCACTGAGGGAAATGACTGAACATTGGAAGTGTTCTTGTTTTATTACTTTCATGTATTGCAAAAAGAAGTTATACATGTGACTATGATTGAAAAATGAAAAGTTTCTGTTCTTTACAGCCTTTGTGTGACAGGAGCGTGCCTTCTCCCCTCGTCTGTAGATCTCCTGTGTAGACCTTCATTCACCAAGTTCAGATATGCACTGGTAAGTCCTCTTTGTTATTGTTTTAGCTAGTTAAGATATGTTTGTTCATGCCTTGTTCTTTTGTATTATTAAAATCTTTGTAACAAGTTCAAACTTAACTCTCTAGATCTATGCACATTTTGAAGAAATCGTTAATACTTTTTAACACTTATTTTATTGTATCTTTTTTATTACAGGTGAATTCATCTCTGGTGTTCTTCCTGTTTTCATTCCAAGTTCATGAAAAGAGCATTCTTATTCCAGCATTGTAAGTTTTCTCTCACAAGATGTCTTTATTTTCGCCAATTTTCTTCTACTTCTATGTAAATGAATGATAATTGTGTTATCACTCTGCTATCATAATATTATGCTTCTCACAAATGTTTAACTTTAAACTATTTAATATTATCTTTAAATTCATTATATGAATAATTGTTGCTGGTGTTCTCATGTACAATGTATTGTTTCAAATCAGTTTTTACAAGAACAATATACATGTACTTCTCAATATGCATGTAAATGATGTCAAATTCTGAATGTATGGTCTTCATGTTTCAGAATAGTGTGTACATTGATACCTGATTGTCCATTTTGGTGCTTCTGGTTTTTGCAAGTGTCCACATTCAGGTAGGTGTATCTGTTAAGTTTGCCTGATATGTCATACAACAATCCACTAGGTTTGAAACAATACTTTCTACAATTTAAACTTTGGATTGAAACTTGCTCATATATGAATTAGTTTATCATGAAAAGTAAGGGAAAATAATTTCAAGTCAGACAAAGTTTAAACATTAATAGAAATAAGTTTCTCATTACTAACAGAACCATGTTTTTGTACATGTACAGACTAAAACATATATCTTTCTATTAAAGCATGCTACCTCTGCTGGTTAAGGATGGTCAGCTGGTACCGTACATAGCCTTCATGCTCCTCTATCCCCTCCTGTTCAACGCCTTCAATCCCATCCGCCCAGACACAGCCCCACCCACAGACACACAAGTCTGGGTCAACATATTTGTAAAGCTGGCTGTAAGTGGATAATTCTTTCTGTATAAGCAATTATTTGATCATAACAGTCATTGACATAAGACTGTTGGATGAATGAGTCTGAATTTCTAACACAAGTATTTGGCTATAAATTCTGAAAGCCCTTGGCTGGTATTCATAAAACATCTTAAGTCATCTTAAGTCATTTTTGATATGCTGTGACAACTTACCATTATAATATCTGAAATACTTCTTTTTTCAATGATTTAATTGAAAATATATACTTAATGTTAAGAATAAGAAAATATGTATAACTTTTTGTTTAATTTTGACCATGAACATTTTTGGATTTTGACAAATTAACAAATGATTTAAGATATTTTTTTAATACAGGCCCTGCTTTATAAAATTCAGAATTGCTTCAAACACTGCCATTAAGCCTTTTATGCACTTAATTTTATTTGATTGATGTTTGTTGAGTATGTTAAATTGCTACAAATTATCTGTTTGTTTTATTTGAATACATTTTACCACCATTATCATATCATGAACATAATTTTAAATTTATAAGTGTAAATTTATTTTAATATTTTGTCCAATGTTTTATTCCAGTTCTGTATCTCATGCGTGGGCCAGGTATTCCTGAGTCTCGCCCTGGTGATATTCCCTCCTCCGGCCGGTCTCCCGGACCTGTTCCCGCTCGTGATCTCCGTGTTCTCGTGCGCTCACTTCCTGCTGTTTGCTGCATACTTTCACTACTGTCAGTTTACAGCAGGAATCAGTGTACACCATTCACATAAGACAAAGGCAGCCAATGGGAAAAATAGCAAGACTGTTAGTAAAGCTATGAATAAAGCTACAGTGGAAAACACTACTAAACATAAGAGTATGGCCAATAAACTTAAGTTACGGAAAAAGAAGCATGATTAATGCTTGGACATTCCTTCATTGTCCCTGGTTATGTACATTTTATGTAAGTGCTCAGGCTTTAAGCCAAAGAGTTATGGCAGGATGCTGCACCCTGTCCTTTTTGGTAGTACCCTTCTGTCCTCATTGAGACCAGCATGTGCACCCTTGTGCTTTCTTAGCATGAAATGCTTAAAATAATGAAATATTTCTTTGGTTTTGATTTAAACTTAAAAGAAAAAGTATACATTTGTACAAACTTGATGTATATGGTAATTTGAAACTTATATTATTAACACATTTTTTTATATATGAAAATCATAATGTTTAAATTCTTTACCGTCAGACAGAATGTGCCCTTTTTTCCTGTAGCACCCACTCTCTCTTTTCTACAGCACCCTGTCCTCATTACAAGGTGGCAAAGACCCTACGTGCTGATACACATGGTGTTATAGGAAGGCATTAAAACTTATGACCTTAAGTCCTTTGATATAGATTGGTAGTGAAGCAATGGTATGATTGTTATTGTATCATACGTCTACATAGTATATAATGTATAGACTAAACGGCATTGTGTACATTTTCCTTTGGTGCATAGCAGGGAATACAATTATCAATATATCAGATATTGGCCAATTGTTCAGAACTTTGTTAAAGTTAACAACGTTGTTAAAGGCATCTTTGTTAACTTCAAAATGTGAACTGTTTTAGGATTTGGTCATATATTTGCTGCTAATTTGCATAAAACAAGTACAGCTGAAATAGTTGTCTCAAACTCAAAAATACTGCAGATCACATGTATATCCATCCAACATGCAGTGCAGAAACAATTTTAAAGTTAACAATGATGACGTTAACAACGTCTGTTAAAAAAGTTCTGAACGGCCCATTGTTTATGTGATGCTTGTATTATTGTGTACGTATTAAAGTGAATTGTTTTATATTATTTCATGTTTATTTGTACAAAACATTTTACTAAATCATTCATGGTTGAAATAATGCAATATATATTGTTAACATTTGAAGGTTAAAACAGCAAAGTTATGCATTACTATTTCCTTTTGGAATTAAAAGTTGTATTTTATTCTTTTAAATTGAGTATATATGTTAGTGAAATTTAACATATACCAGATCATAAAGTTGAACCAATACTGGCTTGTTGATATACATGTTGTATATATTCCATGAAATACGAGTGTCCAAAACTGATCACCTGGTAATTCTTTGAAATTACTGTCATGTTTTAAATTATTACATAACATATTTACCGTGCTATGAAAGCACTGTCTGTTGGAATTGACAATTAATGTTATCATCTACATTCTTATGAAATAAAGGTTGATTACATTGACCGATGATTGAAATGTTGGTTATGACAATGCGCAGGTAGTTGGTTTTCAAATTGACAAGGTGGTGGTGTGTAAGCTTATTTATACTCGCACTCGGGCCTTGCCCATTCGGCGAGTGTTCCGTTAAGATTGTTAGTCAGAATGTAACCCTGGTTAGAGTTACCCTGGTTCTTTAACGTGCACCAGTGTATAGCACTCTCACACGGGACCCCCATTTAATGTCCCTCCCGGAAGACGATTAGTATTTTAGCTCTACAGGTCAAAGACCAAAAGAGCTTATGCGATGGTAATGTGTACGTAGAATGTGCGTCCGTGCGTGCTTCAGTGCGTCTGTAAACAATTGCTTGTGAACGCGATACAGTCTTCAGTTTTGATTGTATCTCGATAAAACTTGTACAGTATTTAGATATCCATCAGAGCTTGGGTCCTTTCGAAAACCAGCCAGAAATGCTATTTTTAGCTGACCTATTTTTAGCCAAGTCTGCATGAGCGAATTTGCCTATTTTTAGCGAAGTTTACATGTAAAGTCAAGTCTAGGATAAAAGGGAGACAACTTGCTTTTATGGTTCTGCAGTTGATTTTGTGAATTACTCTGCCTTGTTCTTGTTAAAAGGCCAAAGGCCATTTTTAAGTTCTATGGCCAAAATGTCTGTAATTCGCGCATTCATCTTAACAAAATTGGTTGTGAATGTTTGATCAAATTATGCCCCCGGGGTCATAACTGGCTACGCCCCAGGGTTCACAGGTTTGGTATTCTTAAATTGGGAAATGTTTTAAAATCTTTTTGAGTGTTTGCGCATCTATCTAAGCACAATTGCTTGTGAATGTTTGTTCAAAGTATGCCCCTGGGGTCATTACTGGCCATCCTACGGGGTTCACAGGTTTTGTATACTATTGGGAATGTTCGAAAATCTTTTTGTCTGAACCAGCTATGCAGACACTTGCTATTTTGAATAAGGCATAATTTAGTGGTCTGCTACCATGGTTGTTGAAATTATGCCCCTGGGGTCAAAACTGGCACTGCCTCTGGGGTCACAAGTTTCCTAGAGACTTATATAAGAAATATTTTCAAAATATTATTGTTTCAAACCACAATGCTTATACCTTTGATATTTGTTGTGGAGCATCATGTGATGACTGTCTAGCAAAACAGTTGAAATTATGCCCCTGGGGCCAAAGCTGGCCCCACCCCTTTTGACCAACTTTTTAATTTTTAAAGCTACAGAAATGAAATTTCGACCATGAGTACAGTTTTGAAAGTATTTTATTTTGTCAGATGATCTTTACTTGGCACATAATAAAATAGTTCATGAATCTGCTTACAACACTTTCTGTCCTCAAATGTTGAACGTGCAGCGTTTTCAGGTAACCCAAACACAAAACATGAACAATATGTTTGTTCCCTTTTACCCATACATACATGCTCTGGATTGAAAATGACCACAAGAGCCATGCCAGTAGAGCATAGGCCCTTTTGGGCCTCTGGTTTTAGTGATGCGACGGGGAATCGAACCTGCGACCCCTGGATTGATAGTCAAGTGTGTTACCACTTGACCACGGATCCGCCAAATAACTCAAATTAACAAAGCACCAAGGGCATTATTTGTATTGAAATTAATCCATTCGGAACACCTTGGCCAATTTTCATCGAAAACAACCTCGGATGTATGCCGGTACATCAGATGTTGTTCGTAAAATTTTAAATAACAGCTTTAATTAATTGTAATGTTTTAACGTGTATTACCTTCAGTTCAAATTGATTGTCAGTGAAGTATATTAATGCATAAATGATTTACAAGAGAAAAGTCAAAGTTTTTACTGCTAAATTGAAATTACAAAGCGATCTACTTGCAGCGTAGTTAAATGTAAAGATTTCTGACATTGTTAACCGTCCATGTACACCCGGGGTTGTTTTCGATGGAAAATGGCCGAGGGTTTCCGGATGGAAATTAATCAAAAGTTATGTTTCTTGGATTTTGACACCCTTGTATACATGAACGTTTACGAAGTTCATGGTGTTGATGCTAAGCTAGTGTGATCGGCCACTGTCCGTTGTCAACATGTTGCTTGGGTATATTCTAGCAGCCACTTTTTCAGCAATCCATCTTCACAAAATTTGGACAGAATAAGTGTCTTAAAGACATAGGTCGGGTTCGGTTATGAATTATGGAAAAACGAAGATCTTTACACTCTAACCTGGCCGTAGTAATTGGTAATTGTCGTGTTTTGGAAGTAACATGAATATTTGCACCTATATGAAACCGAACTAACATGAGGGTTCATGAGTATAGTTTCACGCGACACAAAACTTTTCAGGCCGTCAAGTCGAGGTCTCTAAACATCCTGCCGTTTGAATCCATATTCAAAGTTAACGTTTGAACAATGATGATTACTTACTTTTTGCACAAAAAAACCCGTTAATCGATCTAGATGACCGAGACTACAATATTGTAAATTATTACCCAGTATTATCTATTTGTGGTTATACTGGTATTTTAATACGAAAGCGAGGCCAGAAGTGACATCGCATCTTCTCGATTATGAACAAAGCGTAATACATATGTCTTCCCTTCATGCCGCATTTCTTATCCTTTTTATTCTTCTCCGTATTCTTCATTTTCTCTGACAAAATTTTGTCTTGAACATACCTCAACAACTACTTGAATGAATTGACTGAATCGTGGACCATTGATATATATACATTGATGTTAAGTTGTGAACCTTGCAAGAATAGTTTCTATCGGGCACTTTATTGCAAAGTTTGTTTCACCATAGTCAGTTTAGGAAATACAACACAATTTACCATACATTTAAATAACAAAATGTAAAGAATTCCAAAACAGAAATGCGTATATGTATATCTTATCTTTCATTTAAGATAACAAAAGTATGTAGTCAATAACATTAAAAAGTCAGTACTTTTTCATCTACGTGAAGTAAAAGTAAAGTAAAGTGTTTGTTTATTATAGTGTTACCCCTCTTAGTTAAGGGCCAGCCCGTTGGGCTTATGAGTCACCTACATTCGTGAACATCTTTACCCCGATTCCTTATCCCAAATGCCAGGCGCCTGGCAGGAGGGCAATCGGTACCCCTCGATTTAACTAGCTGTTGGGTCGGCAACCGGCCATGTCAGAACAAGCCCCTTGTGAGACTCGAACCTTCGACCTCCCGCTCCGTAGGCGGACGCCTTTACCACAAGGCAACGGAGACGGTAATTTATTATTTTATTGAAGTAAACAAGTGCAGGTACACACAATGAAATACATGATGATGCTACGTATTGTTTGCTAGTAACAACATATCTTTTATATTAGTACATTGATATGTATATTGGATATTTTAACACATAATTTACTATTAAATTGCTCCATTTAACTCAACTAATTGGTTTCTATTTCATCGTTTTACAGAAGATATTAACAGGGTATTTAAATTGAAGGGTGAAAGTGATCTAGGTGACCGTCTCGTCTCGTAGCAAAGAGTTTGTAGGTTCGATCCCCACCAGGGGTAATTTCGTGGCCTATCAAAATGGACTCAAATATTGGTTTCTACCCAGGAAACGAACTCGAGAGTGATTCTATCAGCTTTTCGCTGTAGTAACAATCGAGCTAAAAGATATAAGTATTTAATATAAACTAACTGAATTTCATCAATTTGAAATGTAGAAGAAGAATTATTTAAAAAATAATATATATATATATATATATATATATATATATATATATATATATATATGTAACTCTTACAACCTTGCCGGTATTGCACAATAATACACTAGCTGGGTTTCAATGGTTGGATTTATTCTTATGAAGTTATACACGAATGTAAAACGTCCTGAAATTAACAAAACAATACTGAAAGTATGTGATTACAAATATTAAAGAACCAAACAATTTAAATATAAATATACAAAGTTAAACCTATTTTATAAGTAAAATTGGTTTCTGTGGCTCTATTTACAATTTGAAACAGTTACTGTTCTTTATAGAAACGCAAAGCAAATAACGACAACATCTATCTTGAACAACAACAACAACAACAAACCTTACATGATCCAAATATTTTAGGAAGATACTCTGGATATACTCTCCAAAGTACAAAACTATTAACTATTAACTTCTTGGCTAATCAAACTATATGTATGATGTCTTGCTAAAATATGTACCTCTCAACCGTTCATATCAAAAACATATAACAATACAAATCACACCATAAATATGGTAAATTTTAAACCCTGATAAAAAGCACATTCCTGTGTTGTATTTTAGCCCTTTTTAATCAAAAGTAGTACTCAACAAAGTCGCTTGATCAAAATCAAGTTAAATCAGATCTGTCAGCTGATTATTTACTCCTGATACTCTCAACTATCCAATCTGATAGGAATCATACCAGACAGGTTTTTTTCCTAACGCTAATGGATTTTCTTGGAACGGGTATAGGTGGTGAATTTGGTGGATTATCTCCTTGCTTATTTCCATATCTGTCCTCCTCAGATTGAATGGCTTGATCTTGAAGAACCTCATCTCTTTAATTAATATTTCCATTATCTTCTTCAACATCTGTTACAGCATATAACTAGTTCTTTTTCATGACCAGCCGGTCTTTTCTCAGATAAATATGTGGTAACATATTCATTTTCAGATGGCTCTTGTTCTTCATATTCATTTTTTGTCTCTTTCACGTTTACTGGTGCCTTCAATACAGTTTTCATACTTAATTTTTACTAGGCTTAGGTTTTGGTGGACTTGGCCTTGCCTTTACGCTATACATAACTTCGTTTGTATCTTCATTATCATCTATAACTTCTATTGGAAGTAACTGATTCCTGTGAAGCTTTCTGTCAATCAAATCTTCTGATCTTTCTACATAAACCGGTATTTCTGCATTTGGCTGTTCCATCAGTAGGTATCTTTGTTCTTTAGATTTATCAGAATGTTTGTGTTTTCCATAAAAGCAAAGCCGAATGTAACTAAGAATTCATTCCATACTGCAAGAAAAACATCTTAAGCAATGCCTCTGCTGCGGTTTTTGCTGTTTGATCTGTTGTGGCAAATGCTACTGAGTACTTTGTATAATGACCTGTTATCATTTATCAATGATTCATAGGTGTTCCATCATACAAAAAGTATTAATTTATGTTTATTGAAGCAGCTGGCAGCACATTTATTAATGGTGATGCATTCAACGAATGGAATATTGCTTTAAAAAGGTCACTCATGTCACTATCGACTCTTTCAATCGTTGTTGTGACATGAAGGCAGTATCAGAATATTTTGCGTCATGGGCGAGAAAAATATATCAAAATTGTAATCACAGAGCGGCAACCCAACGCTGGCCTGTAGCTTCTAGTTTAGCTGCTGTCCAGATATAGGTGAGATGATTACTAGCTTTATAAGAAAAAATAAAATTGCATCGAACTTAAGCAAAAACTTTATTCTACAGGACTGTACATATATTACATTTTAATCACACATAAAACAATCATTTTTTACATAGCAAATAATCATAACTCTGTAAGATTCACTTCGTACGGAAATGACGTACTGTTAACGAACACTAATGAAATTACGTCAGCGTAAGCGCTTGTATGCTAGTTAATGTTTTTTTAAAGATTGCCCTTGAAATTCAATACATATTCTGTGTCAATCTATCCACTTTTTAAAAATTTCTGCGTACCACCCCTTTTCGTAGCTGCTTACCGCCGACCTGACGGCAAATTTCATTTCTTCTTCAGGTTCAAATCTGCGACCTCGTAAGTCCAAAAGCGCCAGGTTGGGACTTTAAGGCGGATAATGCAGTCTTTCATACCCCCAAAATCTATTGTTAGAAATGTGTCTTCAGCCCGATGTGCAGGGGCGTGGTCTTGGTGAAAGATCAAATTTCGCAGTCTGGACGTTTCTTTCTCAATGCGTTCGTGAGATGTCGCTATAGGGCTTAAATGTCACAAACATATGATTACTCAATATGAACCCAAATCATATCATAAGAAATGCTTGGAATCAATTAGAAATACATAATTGTCAAAATGGTATATATATTTCCATGGCTTAATCCAACACATCCGCTATATGGTTTCTGTCGATCTACCGAAATGACGGGCTGCATTTTGTCGCAACTGCCACTATCCTGTTGTTTTATTGTCAGTTTTGTCGTCACGACCGTCCCGGAAATGCTTGTGCCAATCAAATACGAGTGTCCTGGAATATTAACGTAATCCACTCACCAGATTTATAAATTTCCACGTGTCCGTTGGTGTCATTCCCGCTCTAGCACAGTATTTAATGTCTCTCCGTTGATACGTTCGCTCTGATGACGTTGACGTTTCTACTCCAGCGATTTCTTCCATGGCTTCAAACAATTCATATGAACTAAATAATTTTTAAGCGATGATGTTTGCTTATGGCGTGTGTTAAGAAATGACGTTGATGTGACGTTATGTAAATTCACATGATAAAACGGCGCCAAAATATTGCATATCTAGCGTTAATAACAGTGAAAACAATTTGGTAATCGTTAATAATTCAAAGTGATCCGTAGAGTATGTTATATAGTATAATAAACATATTTTTCTATCAAAATATGTATGCTATGTTATTAATTTTGCTTACAAAATGTAAAAATGTTGATAGGATTTATGTGTGACAAGTATTGTCATATTCAGACGTCAAAATAATACAATATATATATCTTGCACCTCGTACAATGAATTTGTTTTCAATCAAGTAACAATTTGATCGACAATAGATGCATGTATGCAATTATATTAAATGCATTTATGGCCGTGTTAAGAAAGAAAACAGGACGAAACAAAATAGTTGAGAAGCTCTTCATATGCCAGTGGTTTTTCAAACGAAATAAAATACATTGATTACACAAATAAGCGAACCCCAGTGTTTTGACTTTTTCATATGTTGAATTTTCGTTTAATTTCGAATGGCAAATTAATAGTTTTGAATATCTCAACGTACGCTTCAATATTGCATGTGTAGGAATCGCTTTTCCAAGGATGTCTTGTAAATGTAAAATGTTATTTGGTTATAAATTTGTCAATCGTTTAGACATCACAAACTTTCAACTTCGCATTCAATAACAATTTCTTTTAATTGTATGATTTCTAAAATGCACCATATTACTTTTGTCAATATTAACAACCATTTTATTTGTAATACACCAATTGCACAATGAATTCAACATATATTGGAAGTATTCCTCATTTTCTGCTAGTAAAACTAAATCATCTGCATACCACAAAATTGAAACTTTTTCTCCAGCAATATCAACACCTTTATTGCAGCTCTTAATAAGCAAAGCTAAATCATTAACGTAGATATTAAATAATACAGTTGATAGAGAACACCCTTATCGTATGCCAGAGTTAACAGTAAACCAGTCTGTTGCATAGCTATAAACCCGAACACATGAAAAAAACTTTTGCATACAAAGATTTTACTGCAATTGACAGTTTGGTAGACAAACCTATGCCACTGTTATATGTCACGATGCAAAGATTTCGTATTCAAAGCTAACCATAATTTCCTTATACACATTTAATACTGAATTTTTCATTATATCATCTCTCCAGTTTTGCATATAACAATCATATAATCTTTGTTTTAAGCTCAGTAAAAATATATCTTTATCAACTAAATGAGCCTGTTCCCACACCTCACCAAAACCATATATATATATACAACAAGTTTTTCACATTTGACAACCAGTTATTTTTGTTATTCAGTAAATCATTCAAGGAACATACATATAATGTTTTCATTATGCAATTCTCTGAACACAGCAAATTAAACCAGTACTTTATTATTCTATAATATATATTTATGAATAGCGGGCGTCGTCCCAGTTCACCATAGATAGCAGCATTACTTGCAGACAATTTGCACCTAAAATTCGTTTACAGAAACGCAAATGTATACGCTCAATTTCGTTGGATTTTGTAAAACCCCAAACTTCTGATGAATAGTTGAGTATAGACACTACAAACTCATCACACAATTGGCCTTTTGTCTTCGCTGTAAAACTAAACTCTTTTTAATTGAACAACAACACGTTTAAGGCCTTTCCACCTAATAGATGTACATTTGAATTGAATGACTCATAACGATTTAAAATCGTTCCTAAATAATTAAATAACGTTGTCTACAATCTCTAGAGAAGTGACACCATACATCCAGTATTCATCATTTCGTAAACGACCGCGACGTCTAAACACAATAATATTTGTTTAATCAATATTTACTCTTAGTTCCCATATATCACAGTATGCATTAAGATTGTCCAAACTGCGCTGCATGTCTTCTACTATTTCGGCTAGAATCACCATATCGTCAGCACACAACATTAAAATAAGACTGATTTCCTCAACTGTAATTCCACTATCAATGTTTGACTGTAAATATAGTTCCAGGTCTTCTATGAAGATTGACCAGAAAAGAGGCGAACAAATATCACCTTGCTTTAAACCGACCGATATTTCGATAAAATCTGAATATTGATTGCAATGTTTAACTTAAGATCTAACAAAAGCATACATAGATCTCACAGTTCTCAGGGATATATCGTTTATATTCGATGCTTTTGATTTTTTCAATTATACGTATCTAATATTTGCTGCCAATGTTTTTGAATAGCTTTTTAACTGCTGATTTAAAAATCCAAATATTATAGAATTTTACATTAATTTAACAAATATATCTTATTTAATTAAATATTTCATAAACATATAACCCAAAATTTAATCTGAATTTACCTTTTACTTTCAAATATCGATTACACCATACAATTTGTATTCTTATTTCTAGGATATTTGCATTGTTGCATAAATGCAATAAAAGCTTCAAAAACAAAAACATATATATCTGCCGCGAGTTGTTAAATAATACACATTCAACGGGCTCAGGAAATTTGCTAGATAGCGAGTCGTATATATATATCATAATACGATTATAATTAAACAAACTTCATCAAGTCCATAATTGATTTACAGCAACAAAGACATGCCCGTAGTGGATATACTATTGCCCATCATTGCCATCAAGGAAATCATTACCTTTTTAATATTCATTTAATTTTCATTTTCATTGTCTTGAGTTTGGGAAATATTGAGAAAGGCTCGGAGGAAGTGTAGATAAAATATCCACGGTTCTGGTACGGTGTATCTATGACCAGACCCGACTGATCTTATTTAGAAACACCACAAATTGTCCATAGACAGTTATTTGAGAGTTGCCTATCGCAAGACTGAAAATGAGACTGAAATAGTGGAAGCCAATCTGCCCCCAAAACCCCACTAAATACTAAACATAGCATGCCGTTTTTTTGCGAATACGCCGGCATTTGGTGTTTTGCACATAATAAAATGACAGTATAGAGGCTAAAACAAAACATAGCACAGCGTAGCAATACATATACTGATATTGCGTTATAAAGAGCCAAGAACATTTAAAGCATATTGCAGATGTGGAACTGAAGATCGAGTTGTGTTTTACCTTCACCATAAATTGCATAGAGCATCTTGAATGCGTTTTTATCAATATGCTTATAATCATTCAGTTGTATTCGATATTCTGATATTCGCTTTATGTAATTTTCAACAAGTTAGTATATATATATATTATATTAATATAGGTTTAAGCGAGTGTTTTGCATAGTTGACAAATTGTGTGTTGATTGTTTTACTTTTGTTTAATATAAGGCAAGTGTATTAGCAGAATAAAGTAATTGCGCATGCAACAATATCTTTTCGTAATACCAAAACAAACCATTAAAAAGAAAATTAAATGATGACAACGTTGTGAAAAGGGTGACATCTTCTTATGTAATATCAGTCAATATGTTATCAATTTGTATTAAGATAACTACAATGCATAGTTGCTTTATTCCGAAAGTATACCACAATTGTTTAGGAATAATATGAGTATAAAACTATGATCATTTACCTATAAACACTGTGTTGAAATGTGAATTTAGGTTTTGTTTTGTTGTGTTTTCTTTAGCCATACTATTTCAGCATTGGTATTGATGAGATATGTATTGGTAGCATATATTGAATACAGGACAGTGTTCGAAATTGAAAAATACCTATACATGATGCCATTATAACATTAAGATGGAAACAGAAAATAAAATACTGTCCAAGCAATAAAATTTTGTATTCAACCCATTTGGCCAAAGCCATTCGTGTGTGCAAACCTTCAAAGACAAGTACATTTTTATTAACAATTTCCTATCGAAATTCACGTTTGTAGTTTTTAGAACACAACGTAATTCAAAGTAAAAATCAATACTAAAGATTTAAAAACAGAAACAGTCTTTTTCGTGGTTTCAGCACGGTGGTTCATTAACTTTAAAGCTGCACTCACAGATTTACCACTTTTTACAACTTTTTTATTTTTTGTCTTGGAAAGAGCAAATTTTTGCGTAAAAATCTGCAAATCAATGATATAAGATTGCTGACAAAAGATCAGATCGCAGATTTTCATATTTCCGTTCGAAAATTGATGTTTTATGGCTTAAACCGTTACTAAAGGTTTAAGAAAATGCATAAGACATTAATTTTTGAACTTAAATATAAAAAAAATGCGATCTAATTTATTGTCAGTAGTCTTATACAACAGGTTTCCATGGATTTTAGCAAAGATTGGCTCGTTCCAAGACAAAAAACCCCCAAAAGGTTGTCAAAACGTTCAATCTGTGAGAGTGCAGCTTTAAGGCCTACGTGTTATTTATTTCGCTTTAAACTGTAAACATAACATTTTGATAGATTTTTCATGAATGTTATCGATTTTATTTAAATAGTTTAAACATGCGATCATTGATTTTTCATCAATAATGACAGCTAAATATCGCGTAGTTTGACATTAACAACTTGTTTAACAAGTAGAAAATTGCCGAAAACCTTAAAATGTACGAATGACGTATAGGAAGTCCTCAATATAACATTTCTTGCGGTGATTAGTAATTTGTTTACATTTTTTTCGACTGTTGGTTGGTTGTTTATTTAATTCATTCGTCATGAACGGGCCTGAAACTTCCGTTGCGTCATTACCAATGGAGATGACCAGATTAAGTTGGTTTGGGCTATATAAACAAGCATCTCCGTTTGGCCATCATCATAAGTTTGCTAATATCACAACAGGAATAACATAACAACAGGAATAACATAACAACAGGAATAGCCTAACAACAGGAATAACCTAAAAAAGGAGGTTAGTAAATCTGAAAAAAATAATTTAATTTTACGTTACAGAGGTTTTTGGTCGAAATTCATAAAAGAAATCATAGTAAAACCACTTGATCAATTTTGGTCCGTGTTTTAACATTAAATGAACTATATTTTTAAAAAAAAATGACAATATTTCGAACATTACATAACGGTGTTTTAAAACGTGTTTTAAATTATTTGTGCTTCATAAAACCGGTTAGTATGTAAAGATTTATGTATGTTTCGATGACATAAAATTGCATAAATATGATTTTCTTCTTCAGAAACAGAACTAAAACCTTACCAAAGGAAACCAATGCAAATGTGCAAAACAATGTCCATCGTTTGCCTATTCCTGGCAATGATAGCCTGCGCCTTTGCCCATCCAATGTGGCCTAGACATGGGGCACGCCAAATGCCTATTAACATTCTGCCGTTCGCGCCATCTCCATTTATACCCATGATTCCATTACCTAGAAACCAAGATGGCGCATGGACAGGAAACACTGGTTTTGGTAGGTTTGAGCATTACTTTAGGTTTGTCATATATTGTGTAACTGTAGAGAAACGTAAAATCTCAACATACTTGTAAACTATAAAAGTATTTGATATAGAACAACAATAGACAAAGTCAAATTTTTAAGCTTATTTTTTTATTTTTCAAGTTTAATATTAAACAAGAACTGAGTATAGAGAAATAGATTTATTTAACGCTATTTAAGGGTGACTCAACCTATATTTGGATGATAATAAGTCTTTTCGCTCAACGTCTGCTTTTCCATCTAGGTGGTCCACTATTTCCTGTTAATACACTGTATTTGATTGCAGGAACTCAGTGGTCAGACCAGTGGACAACAGGTCAGAATGGTCAGCTTGGACTCAACGGCCAGAATGGTCAGTTTGGATTTAATGGTCAGAATGGTCAATTTGGAATAAATGGTCAGAATGATCTGTTTGGACTAAACGGTCTGAACGGTCAGTTTGGACTAAACGCTCAGAATGACCAGTTTGGACAAAACGCTCAGAATGGACAGTGGATTGATGGCTCATCCAGCGGTCTAAATTCATGGGCCCTTGATTCACAGGGAAATGGCTTCACCAATGATGTAAGTATAACTCAGTGATGCAAGCAGTGAAAGCAAATTTTACCATACTTCATGGTGTTTTCGATTCTGTATCAACTCTGTAACGGTAACTAGTAAGCAGAGCTTACAGAGCGTGCATAAGGTAAACTGCGAGGTACGACGTTATTAATTGCCATATTGGAGAGTATGTTGATGTCAGAAAGGTTACCGTACAAAAGTAGCGTGCAATAAACAGCGTGAAGATAATACAAACGATAGTTCAATAAACGCACGCTTCTTATTGCACGAAACAGTGACTACACACAACCGTCATGATATTACTGATATTATATTTTACTATCGCGTCACGCTGATTGTGTCTGGTTTCATTACATAAGGTAATGTGTGCAATAATTAGAACTTATATCACAAGTTCAACCCTAGTATTTAACCCTTGCTTTAGCCTCATTTCTATTAAAAATGATGATATATTAGCTACCAAATTGAAAGAGAAAAGTGCTTCTATACAGACATATGTTTTAAGTGTATTCATTTATAAAGTTTAGTGCTTAATTTTAATATAATTTGTTATAATCTCTTCAGCTTAACACGGGTACTAGCGGTGATCCATGGGCAACATACAAGCAACTTAACGCTGGTATCGGCGGCAATACCCAATCTGGAGCTGGGCTTTCTCAGCAGGTGCTCGGAGGTCAGGGATTCAACAACCAGCTCGGCACTAAGCAGTGGCCTGGCTTTCAACAGAGTGGAGTGAGCAATAATGGTTTTGGAAATGGTGTACGACAGAACTCGTGGACTGGTTCTCAAGATATGAACTTCCCCGCTGTACCTAACCGTCAGCAGACGGGTTCCTTTAATCAGAGGTTTGGGACCGGCCTTGTTAACAATGGAATTCCAAACAATCAGGCTACTTGGTGGAAAAAGTAGTTGTTACAAACATATTGCAACAGACTTACACTTTAGTTTTGTATATTTATTGATGTATTATTTATAAAGATGTGCAATAATGTAATTTATATACGATGTGAATGCAGCCTAAGAATAAATATTTTTGTATGAAATTGTATTTATGTGATTTACATTTAACGTGAGTGACTTTCTGAATAGGCTACACACATGATTCAAGGAAAATAATTAGAAATCGAGGAACACAAACACTTCTCAGATCTAGCAAACAAATATATATATGAATACAGACACCACCAATACTCGTTGAAGAATACTAGATGCAAATTTAACATCAATATACTATATTATCTATACACGGCAGCACTAAAACGTTAAACATACATGAAACATTTTTCAATGAGAGTAAGCATTTGATCAGTCAGTTAAAATCATTATTTTCTAGAAAACAAAACATCAAAGGGATAAACTAATTGCATATACCTAACGGTATGTAGATGATTTATTCAACAGTGCAATGCTGAGATGGAGCACATGGTGTAAAATGGTATAGCATGCTAACGATTTGGAATTTAAACATAACCAAACCTATAATACTACAGGCCCATGTTAGACTTATCCAGAGTTACACGTTAAAATGTCGAGATTTGTTTACATATTTCGTATTGGAAAAACTTATTCAAAGTATGTTAAATTTGATTGATCTAATCTGCTTCTTCACCTTCGCCGAACAGCAACTGACAGAGATTTATTGAAGAATAAGAATTTTGCAATGTTAAGAATTAATATTTCAATGTTAAATAGCGTGAATATCTCTTTTCGGCAGAACAGAGCACCTTAATTCACATGTTTTATTATCGGTTAAACATAGAACTCTAATTTTAGCTTGCTATCATGTTGTATAATTGTTTAAGTATTTGTTCACATATCACGAGAAAACCTTATGTCGATATCCGACCCTGAAAACGTGAACGCTCGAGTCCCTTGAAATATCTTTCTGACATTCGCTTAGTAATCAAATGAAATTTATGATCTTAAGATATCTTGAACCCCACTCGTCCATATGAACAGCCGCTTATGTGTTGTACCTTGTCGTTGAAGATATATAGCTCTTACTTGATGTTCTTGGCTACCGCTCGGCTCTGAAGATCCCTTGTAGTATAGCTCCAAATATTTGGCAAAGCTAAATCTTCTAATCATGCCCATGGGCAAGCATGAGAAAGTGCCCGTATGTAAAACAAATAAATTACATGTTCACATTTTGTTTAAAAGAGGTGGGGGCTTCTTAGATAGGTTCATCGATCCATTGCACTGGCTGAACTGTGGAAACTCGGTAAATCAGGTTTCCACAAGACTCTCTACGCTCGGGTTGGGATATCACATTCTCGACCATGTAGTATATTTATAGTCTATTCTTAAAAAAGCTATACTGAACATTAAGATATAAACATAAACCCGGTTTAATGACACTGGGTAAACGCCAAAGACAAAGAACACAAAATCACAATGAAGTAACATGGAAGAACAGCACAAAACTCCACAAGCAGCACATTGCATACATACTATATATAAAAAACTAGGTATGTTTATCAAGGTACCGCCTTGGAACGGTCAGTAAAATGTAAATTTACTGGGGGTTTAAAACAGTTTGCGTGCACAACCTCACTCGTATCCCAACAATCCTAAATAAAGTAATAACGTAAATGGTTGAACGTCAAATTTCTAGGTGTTTTTTTCACATTTGATTTCCTAGTTTTTGCCATGATCTCGTTTAAAATAGGACCTCTATAAATTTCTATTCATATATGAAACAACCAGGTGAAACCACATTTAAACTAAGACAAACGCCTGCCCTCATCATGGCATACCCGAAATTCGCTTAACTGTGGCAACATTTTATACTACCCCTGCTCACATTCATTTTCGAAAGTAACGAAATCAGTGTATCCGTTCGTCATGTGAGTATAAAGTAAATATCACGAGCGTCATTTTGTTACCATTAACGATTTATTTCTCCGTGCTTTCAAAAATCATACGAAAAGCTACTATGATTTTCTTTTCATTTATAGACTGTAAAACAGATTTAAACATGGCAGAATTTATGCTATACACAAGAATAATTATTCACTTAGTACAGCATCACTTTTCACTTCAATACAATCTTCATTTAAAATTCTAACACTGTCTCCACAATATATAACGTGAAAAAAGAATATCCTTCAATCATCGAAAGTTGAAAATCTTAGATAAATAACAATAAACTGTATAATGATTTTATTAGAGTTTTAACAAATACATACGTATTTGCTTGTATTTTCGATATTTAAGCGTGAACAAATTTGTATACGAAACGATAATACAATGTTAAAATCTCATTATAAGTGTTGTTTTTTGCCATTAATACGCATGTATTTTTTTATATAATTCATATTGATACAAACCCGTAAATAGAATTGATGAAATATAATAATGAATCATAGTCAGTCAGGTGCCTGGCAATGTTTGCCAGGAGAATTCACAGAGTCAAGATTAATATAATTTGTTGATTTAGTTAGTTTCCCAAATTGCCCTTTACTTTTGCATACTAAAATTCACTCGTTGTCACTTTTAAAATAAGTACCCATTTTATATAAAATTAATGTAGCGCGTACTTACTAAAATACTTAAATTATGATATGGCCAAGAACCACAATTTTTTTTGCAATCTTGGTTTAAACATTTCTGATTTAAATTTATGATACCAAAAGGCATATACACATACAACATAAGAACGTCTGTTTATCTGAAATATGTTGAATGATTAAAATTGGATTGAATCGATTAGTTTCTCTTCTGTCGCTCATTCGAGTTGATTATGAGTTTGTATAAACGAGGGCTTGAAAGTTAAGTAAAAAAACACCAACAGAATGTATTGCGAAAAAAGGGGGACGACTCATTGGTCTGTTTATACAATGTACACAGAATCATGGTGTGTTGGCTAGCCGAATTCTATTTTAATATGGTATATCTACACTGGTTCGTGGCGTCCTGCGATCTAAAAAGACGTAGATAAAAAGTATGAACCTGAAGACAGGTAAATAAGTAGTCAAACAAGCTGAGGCGTATATTGTGTGAGAACGAACAGGAAAAACAGGAAGTGACGAGCATCTTTTATTTCACCACTGACAATATGGGCTGTTTACTATGTTTTGAGAAAGAACAAAACAATGTTTATGGCTGCTACAGTGAATATGCCGCATTGCATGAGTAGCACTCGACGTCCGCTCGCCTTCATAGGAGAATAATGGGACGATTGTCTTTTTCTTGCTTGGAGTATGTTTTTAAAAATGACAGAGATGGGGAAGATCCAGTATCGTCATAGAGGGCATTCTAGATAAATTCATTTCCACAATGACTTGGACTGAGCCTCCGCAAATATGCAATTGCAGTTTGATACGATCGAAAATACCTTTAAAATATTTATACGAAATACAACAGAAACAAGTCCAGTAGTCGAAACTTTAAACATATAAACCCCGTTCTGCAGTCTAAACGGGATCAACACGACAAACAAGAAGTAACATAGTCGTTACAGGTTTCATTCTGGGCTTTTTAAAAGTGAATACATATTTTAAATGAGATCAGATATGTTTATTCTTTCAATTACACATTTATTTACACATAGTGCCTTAATAAGTTACATCAAGCATTCAACATCGTCTGCAAATGCAACAATAGTTACGTATACTCTACCATGCAATTATGCAACCATGCATTCTCAATTGGTGAAATTTATGCCTCGTAGGGGGTCATGGATAGAAGGGAAATCGAAATCTTGAATGTTGTCACATATATCAATACAACGACCGTTTTGTTTTGAAAACCTTGAGCTTTCATTCAGCATCGAATCGTTGATGTGTTAAGCCTTCAGCCCGACATAGCGCTAACACAATGCAATTATGTTTAAACAATGGACGCTAATGCCTCACTAACATTGAACAACCACGAGCTTTAACAATTTTTGTTCGTTGTTTACAAACAAGATGCTGGTTGCCACTCAAACATTTAACTGAACAATACATTGATTATATTAATGTATTAGTAAATGACAAAGTTAAAGCCCGGGCACGATCTCCTGTACAGTATGTCCATATCTGCAGCATTCTGTAATTATCAAACTTTAAGTATGACGTTGACCATTAAAGTAGGGACGTAGGTGTTCCTCAAAACTCATTTTCCTTATATTCCAAACACATTTGCAAAGTATTTTAAAATCCCTCTGTACATGCTTAAGTTAAAGACGTGTACGATCACCTGAATTTGTCTAAAGACAGACAGACGGTGTCAGGACCTTTAAGACAGATGGCAAACAAGCTGAATACCGTTTAATTCCGGAACATTGTTGCTGGTGATATGTTAATAAATGACATCACAATTGCATTGAAATACAGTGCTATAGAAGTGGGAAAGGCTGAAACTATCTAAAATGGAATACCATCGCTGGCGACATTAATATTATCAACCAATCTTATGTTTACTTGAAAAACAAGCCTATGTGTGAGTCCAATACCTCCGGAATAAAGCAATTCTGCATGCAGCAATACACCTGTTCTTGAATACCAATCAACTATTGTATAGGAATATTAAAAGATAATCACATGATGAAAAGGGTGTCATCTAATTAGAAAGTATCGCTTTATATCGGAGTCGCTTTGCTTTGTGAACAACGTGTAAAAATGTTAGAACCACTCGGTTTGAGATAAATTTTATGCACAGTTACTTTATTCCGTAAATATATCACAAATTTATATATGATTATAAAGCTATGATCATTTACCGAAAACAATATTCTGACATAAAACTTTTGAATATGAATATTTTATTTGAATATACATATATATTAGAACTACAAATAATATTAAAACTATTTTTTTTAAAGAAAACATTATATATGATTATAAAGCTATGATCATTTACCGAAAACAATATTCTGACATAAAACTTTTGAATATGAATATTTTATTTGAATATACATATATATTAGAACTACAAATAATATTAAAACTATTTTATTGTTAAAAGAAAACATATTGGTTTACTGAACTGTAAGACAAACGTTTTCTCCATTTAATTCTAAACTGTAAACATTCAATAGTTTTACATTTGTCATAAAGTAATCTTTTTAATTTGAATAGTTTAAATATGCGAGAATTTGATATTTCATCAATAATGACAGCTGAACATCCTAAAATTTGACATTAACAACTACTTTACAACCTTAAATGTTCGAACGACGTATAGGAAGTCATTAATATAATATTTCATTTGGTTATTAGAAATTCATTTACATTATTTTCGATTGTTGTTGGAAGCAAGCTTAATTAATTCGTCATGGATGGGCCTGGAACTTCCGTTGCGTCATTACCCATGGAGATGACCAGATTAAGTTGGTTTGGGCTATATAAACAAGCTTCTCTGCTTGACCATCATCATAAGTTTGTTGATATCACAACAGGAATAACATAACAACAGGAATATCCTAACAAAGGAGGTTAGTAAATCTGAAAATTCAATTTAAATTTACGACACAGAGTGTTTTAGTCGAAAGTCATAAGAAAAATACATAGTAAAACCACTTGACCTTTTTTGGGTTTAACATTAAATGTACTATATTTAAAAATAATATGATGATATTTCAAACATTTCACAATGGTATTTGTAAACTGTTTTAAATTATTTGTGCTTCATAAAACCGGTTTAGTATGTAAAGATTTATGTATGTTTCAATGACATAAAAATCATAAGTATGATTTTCTTCTTCAGAAATAGAACGAAAACCTTACCAAAGGAAACCAATGCAAATGTGCAAAACAATGTCCATCGTTTGTCTAATCCTGGCAATGATAGCCTGCGCCTTTGCCCAGCCAATGTGGCCCAGACATGGGGCACGCCAAATGCCTGTTAACATTCTGCCGTTCGCGCCATCTCCATTTATACCCATGATTCCTCTACCTAGAAACCAAGATGGCGCATGGACAGGAAACACTGGTTTTGGTAAGTTTAAGCATTACTTTAGGTTTGTCATATTTTGATTAACTGTAGAGAAACGTAAAATTTCAACATACTTGTAAACTATAAAAGTATTTGATATAGAACAACAATAGACAAAGTCGCATTCCTGAGCTTAATTTTTCATTTTTCAATTTTAATATTAAACAAGAACTGAGTATAGAGAAATACATTTATTTAACGCTATTTAACGGTGACTCAACCTATATTTGGATGTTATAAAGTCTTTTTACTCAACTTCTACTTTCTTCCATCAAGGTGGTCGATTATTTCCTAATACACCGTCTTTGAGTGCAGGAACTCAGTGGTCAGGCCAGTGGACAACAGGTCGGAATGGTCAGTTTGGACTCAACGGTCAGAATGGTCAGTTTGGATTAAATGGTCAGAATGGTCAATTTGGAATAAATGGCCAAAATGGTCTGTTTGGACTAAACGGTCTTAACGGTCAGTTTGGACAAAACGCTCAGAATGACCAGTTTGGACAAAACGCTCAGAATGACCAGTTTGGACAAAACGCTCAGAATGACCCGTTTGGACAAAACGCTCAGAATGACCAGTTTGGACAAAACGCTCAGAATGGACAGTGGATTGATGGCTCAACCAGCGGTCAAAATTCACAGGGAAATGTCATCAACAATGATGTAAGTATAACTAAGTGATGAATGCTATGCAAGCGAGTTTGACCATACTTCATGGTGTTTTCGTTTCTGTATCAATTCTGTAACGGTAACCAGTAAGCAGAGCTTTTTCGTGCATTAGGTAAACTGCGAGGTACGACGTAAATATTAATCGTGCCATATTGGAGAGTATGTTGATGTCAGAAAGGTTATCAGAAGTAGCGTGCAATAAATAGCATGAAGATAAATACCAACGATAGTTCAATATACGCACGCTACTTATAGCATGATATGCTTAGAAATTATGGCACAAAACAGTGACGACACCCAACCGTCATGATTATATTATATTTTACTAGCGCTTAACGCTAGTTGTGTCTGGTTTCATTACATAAGGTAATGTGTGCAATAACTATAACTCATATCACAATTACAAGCCTATTATTCAACGCTTGTTTTAGCACCATTACTATTGAAAATGATGATATAATAGCTACTAAATTTCAAGAGAAACATGCTTCTATACAAACATATGTTTTGAGATTATTTATTTATGAAGTTTAATGTACAATACTAATTTAATTTGTAATAATCTCTTCAGCTTAACACGGGTACTAGCGGTGATCCATGGGCAACATACAAGCAACTTAACGCTGGAATCGACAGCAATACTTTGGCCCAATCAGGAGCTAGGCTTTCTCAGCAAGTGCTCGGAGGTCAGCGGTTAAACAACCAACTCAGCACTGAGCAGTGGCCTGGATTTCAGCAGATAGGGGTGAACAATAATGGTTTTGGAAACACTGTTCGACAGAACTCGTGGACTGGTTCCCAAAATATGAACTTTCCCGTTATACCTAATGGTCAGCAGACAGGATCTTTAAATCAGAGGTTTGGGATCGGCCTTGTTAACAATGGAATTCCAAACAATCAGGCTACTTGGTGGAAAAAGTAGTTGTTACAAACAGTATTGCAACAAACTTAAACTTTGATTTTGTATTGTTATTAATGTATTATTTATAAAAAATGTGCAATAATTTAATATATTACATACGATGTGAATGCAACCTCAGAATAAAGATTTTTGTATGAAATAGTGTTTATGTGTTTTACATTTAACGTGAATGACCATTCTGAATAAGCTACACACATGATTCAAGCATATTATTCAGGAACACGAACACTTCTCAGATCTAGCAGACCAATAAATATATAAATATTGAAAAGGTAAAACGAGCAATACCCGTTGAAGGACATTAGACGCACACGAAACATATGACACTATATTATATGTACAGGGCAGCACTGTATTTTCTAGAAAAACAACAACAGCAAACGGATAGTTAATACTTCTTAAATCAGCAAATATGATCATAAGCTTAACACAACGAAAACCTTTCAGTCAAACCCAATCAAGTATTAAACGAGAGTTATCCAAACAAAGCGGTGACTTTCTTATTAACTTCATAAAAATGATGATGCTTTCTCTAACCTTTCTATTGGGATTTAAATTAAAGTATTCATTTTAATTAAAGTCAAAAGCAATAAACTAAATGCATAGACTTGACGGTATGTCGATGATTTATTAAACAGTGCAATGCTGAGACGAAGCACATGGTGTAAAATGGTAATGCATGCTAACGATTTCGAATTTAAACATAACCAAGCCTATAATACTACATATCATTGATAGGCTTATTTAAAGTCACAAGTAAAAATGTTGAGATGTGATCACATATTTCGTATTGGAAATACTTATACAAAGTATGTTGAATTTGATTTATCTTATCTGCTTCTCTACCTTCACCAAACAGCAACTGACAGAGACTAATTTAAGAATTTTGCAATGTAAAGACTTAAATCTTTCAATGTTTAAAAACGTGAATAACGCTTTCGGCAAATAGAACATTTTATTTTGCATCTCTCATTATCGGTTCAACATGAAACTCTTTAATGAACTTGCTATCATGTTTTTTCATGGGTTAAGTATTTGTCCACATTTCACAAGAAAACATTTTTGTCGATGTCCGACCGTAAAAACGTGAATGATCGAGTCCCTGGAAATATCTTTCTGGCATTCACTTAGTATTCAAATGAAATTCATGATCTTGAAACACACTCATTCATAAGAAGAGCCGCCAATGTACTTTACCTTGTCGGTGTAGATTTGTTTGGACAATATACATAAAACGTACATTTCTGAAATATGACAAATCTATTATGATCGTTTAACTTGACCTAACCGAAGCATTTATTGATAACGATATTTCACTACCCATGTTCTCTGTGTCTGTTGTCTTGTTTCATTGTGTGTCTCGTTGAGGGTCTGTTATTTATTTCGTTGTGTGTCTCGTTGAGTGTCTGTTGTCTTGTTATTTGAGTGTCTCGTTGAGTGTCTGTTGTTTAAACTGTTGGCTACTATTCTCTGCCCCGTAGATCCCCTGTGGTATTGTTTGGAAAATCTTTCCTCCCAGCCAAGATAACTAGTTCCAAATATTTGGCAAAGCTAAAGAAATCTGTTCTTGCCCATGGGCAATTATAAAAAAGGACCCGTATGTTAGAAAATAAATTACGTTAATACATTTTGTTTAAAAGAGGTGGGAGAAAAGGCATCTAAGATAGGTTCATCCAACCCTTTGTGTACTGGTTGAACTGTGGAAACTCATTTCCACAAGACACCCTACTGTTGGGTTGGGTTCTCACACTTATAGTCTATTCTTAAAAAAGCTATACTGAACATTAAGATATAATTTAGCACAAAATTAAATTCTTATTGGCGGACAACAAGCATATATACAAAACAAAAAAGTGTTTATATGGTTTCCGTTTTGAAAATTTACTGACAATCAATTTGGAGTTTGAAATCACATTTAAACTAAGACAAACACCTCCCTACATCATGGTATACCACAATTCCGCTAAAGTGCGGGAACATTTGATACTATCCCTGCTAACATTCATTTCCAAAAGTAACGAAATCAGTGTATACATTTATCATGTTAGTAAAAAGCTAATTCCACGAGCGTCATTTTGTAACATTGAAGAATTGATTTATCGGTGCTTTCAAAAATCATACGAAAAAGTTACTATGATTATCTTATCATTTATAACAGAAATTGAGGTTATAAAATATATTTAAATATGGCAGTTTTTACTTAACACAGCGTCACTTCTCATTTCAAAACAATATTCACTGGTACAATTTCATTTATTTATTTATGCCGATTTCTTCGATTCTGACGACAGCAATCCAATGGTTGCCGTAGCTGGCGGCGCCAAAAACGCCAAAAACAAGATGTTCTCTGGTATTTGGATTGCAACCTGGAGAAGGCAGACGTGCACTGTTGTCGCGATTGAAGTTCTAACACTGTCTCCACAATATATAACGTGATAAAATGGTTATCAATCAATCATCAAACGTTAAAAATCTGAGAGAAAAACAACAAACTGTATATTGATTTTATTAGAGTTTTAACTAATACATGCGTATTTGCTTGTATATTCGATATTTAAGCTTAAACAAATGTGTTTACGAAACGATGATTCAAATGTTAAAATCTCATTATAAGTGTTGTCTTTTGCCAATAATACGCATGTATTTATATATATATAATTCATATTTATACAAACATGTAAATAGAATTGATGAAATATAATAATGAATCATAGTCAGTCAAGTGCATGGCAATGTTTGTCAGGAGAGTTCACTGAGTCAAGATTAATATAATTTGTTGATTTGGTTCATTTCCCAAATTGCCTTCTACTTTGGCATTCTAAAAATTCACTCGTTATCACTTTAAAAATAAGTGTCGATTTTATATAAAATCAATGTCGCGCGCTTACTAGAATACTAAAATTAAAATATTGCAAAAAAAACACAAATAAATTTGCAAACTTGGTTTTAACATTACTGATTTAAAATATATGATATCAAAAACCATACACACATTAAACATAAACGTGACTGTTTATCTGATATATGTTGAATAATTAAAATTGGACTGAATCGAGAAGAAACCAAACGTTTAGTTTCTCTTCTGTCGCTCATTTGGGTTGATTATGAAGACGTGCAAGTTTGTATAAACTAGGGCTTGAAAGTTAAGTACAATTAGCCCCAACATGTAGGCGGGAGAAGAATGTGTTACGAAAAAAGGGGGACGATTCATTGGTCTGTTTATACAATGTAAACAGAATTATGTTTAAATATGATATGACTACAGTGGTTCGTGGTGACCTGCGATTCAAAAAGACGTGGTTGAAATTAATGAACCTGAAGGCAGGTAACTAACTAGTCAAATAAGCTTAGGCGTATATCATGTGAGAACGAACCGGTAAAACAGGAAGTGATGTGTATCTTCTATTTCACCACACTGACAATATGGGCTGTTTACTATGTTTTGAGAAAGAACAAAACAATGTTTATGGCTGCTACAATGAATATGCCGCATTGAATGAGTAACACTCGACGTCCGCTCGCCTTGTAGGAGGAAAATGGAACGACTGTCTTTTTCTTGCTTGGGGTATGTTTAAGAATGACGAGATGGGGAAGATCCAGTATCGTAATGGAGGGCATTCTAGATAAATCATTTCATTTCCACAATGACTTGGACTGAGCCTCCGCAAATTCGATACAATCGAAAATACCTTTACAATATTTATACGAATTACTACAGAAACAAGTCCAGTAGTCGAAGTTTTAAACATAAACCCCGTTCTGCAGTCAAAACGCGATAAAATCACGAGACACACAAGACGTAAAAAGGATTTTTTTTTGTGTTCTATGTCTTTGGCATTGACCCTATGATATAAAAGGGGGATTATGTTTAATTATTCGACTTATGTTCTTGTTTCTGTAGTTTTTCATATAAATATTTGCAAAACCGAAGCGACAATTATGAAGATCACATTCTTCAGAAACAGCAGAAAGTACTGCTTTACCACAAAAGTCACAGTGAACAACACAAGCATTAATGATCATTAATCGTTGTTTACAGACAAGATGCGTGTTTCCAACCCAACATTCTACTGAACAATGCAATTATTATAATAATGCATTAGTAAATGACAAAGTTAAAGCCCGAGCACGACCTCCTGTACACTATTTCCATGTTTGCAGCATTCTGTTATGATCAAACTTTATGTATGACCATTAAGGAAGGCAAGTGGGTGATGGCCAAAACACATCTTCCTTACATCTCAAACACATATGCCAAGCATTTCGAATTTAATCTATACATGACAAAGTTTCAACCGAGAAACGACCACCTATATTGTGTCTACAGACCGACAGACGGTTGCAGGACCTTTAAAGACAGATGGTTAAACAAGCTATTTAAATTCAGCTTACCCCCAAAACATTGTTACAGGTGGTACGTAGATATTTGATTAAAAGAATTCCCCTTTTTTCGTAAAAGTCTGTCGACATTAAACTTTGTTTTTTTGTGTCAAAATGCCCCAGTCTACTTTTATAAACAATGTCTTGTGGGGTTTTGATGACATCTTTTCAAATAAGAAAGAAATTTAATAAAGTAATGAAAATAGTGTATTAAATTCATTTCCTGGTTACAAAAATGCAAATACAATAAAGTGCAAAAGAATCAAAGTTAAAAGTAAGGTTTGATTATGTGAGAGTGGGGCTCCAGGTTTGTACACGTAAACCGGTTTAAACCACCAGTAAATTACATTTTACTGTCGGTTCCAAGGCGGTGCTTAACAATCTTTGATAAACATACCTAGTTTATTTATATAGTGTATATGCACTGTGCGGTTTGTGGAGTTTTGTGGCTGTTTTTCCATGTTTGTTTTTTTTGTGTTTTTTTTGTTCTATGTTTTTGGCGTTTACCCTGTGCCATTAAACGGGTTTATGTTTAAACCTGCGATTGTTTATGTAGTTTGTCACATAGTATTAAGTCTGAACAAATATTTTATTGAATACAATTGTTCGAAGAATTTCCTGCGGGGACCACCATGGTTTTCACCATTTTCCCGAAAACTTAATGTGAACAACTTGATAAACATACCTAGTTTTTTATATATAGTATGTATGCACAGTGCTGCTTGTGGAGTTTTGTGTTGTTCTTCCATTTTTCTTGTTTGTGATTTTATGTTCTATGTCTTTGGCGTTTACCCAGTGCCATTAAACCGGGTTTATGTTTAAACGTTTTGCTACTGAGCTAGTTTCGGTAGCTTTTCGCATAAGTATTGATATCAATGCTATGCATAGTTACTTTATTCCGTAAGTGCATCACAAATTGATTCATGATTTTAAAGCTTTTAGATCATTTACCGAAAACAATATTCTGATATAAACTTCTGAATATGACTATTTTATTTGAATATATAAATATTATGACTACAAATAATATTAAATATATTTTTTAAAAGAAAACATATTGGTTTATTCAACTGTAAGGCAAATGTGTTCTTCGTTTTATTCTAAACTGTGAGCATTTAATGTTGTTACATTTGTCATAAAGTTATCTAATTTATTTGAATAGTTTAAATATGCGATAATTTGATATTTCAAAAATTGTTGACAGGTGAATACCTGAAATTTGACATTTACAACTTGCATATCATGTAGAAAACTGCCAATAAACCTAAAAGTGTTCAAATGACGTATAGGAAGTCCTTAATATATTATTTCATTTGGTGATTAGTAATTTATTTTTATGATTCCGATTTTTGGATGAGTGTAAGTTCTATAATTCGTCATGAATGGGCCTCAAACATCCGTCACGTCATTACCATTGGAGATGACCAGAATTAGTTGGTTTGGGCTATATAAACAAGCTTATGTGCTTGACCATCATCATAAGTTTGTTGATATTACAGGAATAAATTATTATTGGAGGTAAGTAAGTCTATAAATTCTTATTTTAGGATATAGTTTTTATTGATTTTTTAATGCCAAAGTCGACAGAAAAAAGCATACTAAAAAAACTGATTTGACGTTAATCAAAACATTTAACAGTTTGGTCCGTTTCGTTTTGTATTAAAATTTACTTTGTTTTGAAACAAATTATGAAAACTAATGACAATAATGTTGTTTTAATATGCAAAGTTTATAAATCAGTGATCCTTAAACTTGAGTTGTATATCGATAAATTTGTCTATTTTAATGCTTTAAAACTAAAAATTCTTTTTTAGAACCAGATCTTGAACACTACCGAACAAATAAAGGAAAATGTGCAAAACATTGAATATCGTATGTCTAATCGTGGCAATGATAGTCTGCGCCTTTGCCCAGCCAATGTGGCCACTAAGGGATGTGCGCATAATGCCTGCTAACATTCTGCCGTTCGCGCCATCTCCATTTATACCCATGATTCCTCTACCTAGAAACCAAGATGGCGCATGGACAGGAATTACACGATTTGGTAAGTTTAAGTGTTGCTTTAAATTTGTCATATTTTGATTGACTGGAGAGAAACGTATACAACGATAAACTTGCAAACAATGGCAGTATTTGATATATAGCAAAACTATACACAATCAAATTCCTAAGCTTAATGTTTTATACATGTAGTTCAAGTTCAGTATTAAAGTCTGCATATAGAGAAATAAAAGACATTGTTTTCAAAGGGAGAATCGATATATATATATATTTGGACGTTATTAAGTCTTTGAATACTTATGTGAAAAACTACAGAAACAATCTCAACTTCTACTTTTTTACATCCAGGTGGTCCATTCTTTCCTGGTAATACGCCCTCTATGAGTACTGGAACTCAGTGGTCAGACCAGTGGACAACGGGTCAGAATGGTCAGCTTGGACTAAACGGGCAGAATGGTCAGTTCAGACTAAACGGTCATAATGATCAGTTTGGACTAAACGAGCAGAATGGTCAGTTCAGACTAACGGTCAGAATGATCAGTTTGGACTAAACGGTCAGAATGATCAGTTTGGACTAAACGGGCAGAATGGTCAGTTTGGACTTAACGGTCAGAATAGTCAGTTACGTCGAAACAGTCAGAATGGAGAGTGGATTGACGGCTCATCCAGTGGCCAAAATTCATGGGCCCTTGATACACAGGGAAATGCTATCAACAATGATGTAAGTATAACTAGGTGATGCAAGCAGTGAAAGCAAATTTACCATACTTAAGGGTGTTTTGTTTTCGTTTGTGTATTTATTATTCAGTAGCGACCATTAGGCATAGCTTTTTTCGTGCAGTATTACTAAAACTGCGGATAAAACAACGCAATTTCTAATTGTATAATTTACCGTTTTTCGTCAAATAGGTAACAAGCTGTATCGTGCAATAATCCAAATGTTTATGGTACAAAACAGTCATCATTTCAATTATTCTTTACTCGGGATTCACGATTGTCATGTATAGATGCATTCACTTAGATAATAGGTGCTGTAACTGTTTAATAATTACTTACATCATTACATTATTTACTACCCTATAACTCACTGCTTCTTCTGACATCATTATTTTAAAAAAAGATGATGTTAGAGGTAAGTTCAAGATAAAACTGCTAGAATAGCGTTTGAGATTATTATTATAGTTTAGAGTACATCAATTATATAATATATATTTGTATTAATATATTCAGCTTACAACCGGAACCGGCGGTGATCCATGGGCAACATACAAGAAACTTAACGCTGGAATCGGCGGCAATTCTATGGCCCATTCTGGGGCTGGGCTTTCTCAGCAGGTGCTCGGAGGTCAGCGGTTTAACAACCGACTCGGCACAGATCAGTGGCCTGGATTTCAGCAGATGGGGGTGAACAATAACGGTTTTAGAAACGCTGTACGACAGAGCTCGTGGACTGAATCCCAAAATATGAACTTCCCCATTATACCAAACCGTCAGCAGACAGGATCTTTAAATCAGAGGTCTGAGACCGGCCTTGTTAACAATGGAATTCCAAACAATCAGGCTACTTGGTGGAAAAAGTAGTTGTTACAAACCTTATTGCAACAGACTTATACTTGAATTTTGAATATTTATTGATGTATTATTTATAAAAATGTGCAATAATTTGATTTATATACGATGTGAATCCAACCTAAGAATAAATATTGTTGTATGAATTGGTATTTATGTGTTTTACATTTAACGTAAATGACCTTTCTGATTAAGCTACAAACTTGATTCAAGCAAACTATTTTGGGGAAAATCTGGGAACACAAACATTTCTCAGGTATAGCAGACCAATAAATGTATATTATTAATAAAGGGAAGGTAAAACCAGCAATACCCGTTGAAGGACAATATATGCACAATAAACATTAGGATACTACCGTATGTTAATTATACACGGCAGCAATTAAACGTAAAAGGCCGATAAATATATAGGAAAGGTAAAACCAGTAATACCTGGTGAAGGCCACTAGATGTACATTAAACATTAATATTATATATTAAATATACTGGGCACCACTAAAAGGTTAAACATGAATGAAATATTTTATCAATGAGTCTAGGCATTTGGTCAGAGAGGGTAAACTCGTTATTTTCTCAAAAACAAACATCAAGTGGACTTTTAATACCATTTAAACAGCAAATATGGTCATAAGCTTAATACAACGAAAACCTTTCAGTCAAACCTAATCGAGTATTAAAGAGTTATCCAAACAAAGCGGTGACTTTCTTATTAACTTCATACACATGAAGATGTTTTCTCTAACGTTTTGGGATATAAATTAAAGCATTTATTTGAATAAAAGTCAAAGGCAATAAACTAAATGCATAGACTTAACGGTTTGTCGATGATTTATTAAAGAACACAATGCTTAGACGAAGCACATGGTGCAACATAATATTGCATGCTAACGATTTGGAGTTTAAACATAACCAAACCTACAATGCTACAAATCTTTTTTAGGCATATTTGAAGTTACAAGTTAAAATGTTGAGATTTGTTGACACATTCCGTATTGGACATATTTCGTATTTAATATGTTAAATTTGATTTACCTTATCTGCTTCTTTACCTTCACCAAACAGCAACTAACAGAGACTAATTTAAGAATATTTTTGCAATGTTAAAAATTAAATCTTTCACTTTTTAACAACGTGAATAACGCTTTTCGGCAAATCAGTGCATTTTATTTTGCATGTTTCATTATCGGTTAAACATAGAACTCTCATTTGAGCTTGCTATCATGTTTTATCATTGTTTAAGTATTTGTTCACATTTCAGAAGAAAACAATGTTGTTGCTGTCCGAACCTAAACACGTGAACGATCGAGTCCCTTGAACTATCTTTCTCACATTCATTTAGTATTCAAACGAAATTCATGATCTCAAGATATCTTGAACCACACTCGTTCATAAGAAGGGTCGCAAATGTGCTGTGAGCACATATAAAAACGTATGTAAAGGGGCTGTCGTAGAACAGCGATCGACTACACGCCGCTTTATCTTAGAAATGAATTCATCATTGATGTAATACGTATATGACAAAACATTTATCAGTATGAGGTAATACGTCACTTGAATTAACAGCATCATGATATTTGTCAGACAGTGATTGCGACTATTACGCTCCCTTTTATGATATACATAATCTGCCCTAAAACTTAAACTGGATGCCAACACCGGGACTCCTTTTTCTTTGAATAGTCGAACTAAAGAAAAAAAAAATAAATAAATAAATAAATAAATAAAATAAACAAGGGCCATAATTAAACTGTGTGAAGTATGGAGTCAATTGAATGAAGAGTATTGAAGTTATAAGTGAAAATCCTAACTTGCCATACAACTTGAACAGGATGCCGACGCGGGGGCGAGTAGTAAAGCCCTCTTTATGCATTTAATAGTCAAGCTAAAATAATTAAAAAGGAAGAATTAAGAAAAAAACAAAACATGAAATAAACAAGGGCCATACTTTGTATGAGGGATAATATAGAGTTATGAAACCTTATTGTGTTATGACCGCGAACAACTGTATGAAGTCGATTGAATGAACGTTATTGTAGATATGAGTGAAAACTCCAAGCTGCCCTCAAACTTTAACCAAACCTTCTAAGTCGATCAAGGGCCATGATTTCTCTTTAGGATACCATGGAGTAATGCAACCTAGTTGTGTGATGGTCCTGAACAACTGTTTGAAGTATTCAGTGAATTGAAGGAAGGGTATTGAAGTTATTGGTAACAATCCCAACTTGCCAGGGGCTATAATTTGTATGCAGGATGATATGAAGTTATGCAACCTAATTTTGTGATGGTCTTGAACAACTGTTAGAAGTATGAATTGAATTGAATGAAGGGTATTGAAGTTATAAGTGAAAATCACAACTTGCCCTTAAACTTTATTCGGACGCCGACTCAGACGCCGCCGCCGACGCCGACGGCGGTGCGAGTAGTATAGTCCTCCTTATTCGTAGAATAGTAAAGTTAAAAATAAATTACATATTTACATTTTCTTTTAAAGAGGTGGGAGAAAAAGCATCCAACTCTTTGCACTGGCTGAACTCTGGAAACTCGTTAAATCTAATGTCCGCAAGACACCCTAAGCTCGAGTTGGGATCTCACACTTTCGCCCATGGAATATACTTATAGTCTATTCTTAAAAAAGCTATACTTAACATTAAGATATATATCGCCACAGATATAAATTATTATTGACATACAACAATCATATATACAAAACAAATACGTGCTTTTATGGTTTTCATTTTGAAAATTAACTGAAAATCAGTTTGGAGATTGAAAACACATTCAAACTTAGACAAACACATGCCCTAATCATGGCATATCCACAATTCGCTTAACTGTTGGAAAATTGTAAACTTTCCCTTCTTACATTCATTTTCGAAAGTGACGAACACAAGTGTATCCGTTCATGATGTTAGTATAAAGCAAATGCCACGAGCGTCATTATGTTACCTGCAACGATTATATTTCTCGGTGCTTTCAATAATCAAATGATAAAGCTACAATGATTTTTTTATCATTTATAAAAGAAATTGAGATTCTACAACAGTTTGCACTTTACACAGCGTAACTTTTCTCTTCAATTCAATATTCACTTTTATTATATACCTATAAATATTCCTTTAATAATACTGCATTTTTTAACTGAAAAATACAAATGATCGGACAAAAACTCCCGTATCACACACTGTTATTTTCTGTTTCCGTATCACAAAGTCGACCGGGACCACTTTTTTAATGGTACATGTTCGGTAATTTCCGCCATTCCAATTCTATTTTTATATTGACCGGGTTTACTTATAATACAAACAAATCGTTGAAATAGTGGTATTGCTCCGATGTATATGACAGCACATCTTAATAAAGTAAAGAAATGTAAAGCAATCAAACGTTGGCAGTACCGGCTCGATCGGATGACATCTTCACCCAAATGATATCCAGTATCGCAAACCACATGTCCAAAGAAATTTCCTCAAACACTTCAAAAGGCAAAATACTCCGCTACTCAACTGTTAAATCACTACCAACCACTACGACAGATCGCCACACAAAAACAAACGTAGACGGATTCGTTTAATCGACAGAGTGACAGTGATTGAGTACCCGTAAAGTTATTAGTTCCATGAATAAAACTCACATTAACCAGTTCAACAGTTCAATCTGACAACCGTTTACTTTTAAAAATGGCAGACGTTTACTTTCAATTAAGTCAATTCATAAGTGACGTCACACAATGTCGCGTGAATTAATTAATTCATACGTCATCCATATTCTGAATTGTACATGTATACTTAATTGGTACTATTTTGTCTAGTTGCTTACGTGTTTGTGGGTTCGATGAAATTAAAACGTTAACAAAGTTTGTTGTTTTTATTCAGAAATAGTTTGAAAGTACAAGATAAATGGAAAATTATGTAAGTCGGTTGCTCCGTGTTGTTGTATCACTTCTCGTTCCTTGTGGAAGACACTGTATCACACGAGACCGAAGACCGAAGGTCTCGTGTGATACGGATTCTTCCACAAGCAACGAGAAGTGATACAACACCACGGATCGACCGACTTACATAATATTCCCTATGTACAATTCCATTCATATATGCCAATTTCTTCAATTCTGAGGACAGCAATCCAGTGGTTGCCGTAACCGGTGGCGCCAAAACGGCATAATCAAGTTGTTCTCAGGTACTCGGATGGCAACCTGAAGAGGACAGATGTGCACTGTTGTCGCGATTGAAATTTAACACTGTCTCCACAATATATCACGTGAAAAAGACTTGATTATTGTAAATATTATCATGCATTTTAATGGCATTCGAATGGATATCCCTCACTCATCCAAAGTTGAGTACAGTTTATAGGGACCAAACGAATATCTGAGAGAAAAACAACAATTGTATAATGATTTCATTAGAGTTCTAAATAACACTTTGGTATTTGATTGTATAATCGACATGTGTTTAAGAAACTATGATAAATGTGTTAAAATATACTAGACTAAATACTAAATATACAAAAATATTATCTGTGTTGTTGTTTTTGCCCAAAACATGCATGCATTTTTATATAAATTATATCTATACAAACCTGTAAATGAAATTGATTCATTAAAATAATGAATCATATTCAGTAAAGTGGTTTTATTTGAATAATTTGAGTATGCGAGCATTGATACTTCATTTAAAATGACAGCTGAATATCCTGTATCTTGACATTTACTACTTACGTAGCATGTAGAAAATTGCCGATAAACCTAAAAATGTTCAAATGACGTATAGGAAGTCCTAAATATATTATTTAATTTGGTGATTATTAATTTATTTACATTATTTCGATTGTTGGATGGGTGAAAGTTCTATAATTTGTCATGAATGGGCCTGCAACTTCCGTCGCGTCATTACCAATGACAAGAGTTAGTTGGTTTTGGCTATTTAAACAAGCTCATCTGCCTAACCATCATCATAAGATTGCTGGTATAACAACAAGACATAAATCAATAAAGGAGGTTAGTAAATCTGAACATTCTTATTTAAAGATACAGATTAAATTGATTTTTTATGACAAAAGTCGAAAGAAAAATCATGTATAAAAACAAAGTTAAACGCTTGATTTGACGTTAATCAAAACATGTTACACAGTTTGGTCCGTTTTGTTAATTATTAAAATTTACTGTATCCAAATTATGAAAACTTTAAATATGCGTTGTTTTTAAATCCACAGTGATTTTAAAAACCAATTTTGTATATCGATATATTTGTCTATTTTACTGCTTTAAAATTTTATAAAAAAATGCTTTTCTCTTTTCAGAACAAGATCTAAAACACTACCACAGAAATAAAGGAAAATGTGCAAAACAATGTCCATCGTTTGTCTAATCCTGGCAATGATAGTCTGCGCCTTTGCCCAGCCAATGTGGCCCCGAAGGGATGTGCGCATAATGCCTGCTAACATTCTGCCGTTCGCGCCATCTCCTTTTATACCCATGATTCCTCTACCTAGAAACCAAGATGGCGCATGGACAGGAATTACACGATTTGGTAAGTTTAAGTGTTGCTTTAAATTTGTCATATTTTGTTTGACTGGAGAGAAACGTATACAACGATTAACCTGTAAACACTGACAATATTTGATATATGGCAAAACTATACACAATCGGATTCCTAAGCTTAATGTTTTATAAAATGTAGTTCAAGTTCAGTTTAAAGTCTGCATATAGAGAAATAAAAGACATTGTTTTCAAAGGGCGATTCAATATATATTTGAACGTTATCAAGTCTTTGAATACTTATGTGAAAAACTACAGAAACAAGCTCAACTTCTACTTTCTTACATCCAGGTGGTCCATTCTTTCCTGGTAATACGCCCTCTATGAGTGCTGGAACTCAGTGGTCAGACCAGTGGACAACGGGTCAGAATGGTCAGTTTGGACTTAACGGTCAGAATGGTCAGTTTGGACTAAACGGGCAGAATGGTCAGTTCGGACTAAACGGTCAGAATGATCAGTTTGGACTTAATGGTCAGAATGGTCAGTTTGGTCTAAACAATCAGAATGGACAGTGGATTGATGGCTCATCCAGTGGCCTAAATTCATGGGCCCTTGATACACAGGGAAATGCTATCAACAGTGATGTAAGTATAACTAGGTGATTCAAGCAGTGAAAGCAAATTTTACCATAATTAAGGATGTTTTCTTTTCGTTTGTGTATTTATTATTCAGCGGTGACCAGTAGGCAATTCAGCGGTGACCAGTAGGCAGAGCTTTTTCCGTGCAGTAATACTAATACTGCGGATAAAACAACGCAATTTCAAATTGTATCATTTACCGTTTTTCGTCAAATAGAAAACAAGCTATATCGTGCAATAATCCAAATGCTTATGGTACAAAACAGTCATAATTTCAATTATACTTTACTCGCGATTCACGCTTGTCATGTATAGATGCATTCACTTAGAATATGTGCAGTAAATGTTTAATAATTACTTACATCATTACATTACTTACAACCCTTTAACTCACCGCCTCTTCTGACATCATTATTATTGAAAAAGATGATGTAAGAGCTATGTTTAAGAGAAAACTGCTTCTATACGAGAATAGCTTTTGAGATTATTTATTTTAGTTTAGAGTACATCAATTATATAATAAATATTTATATTTATATATTCAGCTTACAGCCGGTACCCGCAGCGATCCATGGGAAACATTCAAGAAACTTAACGCTGGAATCGGCGGCAATACTTTGGCCCAATCTGGAGATGGGCTTTCTCAGCAGGTGCTCGGAGGTCAGGGGTTCAACAACCAGCTCAGTACTGAGCAATGGCCTGGATTTCAGCATATAGGGGTGAACAATAATGGTTTTGGAAATGCTGTGCGACAGAGCTCGTGGACGGTATCCCAAAATATGAACTTCCCCGTTATACCAAACCGTCATCAGACAGGATCTTTAAACCAGAGGTTTGGGACCGGCCTTGTTAACAATGGAATTTCAAACAATCAGGCTACTTGGTGGAAAAGATAGTTGGTACACACATTATTTCGACAAACTTACATTTTGATTTTGTATTTTATTACTGTATTTTTTATAATAATGTGCAATATTTTGATTCATTTGCGATGTGGATGCTACCTCAGAATAAAGGTTTTACAAAAAAATGTATTTATGTGTGATTACAATTAATGTGCGTGACCTGTCTGTACAATCTACTCACATGAATCAAGCACACAGGGGAAACCTGCAAACCCAATGAAGGTGGACTTGATGCACAATTAAATACTTATATAATACATTAACTTCAGGGCTGCACTCAAACGTTTAACAGAAAAGAAAAACAATATATCAATGAGTGTAAGCGATATTTCGTTATTTTTCTGAAACAAAACCCCAACACTGGAACCTTTAATACCTCGTGAAACAACAAACATGTCCATTGGCTTATTACAGCGAAAACATGTCAGCCAAGCGAAATCGAGTATTAAACGACAGCTGTTTAAACAAAAACAAGACTTTCTTAATAACCTCATGAAACTAATATTTTTTTAAAAGTTCCTATGGGGAAATAAAGTATTCATTTTTATAAAAGTCAAAAATAATAAACTAAATGCATAGACTTAACGGTATGTCAATGATCAATGGTTTATTAAACAACACAATGCTGAGTTGGCGCTCACGGTGTAAAACTGTACTGCATGCTAACGAGATCGGAAACACATAACCAAGCATATAATACTACATGTCCATGTAAGACTTATCCAGAGTTACAAGTTAAAATGTTTAAGGGTTTTTCTCACATATTTTGTTTTGGTGACACTTTCAATGCCTGTTCAAGTTGAATGTTCTACCTTCACTAAACAGTCAAAGACTAATTAAAAAATAATTTTGCAATGTCTTAAATATTTCAATGTTAAATATTCTTATAACATGTCACGTCAAAAAGTAGATCTGACGATACCTGATTTAGATTTGCGGCCTACAGCTTTAAAAATCAGGTTCGCCGAATGTTGTTCTAAAAGGAATGTTTTTGTTCCGCTAAGTTTAGACAATATAAACATCAATATGAACCGGCAGACATGATAGAAGAGCAGGAAGGGTGCCGTCATGCGTATGAAATACATATATAGTTTATACGATGACACACGGTGTTTTCTAAATGTTTACAGCCGTCTCCAAAATCAGACTCAAAACCTTACTCAAACCGACACAGACTCACGTTACATGTATATACATTTATACGATGGCTACCAAATCTATACCAAAACTTCAAGAGGTTAAAAAAAATTGTGGAATGATAGTTTATATCATATCGCCTATTCAGTTGATAGTTAAAAATAAAAATCCCAGCCTGCTTGAATAACATATAACATATGAAGGTGATGATTAATTTCGACACAGTTCGTTATAAGTAGGACAACACGTTGTATTTTAGGGTGAACGTCTGTTGAATACACATTCAAACTAAAACAAACACCAACCTTCTGGTTAACTCTATAGGGGAAAAGTATATTCTTATGTAACTGCTTATATTCATTATTGAAAGTTACATAATCGATTTTCCGTTCAACCTGTTTTTATATACGCTAACTAGTTTGTTACGGTTTGCAAAAATCATACGATAAATCAACAATCATGTAAATAGAAATTGAGGTTATAAAACAGATTTAAACAGGAAAATTTGTTTGTTTTTCATGTTTCACATATGAACAAATACAAATTTCACATAGCGTTACTTCCCACTTCAATTTAATATTATTTTGTCCAATTTCATTCGTAATGCCGACTTGTTCAAAGCTGACGACAACGATTTGATAGCTGCCGTAATTGATTTACATCTTCGTCAAGGTAAAACGGCAGCTCCATAAACGGCATTAAACAAGTAGTCCTCCGGTATTTGGATTGCAACCCGGGGTTTACCGGCGTGCGCGAATGAAGTTCTAGCACTACATTATAATTGTAAATATTTTGATACAAAACCAGTGATTTACGCATCTTAATGACATTTGAATACATAACCTACCAGCATCTAAAGTCAATAACGGTTGAAAGGGACTAGACAAAAATTGGAGAAAAAACAACAAATAGAAACTATAATATTGTTTTATTAGAGTTTTAACTAATGCGTGCTCATTTTCATTGTAAGTTTTAATTCATAAACTTCATACATATGTGTATACGAAACGATAATTCAGATGTTACAGTTTCATATTTGTGTTGTTGTTGTTGTTTTTGCCTCCAATAAACAAGTATATTTTGTAAATCTTTTTATACAAACGTGTAAATTGTATTGATGAAATATGACAATGAATCGTATTCAGTAAAGTACGTGGCAATATTTGTCACGGGAGATCACTGTGTCAAGATTGGTATAAATTGCTGATTCGGTTAGTTTCTCAAATAGCCTTTTACCCTGGAATACCAAAAAAAAAAAAAAAACACACACAAAAATCGATTACGCCTACATATTCAATTACTATAGTCAAACTTTGGAAAATAAACTTGGTTTTACCAATACTTACTTCAATTTGTTATACAAAAACGACATATGAACATTAAACATAAGACTCACAGTATATCTGATATATTGTTACATGTAATTGATTAATATTTGGAATCGGAAAGAAGTTCAAAACCATGTTCCTCTTTTTGTCGTTTCTTCGAATTGCTGGTTGGTATAGACGAGGTCTTGAATAAGTTATTTACAATGTTACTATTGTCCTTGCTTGTGTTCAGACCCGACCTGTTTGTTCATAAAATAAATTATATCATTGTAAAAAGGTTTGCTTATCATATTTCTCGAATAACAATGCAAATTAAATAAGTTTGTTCACCTACAATCAATTGGCGCCCTCTTTGGTGTATTTTTGGGGAGCCTCCACCTACACAAGAACGGCGGATAGAACGTACACAACAAACTACTACTTTTGAAAATATACAAAACGAACCTGAAAACAATACAGTGTCAAGATAACATTTCTGAAGAAACCAGTAAAGACACCAGCGCATAAAATGACCATTTTGGGGTGCAGGATTTATACGACCAACACACACAAGAAAAAACTGTGGTGCAACCTCGAATATCTTCCCCATCAAGTAACTTGAATTCTGAGTAATATGTGGCGCCATATTGGTTTCCAAGTATTGATTTGCGAATCGCAATACTTAATTGGAACATTGTAATAAACCGTGTCATTGTCCGCGAGTTTAATTGAAAGCAATCACTAAGGGTGTTCAAACAGGTATATTTACACCTCAACTTCCATTCCTTAAATGAACTGCCTTTCGGCAATTGCGTTCATCAATCGATGAACGCAACATCTTCGGATATGTTCGGATCGTAGCTCATTGCATAACAATATACATGAAAGCTATTGATCTTGTTATTGATTGTATTGTGTCTGCAGGTCCCGTAAAATATAGATCAACATTTTTAAGTGTTAGTTTATCATATTTTAAATATATTGGTACCAGAAGTGTTCCAATTTTACGTTTTAAAGTGATTTCAAGTGGTTGATCTTTTCCCGCGTTATTGTGACGTCATTTGAAAAAATGTTTCCGGTTATAGTCGGGTCGTTCTATTTACCGAATGGGTAAGAACGGGTTACTGAAAGGTTTTCTTAAATGAATTGAAGTATTGTTTTTAACAATTCTTGAATGAAATAATGAACTATTGGTGTAAATATAAGGAATGAATTGCGAATTCCTTCGGACTCCACACACATTGACCAACCCTATTGCGTTCATACCCCGATAATGACATCAACCCCGCAATTCATTCCTTAAATTACCGTAATTGTTAAAGGTTATCTCAAGACATCAACCCTTTTTCGAAAGCCTCTGGTTGTTTTTTCAGATACGAGCCGTTAATGCGGCAAATCAAGCACAACCACAATGCCGTCATGAGCGAAGACGGGGGAGGGGAGAGGATTGGGCGAGGGTGTTGGTTACTAATGCACTGCAACAGTGTCACACATTGAATAACATGAGGTTTAACGATCGTTGTTTGTCTACAAACGCGACGCTTGTTGTCATTCAAACATGCAAGCGCACAAAAATGGATTGTGTTTCGCCAATAAATAAGTATTAAGACGTTTACTGATGACACTGTACCGTTACAATGTAAACGGAGCAACTATTGCATGTTATTTCAGAAAAAACAAACATGTTTTACAAGATTGAGAATGTCTGCACTCTCATTACATAAACATTCATGCAGATCTGCTCGATATCTTATTCCAATGAAGTTCGATATTGTCAATGTTGCGATACAAGATATTTAGAAGTTGAATACTATTTAATACTTAATTGTGCACGCTTCAGTAATTTAGAGGGAATTCTATCAACGAATATTAAACGGAAAGACCAAGTATGCTTAATTATTCAGCATATATCGTAAACGACATCCAGGCTATTGTAAAACTATTTCAATTAAAATGTTCACACATCAAAACATCTATTATATACATTCGACTAGTTATGGCATTATCATTACAAATTCTAAAATAGGTGTATATCATTTGACTTTTTTTATAAATACTTTGACCCACAAACCTTTATACTACACCCTGGTTATATTATAACCTTATTAAAATGCATAAGCCATATCTTAATCCAAATGTGTTGGTGCTTGCCACGTGAATTATTTTAATTCTCAAGTAAGCCCTAAATTCCCTGACGGTTCGAATGCGGAAACCCAGCAATTGGGTATAAGGCTGGTCAACTTATCCTAAATATAAGCGAAACCTCAAACAAATTTCATCACAAGGTCTGAGCACTCATTCGTGACTGACGTCATTCAGAAAAAAAGTCCTCAACCCAGAAAATACGGGAAAATGGAAAAAAACATTGGGACGAAAAGAAGCCTTTGAAAATAAGGACTATAAATTGAAGTTATGCAGTGTTTACGTATTCATTTGTTTAAATGATTATTGTGCAAGTTTTAACAAATAAACTTAACTAAAAACAAACAATATAAGACAGGGTTGAGCATTTAATGCATTTTTTTTTGCAAAAAGGGTGAATGTACACTATGTGCCATGTCAAATTACTCCACCCACTCAATAAAAATAGGTATGGCTACTGAAAATAGAACTGGAGATATAAATAGTTTACTTAAATAACATCAATTTCATCTGTATTACACCTCAATTTCATCACGTAACACAGTATCATTTGATTAAAACTATAAGTATAAGCTTGCTTTATTAATATTAAATATAAAAGCATTAAGTTTTGACTAGCTATTATTATTCCAATAATGTACTTAAAGAAGTCCTTGAAAACAAAACAATTTAAAATTATATTATCAAATGTATTATTCTATATAGAACAATCTATCAGTATAGAGAACTAGAGAAAAATATTAACTATTTACATGCATATATACATAACCATGTTACATTTTTAATTATGTACTTTAAAAAATCCGTGTTTTCTACAGGTGCGTCCCCATTATTATGATTCGCAATTTTACAGTCCATAATTTCACTTTTAAGTATGTGTTTTAGCTATGGTACTTTGTAGCTGCCTTCGTTGAAAAGGTTTGTAGTTGGAGAATCGTTTTTGCAGTGTTCACCGTTTGCATAAATTTTAAGGTTCGCAAAGTGTCAAATTCTTCCTCTGGTTTTCCAGTATCCAATAACAAAACTATGTAATCACCTGCTGCTTTGATATGTTCTTGTGTACTCTCCTTAAGAAAAAATCTTCTGCACTTTATTTAAAAAAGGGGACCTACAAGTCTGTGTCTTCCCCGATAATAACTGTAGGTTTGTATTTACCGAAGGTTTGTACTCAGATAATCGTACATCAGTTTGAACAATAAAGACGTCAGTGTCCCCCTCTGCATTTAACACAGTGAACTCTGTACTAGACATGCATTCACCTGATAAGGAAATAAGAATTTGTCTAATCAAAGAAAGTACAAGCAAGAAGTATAGAATTTATCAATACTATGTTAACATGCACGGGCAATAAATAAAACGTATATCTTATCAAATTGTATATTAGTTTGAATTTATAACATTGACCGTCTTCCACAGTTTTAATGTTTACAGAAAAGAGCCTATTGATTTATATGATTGTAAACATGCGCCCCGTCCATTGAAATCGCAAATGGTAAGTATGGCGCTCAATGCGAGTCATCGGTAAACTAAAATTTTGTTCGAATTTTAAATGTCTGCAGTTTGAAATGCCGCGCGAGTTTGGGTGAGGACTTTTCACAAGCTTAAGACAAAATTATAACCTATCGCAAAATACACAAAAAAGTTTTTGAAGGAATATATTTGAACCCAAATACTAAATTGACTAGCCTATATCATGTATTTTGATACATGTGCGGTATCGGTGTTGTATGTGTATACTGTGCGACTCTCTCGTTTAAATGGCTGTTGGACTTTAGTGTTGTGCCTTTAAACAGTGCATTCGTGGAAACCTGGCTGCTGGGCATGTCCCTGTAATTAACAAAGTAATAGTCTATGGTTATTTGATATTAATATCGTTGATATAGTTTATATGAAATTCGTAGATATTATGAAACGTGCATATTATTACTACGTACAAATTGGAATAGATACTTCTAGATACTAATTCTTGCAGGTCCTTCATTACATAAAAATAATTAAATAAATATGTTTATGGGTCACCGTCGCAGATTGCGAAATCGAAGCTTGCCCGAAGGTCAGCATTTTCCATCCGTACCGGCAACAAACGATTAATACTTGTTCTTGCATACCTTTTTTTACAAAGGTATCACATTTTGCAAACTTGCACATTAAAATATTTTCAATAGAAGCATTGTTGAGCATGATATATATTTTATAAGGGTGAAAGATGAATTTTCCAGCATTGGAAAGATTATCGGTATTGAAGAATGCAGAGTTTGAATTTTTTCGTAGTTTACTTTTCAAAAAGTTTTTTAAATTACTTTTCATTTCTTTTGTTTTTCTCATAATCTATATTGCATAAACTTGCACATTGAAAAAATCAATTGGCGATTTGTTGCGCATGACTTAACTTTCATGATGGCTAAAAAATAAATTTTCCAGGTCTGGAAATATAACCGGTATGGAGGATGAATGATCTGTTTTTAAATGATATCAGGTGTTCCACTTTGTCATTTATTTATACATATTGATTGCGAGTTGAGGTGTATCGATTATACAGGGTAGATATTTGGTGTAACGTGATCGATATTTATTTAGCCATTACATTCCAAAGTAAACCTTTTGTATGTTCTTATCGTAAGGGAACAATTTGTATTTGTTTAAGCTTACTTGTTGTTCAATGTTTTAAAAAAGTTTCGACACTATATTCACAATATTTTTGACCCATCTATGGATTAAAAAGGTATAATTTAACAATTTCTTTCTTAATCCAATAAAATATTGTGTTATTTGGGATATACATTACTCGGTTTGGTGACATTAAATACTAGGAGCTACTCAAGTTGGAATAAAGCTACAATTTGAAAAATAATATATTAAGAGTAATTTTAATACGACTGAGAATGGAAGTCATTTTTAATTCATGTACCTTCTGGAATTCAAATACACTGAGCCGTGATGGGACAGGTGACGAGGCCAGCTAATAGGCGCGGACAAAACTATTTAAGACAGCAAAAACAACCAAGGCAAAATATTAGTTTAATATGTTTAATTATTTCAATGTATTTATAACGTTAATATAAATATTAATTGACTTTAAAGTTAATATGTTACTCATGTTGTTTAATTATCACAAGTCATACACATATACCATTAAAATTGGAACTTCAGTGCACATCAATATCGTTCGAAATAATATTCGGAAGCGCTTAAATTATTTCGGAAAAAGGTACTGAGAAACCCCGTTTAATAGCACAGGGTAAACGCCATACTCATAAGACAGCGGAAGTTTGTTAACATTTAACTTTAGATGCCAATCGATAGTATGTGACTAATTTAAATTAGAATAAATTCAGGGGAAGTAATTTTCAAAATGGCCGACGTGTGTAAGATCATTTTCGCTTCTAATAGCATGTGATAAGTTCAACTTTGTTCTAAAGACCCTTTTCGTATTTAGGCCTTAATTATGTCACTAAATGAAACTAAAGCTCGGTTCACTTATCAAGCTGAATTAATAGGTTAACATAATTTAGACCAGTTAGCCGGATAGCCGGATACATTTCTGTTGCATGTTATATTTTTATTCAAGCATTAACATTGGCACAAAATACACTTTTGTGCAGGATGATCTCATTGGTGATAAATACATGCATGCAAAGGAGTTTGTAAATGTATGCTGTGGTGATAGTTTTTATGAGTGACAAGCATCTAAAACTACCGTAAACAAAGCAAGCTATATTGTCAGTTTGGCTTTATTTTTTGTAACGACCACCAAACGCAACCAGAAACAACCTTTAAATTACAACACATTTTATATACTTTATCAAATATTGGACCGTATGATTGCTATTTAAATCCATCACCACTTTCAAAATAAGTCCCACAAAAGGTTAAAATGTAATCCACATTGTCATTAAATCCAAGATTTTAGAAATCTTCTGGCACTAGGGAAACTTTTATAAACACGTAAACTTATACAGATTTTTTTGGACAGACCCAAGATCAGAGAAGTTTGCCCATTATACCAAAAAAAAAAGGTTCCAGGAAATACAACACAAATCCTTAACGACATTTAAACTCTATAAGAGTTTTGGTTGATCTTAAACATCAAAAAATAAAATACATAGACAATTTTAGAACATTTTAAACACATTTTGATAAAAACATTCTAAAATTATCAAAGGGGAAAACTAAGTTAATTTCAATGAATCTGGGTAGTGCACTAGGGAATAAACCAGATTATTATGATGTGCAACTATTTCTCTTCACTTTATATGTGTCATTTCATGATCATTTTCCGGCAAGAAATAATTCCACCTCAGCATCCTTTGATTTTTGTTTTTCAATTTATGTAAATGAATGAGGGGTTTGTGATCGCCGAAAACAGCAATGAGTAAATTTGAAGAAGTCAAGTAACTTCAAAATGTTGAAAAGCAAGGACAAGAGATTTATTGTAGAGTAGGTCTCTGGTGTTTGTTAAACAATTAAGAAAAGTTACACACTGGATATTCAACCCACATTCGGTCCTCTTGTACCAATACAGCACCTGTACTAATGTCACTGTTAAAATGTTGTGCCAAGAGAAATGATTAATGTCTTTCAGTCTCTCACAAGCTTTCTTGGCAATATTTTCTTTTTCAAGCCAATTTGTCTAAGGTTCTGCAATCACCAAAAAGTTCTAACATAATTTTTGATAATAACCAGCCGTACCAAGAAATCGCATCAGTTTTCCTCTACATGTATGCACAGGAAATCACATACAGCTTTGATCTTTTGCATCTATAAGTCTACTCTGACTATATCCCACCAAATGACCTTATATGTTACAGCAGCATGACAAAATTCACTATCTGTAAGAGTGTTGGTCAACTTGGCTTGCATGAATCGATCGAAGAAAGCCCTGATTTTCTGAAGATTGTAATTCAATGTGTCGGATTAGATGATGACGTCATCGATATTTGCATTACAAGCATCAAGACCAGGGATCATCATATATACAAGCCGCCCAAATGTAGCTGGCGATTGCTCATCACAAATGGCATAACCTTGTACTTGTACAAGCCATCATATGGTACAAAGGCTGATATCTCTAGTATATCGGTCTGTACGTGGAACTTCCTAAAATCTATTGAAAATATCAAATTTGGTTACATATTTCGCTTTTCTCATTTTTTGATGTTATCATCAATTATCGGTTTGGGGATAAAACCGTTAATAAGGTCACATAATTCACTTCAGTGTAGTCTTGGCACATTCGGTATATCTTATTTGGTTTCAGCAGCAGACTACATGGAAACATTGTATATGCTGTGGCTCTGTTCATTTACTACTTTTTTCAACACATATTTCACTTCAGCTCTAAGGTATTGGTGTTTGGTAAAATTCATTCTGAATGGATATATTTCAACGTCATTAATCACTGATTTATCAGTCTTATTTGAAAATTAGGACATAAGAGCTCATATTCGTGTATCAATAGTTCTAATTATTACCTTTGTTATGGTTCGGGGTAATCCAGTTTCTGGTCTAGATTGTTCCGAATGTCGCAGTGTTTAAACTTAACTTGGCCAGGATCAGAGTTATGAAATGTATCACAATTGTACTCTGATTCAATCGTACACGATTCCAGTGTGATAGAGTTTACAATCAACACTGGTTTAGTAGAAGAAAAGTCGTTGTCTCTGCATTAATCTTATCCTGACATTTGTTGTGTTTGTTCACGATTCCATGAGTGTATACAACATAATTTGGATAACTGGCGTTCTTGGCAGCAGTATGGAACAACAAATTTAGCCTGTAATGGTTTGCCAGGTCTAGGCACAGGAATAAAGACAATATCAGCAAGTTTAAACATCCTCACTTTATCATTCACATCATACCTTTGTTTCAACTTGCACTCTGACATTTTGAGAGTGAGACAAATGCTGAAGCAAATTTTATGAAGTTTTTCAATGACTGACAGGAGTTTGTGCCTCTTATATAGTTATATGGTCCACGAATAGTATGACCAAAAACGTCATCAAAAAGGCTGAAACTAAATTATTCTTGTACAGTCTATATTACTTAAAATAAAGCAAATTGATGTCCCTAGGTGTCTTAACGGTATGACTGTAAGATGTCTGGTGGAACCTTTCTTATAACTCTTGAATTTCATGATAAACGACTGATAAACTCTATTGCTTGATCCCAAACTCGTGCATGACCTGTTGGAAGAAAATCACATGAACATTAACAATGGTCTTACCAGGATAGTCATCGGCAAAACGAGAAGCTTCCTTGAAGGGTTTAACTTGTTCTCCTCCACGAATGACTTTATATACATGATAAATATATATATATATACCTGCCACCTATAAATCGTGCCATATTCAGGGCTATGTTCAACACTAAGCTGCGTAACCAATTTAACGCTTTGTCGATTAAAACACTCTGCAATCGTAAGGCCCAGTGCTCTTTGGACCATTTCAGATTTTCTGCATCCTGTTCAAAGTGTAGCACATAACCCTAATGGCGTGGTAAAAATATTTTTAAACACTGTTTTGATTCAGACTGACTGTTCGCTCTTGAATTTCTAACACCATCAATTTTAACTAAAAATACATTGGTTTTTCACGTTCTTTTTCTTACTGCGGCATTTGCATCTATCTCTTTTGGATTTGTCTCTCTTCTTACCTGCGTTTAAACTCTAGTTCAAGTTCATCTAATTCAGAGTGTGATTCTATGAAACATAGTGCACTTTCGTAAAAAATCACCTCGTTCACTAAATAACGGATCAAAGCATTCCCAATTTCTCTTAAAACTTAATTTAAAAAACAATGTAATGCTTGACAAGATTGAGCAAATCAGTTTTTATAACCCAATTGAACACCTCCTGGTAGAACATAGTAACACAATTATCTAAGCTGAATGTCATGACTTTTTGTTTCTAGTCTCAATCAGAAATGTTATAATCTGACCATAATATGAAACAATTCAAAATTTAATCTGCAAAACTTTTTTTTAAAATCCTGAATAAATCCAATAGAAAACAGGAACCAGATTCACAATTTGAACAACAACAAAGATCCTTAAGGCTATTATACTATACTCTATAAGAATCTTGTTTATTCTTTAACCTCTATACATGTAATGAAAAGAAAAGTCTAGAACATTCTAACCTAATCCTGATAAATACATTATACACATAATTTATCATGGTTTACTCTAATGAAACTAATGTCACCTAACAATGAAGTAAACTAAATTATTAAATAATGAAGTACTGAATTATGTTTTTAACGTATATATGTACCAATAAACATTATCTTAAAACTGACTTTTGTATTAACGATTTTCCTTGCAGATGATGGCCAAGGAAATGGTGAACAACACATCAATCGGATGGCAGCCCGAATTCGAGTATCAAGTAATTATTTTTAATTCTTCGAACGTAAGATTGTACATAGTTTATACCAAATACAGCGAACATCAAACAAAGTAATACAAATCATTGACTTTGACAAATTAACCCTTCAATCCAAGCATTTCCAAATTGTTTGGTGAAACAGGAAGCATTTTGTATACTTAACTTAACAAAACATATGGTTCAGATTTGTTCATAACATAGATTCCAAGCACCAACTATTTGTTCTTTTATTTTTTCGAATTGATGGTGCTGAAAATAAACCTTCGTTAACCTAACACTTTATAGATATTGGGTCTTGTTATTGTGCAACTACCCCATCTCTACAATAAAAAAGGAAGCTATATGAACAAGGGCAGTGGGCTAGGATTTACCCGAAATCATATTTAAAATCCAAACATCCACCAAACAAGAGACGCAAAGCTTCCAGAAACATATCGTCACTGGTAAATGTTAGGATTTAAGATTTGTAATAGTTGTTTCCTGATTATCTCCACATGTACTTTATAAAAACTTTTACTAACTTTAGTCTGAGACCTTAATAAATGATCAGCTACTCAAATTGAATTACAAGAACGAAACATTACCATATGACATTGTAAAAGATGTGCACAGTGCAATAACGGTAAGCTTTTGACATTTCTGTAGAAAGGTTATCATCGTGTCTGTAGTTATTAAAAGAATAAAAATAAATTATTCAATTTAAACCAACTATTTAATTTGAAGGGGATAAAACAACACTATAATATTGGATCTCTCCTTGAATCTTATTAAAACTATCTTGATCATAGTTTAGATTATAGAATCGTTTTGCTGATATTGTTATTAAGATTTCTCTTAATACGATAATTATATTTACATATGTGCATATGTTCATGATTTCGTTCACTGACTAACATTTTATTTTAAGAGTCAAAAGTTCTAAATGAAGCGGAACATTTTGGCCACTGTAGCAAGTTTGATGTTCGTAAGAGTTGTATTGGAAAAGTGCTAAACAATTGCCATGAGATCTGTAGAACACATTTCTGAAACTTCAACAATTGTGGTAAGATATACAAAAGTTATCTCGAAAGATGCCATTAAAGAGAAGTGGGATTGCTTTTATAAGGTAACGTCTTGTATCATCTTATGTTTCTAATAGTCATGAATTGCTTTTGCTTACAGAAGTGATACCTCTACCTGCCGTGCCAGCGTGTGGTTTTGGTGGAGGTGATACCCAATATTTAGCTGTATCTGGTATGCATTATTATGTTTTCTGAAAGTTGAAATGACCACTTACTAATATATGTGACATAATAGGGCCGATGCTTTAGAGATAGTCAGACTGGATAATATCTATGTCGATCTAGTGGTGACAACAAATGACTTTGCTATGTCATCGCCATCTAGATTAAAAAAGGGTTAACAGTCATAGTGGGGTACGGGTTTAGGCGTCCGTTTTTGTCATCAAAGATGTCCTAGATTAGAATCCAACCAGGAAACATCGTCTTGGTGTATCAAAAAAACACAACAACCGATTTATTTCCACACATTATTAAATAACTATTAATGATTAGCCCTTAAACACAGCTTTTGTCTCGTCCAATAATACAAAGGCCCCCTCTATAACAGTGCCAATATCTATATCAGATAGCGGCCCCGGGCCAAATAGTGATATAGATATAAAGCCCGCATTTTAAAGAATTTGATTGGCTAATTAAACAGGGCCAAAAAATGATATAGATAAGCAGCTGGAAATTCGGAATCGGCAGCCATTTTATTTTAAAAATCCATAAAAATGGTTAAATATGTTATGTATTTCTTTGTGTTATATGTTAATTTTTTTTAATGAATTTAGTGTTTAAACTTTGAATCCATCAAGTGCATGAAGTTATTTATTAAAATTGCCAATAAATAAGTGATTTGACATTGGCCCTATTAGTTGTTCTCGGTACAGTCGTATTGCCCTAGCCCTTCGGCCTCATGCCAATACGACTGCCCTCGGACAAATAACAGGACCAATATCAAATCACTTATTTATTAACATATATTACACGGGCTCGACCGCGGTTAAGTATATATTTAAACCGATTAACTTAAAGACATTTCTAAATTGGGCCCAGTCAGTTTAATTACGATTTGTAGTCCCTTGCTACCATATTTTATGATACTATGTTTTAATTGGTGCTTATACACCAGATTTATGTGAATTGGTGAATTGTTACCTGTAGTTAATTTCAGAATCAAATCAGATGCCTTGATAAACATGCCATAATCAATCGCGGTTATTACAAAAGTATGTCCCTTTGAATAAACTTTAAACCTAGCAATGTTTGTGTGGGATTTAAGTTTGACTATTTATGTTTCAGGGGCAAATGCTAACAATGGAAACGGCAAAGGAAATATCGGGAAAACGAACAGAAGACGTGATTAATACGCGTTCCTCTTAGTGATCATTATCTTCCTAGAACATCTTTCTTATTTCATTTTTATCAGCATGTAACGAACTGTTCAGAAGTGTGTTCAATCGTTTAAGATGGACGAAGGGAGGTAACTGAAACTGTGAAAAAGAACCGAATTCAAATCATTTGTATAAATTTAATTTTGATTGAAGTGTAAATCTATAGCAACGGATGTGAATAATAACAAACAAAGATATTAAATTTAAATAATTATTTTTGTATTTGATTAACTTAAATATATGTTAAAAGTTAAGATTGATAAATAAACTTACAGTTTATTTCATAAGATATGTCAATTTATGTGCAAATGACAAAGCGAGACAACTGAAACGAAATGGGTTATTAAAATGCGTTTTGAGCTCTCACATACTTAAATATAATTTTGCCTGATTCGAGTTTAACTGTTTAATGTATTTCACAAATATGTATTCTTCTTCGCACTCCATTAGGCCAAATAAAAAATAGGTCTGTTTCAGGTTAATCGACCGACCCTATTTTTTTCCCGCCGACCCTAACCTATTTTTCCCTGAAAAAAAATGTGATTTGGGTACGAAAAGCATTTGTTACGAAATGTATGTACGTAAAGTTGACAATATTAGAGTTGGATTTCTGAATGTATTTATCGTACTTCACCTTAGAGTTTGGACACCTTGAAATTATTAATTTTTCGCTCTCCGAATTCATAGAAAATAACCATTTTTACATATCTACATGTATGGTAAACCTGCCTTTTTTCTTCATGTCTACATTTTACCAATTATTAATTTATCCGTAGTTATCAATGGTTAGTACGCCTATAAGTGTAACTCCTTCATCAAGTTAATTAAAATCTCATTCAACACCATTTTATACATGCATTGAAATGAATAAACATCTTTTATCGGCTTCAGATCAAACAGTCACATTGTGTGACGTCACATAACTCTCAGTTATACCCACGAGGATCTCATGGAGAGCATGGATATTGCTATGCAGGATTAATATTTCTGAGTGGTGTTTTCGATTGTATCTTAAGTATTGCATTTCTAACTTTAATTCATCACATTAAATAGTTACCTGTAGCATTGAATGTGTTGATTTTTATTGTTCTATTGATGTTACAATGAGTATTACTGTACGATTATTGCTTCATAAAGTCTATATTAAAAGTGTGGTACAGGTTTCAAAGTTTATTGGCGGATCGTTTTACAAACATGTCATGTCTGTGTTTTCTTAATCTCTTGATTGCCCTTGTTGTTTCTTTAATCCTCCATTAAATATATCACACATCCTTTTCAACAGGCAATAAATCGTTTAGGATGGGTAGTAACTAACTAACTTATCACAGTGATGTATACGGTTAGGCAATCTAGCCAGGCATTGTAAGGATAAAGATCAATATTTTTTGTCTGTGAGACTTAGTGACTGTAAAAGTTACAATCGATGTCCTTTGGGTGTCCGAAAATTAGGTACCTAAAATAAATTATTTTTGAAAATATAAATGGATGTCCGAATTTTTAGATTGTCCGAACTCTAAGATAAATTGCGGGTAGTTTGTGCTTGTGTGGCAGGTATATTTCAATTCTTGAACTATATTTTCTTGTCAGATACAAATGTGTCAGATACTGACTTTCGGATTAATATATCAGACTTAAGTGTGCAATTTTGGCAATAAAACCTGCATGTTACTTGTTCTTCAAACCTGAACCCCCAGGTCCTCTTGACAGCATTGAGGTTTCCTTGGCTGATGGCTTATATGGTAAATCTGCTGTCCCACTCTTCATTTAATTATGTTACAGGGAGGTTAGCATTCTACAGAGGGTGATTGAAAGCAAAAGGGTGCATACAGAAAAGTAAAACCGTTCCTGGAAAGTTTAAATAATAGCAGAGTGGTGTACCATAACTTAGTTGAAATCCAACCATCATTGTCAAAGTATTTAACCAGACAAATAAAGAATGTTTCCTTTGAAGCATGGAACATGTTTAAAAACTACTGATAAACCTGAAAATTGATGACTTTTATTTTTGTTACTTTCTAAGTCAACAGTTACTGAAATCAATATATCAAAAAAATAATATAAAAAATATAAAAATATTCCGACCTACCTACCGTATATTTTTGGCAGCGTTACCTGAAACGCACCTATTTTTTATTTGGCCTTATGATTGAGCATGTATGAATTAATGTTATGGAAATTGCCCTTAGACTTTAGAATCACGTCAATAAAACATTAAACATACTATTGTGTGTCTCACATACTTTGAAACAAAGGTTGTTTTCACTTGTTTATTCAATATTTTCCCACGATATGTTGGCGAAAAAGTGTATTTAGATATAATGTAACTGATACTATCATTTTATCATTTTACATCAATTTTTGAGCACAAATTTTAAAAGAAAATAATTATATTTTAGGATAGGGCTTTTTTCGTCCCAAATAAAAAAATCAGAATGTTTACTATTTAACTGATTACCAAAAGTTCTCAGATATATATCCTGAACGTTCCAGCATATTTGATATATCTGTTTTGAATAAAAGAAAAAAAAACATTCATATGGAGGCTTGATTAAAAATTGGACATTTCATTTAAGCATTTTTTTGTTTAATAAATGGATAAATTGAAAACAAAATGTCATATGAAGTGAGATTTCACACCTTTCATCCAGTTTTTATGACTATTGGAAAACATTTTTATGACAATCTTGGTTATTTTATACAGAATTTCTTAATGTGTATTGTAGATTATACTGAAATGTACTGTTGTTGCCAATTTTTCAAAATGGCCGACCATTTCTTCAGATGTGTTATCTTTGTAACTATATGTCATAGACTCATTTACTTGGTGACTAAGTAAACAAATTACGTAGTTCTTTATTACAAACACTGAAGGTTTCTTTAGAACTTAACGAGCACCTTTTTATGCGTGCCATAAAGCCGCAACCACATTCCCATGTGTATCTTCTAAAAAAAAAACTTGTCGTATATCTCTGCCACCACTCTTTCTTCGTCATGTTATTTTAATCCTAACCTATCTTTTGCCATCCAAATAGTGTGTTGCTCATGATCAGACCAGATCCACGGACAATGGAGAAAATCTTGGGACTGCTCAGTAAACAGGAGCTGGCAAATGAAAAATTTGTCTCATGATCTGCATACAATGCTTTCTTATAGCAGGTTTAAACAGCTCCTAGTACAGTTGAGACTCTTATGCCCCATGAATTCGCGTATTCGGAAACACTGATAAAACGCTCGATTAATGTAGTTAGAGCTGCAACAGAATACCTCAACACTGGCCAAATCATGTGCTAGTAATAGATCAACAAAAGCTTACAATTGCAAAAACAATACAGTGGAACATTCCTTAAACACATGGAGGAGATGAATATCTTTTCTTGGCTGGTGGACTACACATTGAAATGACAGCATTCAAGGTCATTGACAACTGACTTATTGAAAGTGGTTAGACAACTGCCATCTTTAATGCCGGGATTGCAACAAGTGCACCACCTGTTGAGGGCCAAGCATTTAACCAGGACAAAGCATGCCTTTCAGGTAACAGCTCCTGCCATCTCAATCCTGCATCTACGACAAATACAATAAAATTATGCTAGCGATAGAAAATTTATTGAATTTCACAGACTGGTGTGGCAAGATGACAAGAGAGCAACTACACTTCAAATATTAGTCCGTTGTGTTTGAACATAGTATATATTAGATCATCGAATCCATTAGGAAAGGAAACTTCCCCAGCTACCGAGAATCGTTTGCAATGTTCATCCCAAAAGTATTCCACTTTGACCATATCAATAATGCTAGATGGCTTTCGGTGAATATCATAAACATATGCTCTCTGTTTGAAATGCACCCTGCAACCTACAAAGAGTGTGTCGCAGGAAGTCTAGTTGCATACAAAACAAACTGCCCATTTTCTGTCATGGTATTTGATCAAGTACAGGCAAATGTCTATTTGAAAGGTGATGGTTGGGCTGTGGGCTTGACTGACAACCCACTAACGCTTCAACGCAGGGGATGGTTGTAGGCCCCGAAAAAAAAATGATGGCAGAGTTTGAAGAAGGCACCATTCATGGTTAATTTAAACACTATGAACTACAGCTGTTCAAACATCCTTTACCAAGGAAGTGAAGCCTTTTGTTGAGGTCTTTGAATAAAATTGAAATCAATGGAAATGGTGACCATACACTTGACACACAGCTCGTTATAGACTCTGAGGTATATATAATTGTACAAAGTGGGCCTAGAGCACTATGACCTTTTTGTCAAAGAATGTTAGTTGATCAAACAAAGTCAATAAATGACCCACTAATAAAAAAAATAAAAAATAAACTTCCGTGTCCCAACAAAGAAGGTAGACTGTTTCCTGTTATCCAGATTATTCATTGCATGCCAATCCAAGGAAGAAAAAGAATAAGACTTTTTCAAACACAAAAATCAGCCATGGCCTAAAGCACTCTCAAAATGAGGGCACTGAGATCTGGAAACAAGGCACACTTACTTTTAGAACATGAAGCTCTAACCCACATGTTACTGCAAAGATACTGAATGGTGCAGTAATACTTCTAATAATGTCCCCAAGAAACTCACAAATTTGCCCTTAACAGACCCACTATAAGGCATACATTGAGTGCTGTGCTACATGTTTTTGTGTTCTATTCTGGTTATCATTCTTAAACAAAGTTCTATCTTAACATTTTAAGGATACAACTATTATCATTATTAAAGGTAATATTATAATTATTGCTTTTCCTCTCTCAAAATCGTTGGTTTTGTTTTTGCAGTATTAACTTTTAAATTCCAAAGGTCACAGTATACTTGTAGATCATTAACAATCACGTGTATGGGTATCTGCACAATAATGACCGCGTCGTTAGCAAATAAAGGGAAGTATTTTTCCATCATTTAAACACCAAATACCACCTATATGAAACTAGGGTCCCCCGTTTTATCACCGATATTTGACGTAAAAATTGAGACTGATTTGTTTTATATCGTACATGCTTATTATTTTGTAGAATAGATGTGTTTAAATGCTCCTATCCAAACATTTTTCCTAATCGATAAAACAACAATATTATTTCGAAGCAAGAGCTTTGGCAATTACTGAGATTCGAATAAAATATGAAATAGATTGTTGATTTTCCTTTTTGATAGGAGAAATGATTTTCTATGAGCTTTTCATTGCTACTGCTCCTTTCTGTTAGTCAATTTATAAATATGTGTGCGTATATTTTTGAGAGAATGTTACGAAGTGTAATTCGTGTGGAATGTTTGGTGTGTTCGACGTTTTCGCATTTCAAGACAGGAACGATGATTCCTTGTCTAAAGGATTTTGGATAATCTCTCGTTTTGAAAAAAAAATATTATTATTTAGTTTAAAATGAAATGGTGCTATGTGGATAAACGTAATTATAAATTTTATATTATCTAGATTGCTACTTCTATAATTATTTTTAGGAAAAACTGCCTCTTTGGATTATTTTTCAAGGTATTCATCTTTAAGGTAGCACACCCGTTATAAAAACCTCCACTTTAAAACTCTTCAATTATAATGCATTAGCCTAGGACTTTATATGCGTACCAAAAAAAAGTCTATTTTGGGCACAAAACGCTTAACTTTGGTTATCGATGTAATCGATTTTGGTAATCGATTTGAATCGATTAATAGTTCTGACTCACTCAAGGGCCATCCATTCTCGACAGAAAAACTGGATTGGACCGGTTCAGTCGATTACAAGGGCCCTTAAGTGCGTACCAAATTGCAAAATAGGCCCAAAACCGCGTTTTTCGCTGCGCACTTATGTGCCTTTGAACCCAACTGATTCTGTTCAAACCGGTTTTGTTGTCTAGAATGGATGGCCTACAAATCAGCCATACCATTTAATTGATTCAAATCGACTTTTAAAATCGATTCAATCAAACAGTCCTACGCGAAATAGGCTCAAAACCGCGATTTTCGCTGCTCTCTAAGTGCCATTGAAACCAACGGAACCGGTTTAAACCGGTTTGGTTGTCGAAAGTGTTTGGTCGATGAACCAACCACTTTTGAAATCCAGCATAGCCGTTGGCAAAATATTCCAAAAACCGCGATTTTCCCTGTCAAAACATGTGTCAAAGGATGTGATGGATACTCAAAATACTTTGACATAGCATTAAGCTTAAGGCAGGGGGAGATTATTTCTCCGATAATGTTTTCATTGTACATCGAGGACCTACAGCTATTTTTACAAAATAGGATAAATTGTGGCATAGACATTAATGATTTATGTCTTATACTGTTATTGTTTGCAGACGATATGTGTATACTAGGCGCGACATCACCAGATCTACAAACTTCGTAAAGATAAACTTTTTGAATATTGTACAAACTGGGACTTAGAAGTAAAAGTTGCTAAGACGAAAATAGTAGAATTTAGAAAAAGAGGTGCCTTAATAAGAAATGAGTTATGGACATATGGTACTGAAACCGTCGACGTCGTAAATGATTTTAATTATGTAGGGGTCACGTTAAATTATACTGGTAAATTTAATCTTAATATACAGGCTTTGCATGGAAAGGCATTCAAAGCAATGAATACGTTGTTAAGCAAGCTTAAGCACTACGAGACTATGCCAAAAGTAGCGTTACAGTTATTCGATGCGTTTGTTTCCCAAATTGTTTCATATGGTTGTGAAGTTTGGGGCTTTAGTAAGTCTAAACTTTTAGAAAATATTCATCTTAAATTTTGTAAAACATTACTTGGTGTAAGACAATCCACTAGCAACGTTGCTGTATACGGAGAGCTAAGGCGTTTTCCACTGTATGTATATAGATTTATTAAAATTATTAAGTTTTGGTTCAAGTTGTATCAAACGGACAACATCATTTTAAAGGCTATGTTATCAAATGACCATTTGAGTGTTGAAAATAATAAACCAAACTGGTTTGCTAACGTAAACAAGAGCGCTCACAGACAGCTATATCCCCCGCCTCATGGGGGCATTTTTGTAACGAAAGCCAATCAATGGTAAGGCTAGTTTCTCAGGAACATAAGAAATGCGAAGAAATAACTTTTAAATGTAAAATAAACAAAGGCCATATACTCTTTCAAAAAGGTCAAATCGCAAAAGCCTGACAATATGCGCTGCGTCATTGCGAAGAAACCAATTTTAAATGTAAAATAAACAAAGGACAATAACTTTTTCAAAAAGGTCAAATTGCAAAAGCATGACAATATGCGCTGCGTCACTATACAGTCATCAATCTGTGAAAGTTTGGTAGAAATCGCATGAAAAACGTAAGAGGAGTTGCAAAGAAACCAATTTTAAATGTAAAATATAGAAAGGGCAATAACTCTTTCAAAAGTGGTCTAATCGGAAAACCCCGACAATATGCGCTGCGTCACTTTGTGATCATCAATCTGTGAAAGTGTGGTAGAAATCGCATGAAAAACGTAAGAGGAGTTGCGAAGAAACATATTTTAAATGTAAAATAAGCAAAGGGCAATAACTCTTTCAAAAATGGTCGAATCGGGAAGCCCGACAATATGCGCTGCTTCACTTTATGATCACCAATCTGTGAAAGTTTGGTAGAAATCGCATGAGAAATGTAAGAGGAGATGCAAAGAAATGAATGTGGGACGGACAGACACATTGACGTACGCACGCACGCACGAACAGACGCACGGAATCGCGCCTACCATTACTATATCCCCTCGCCATTTCAAGGCGGGGGATAATTAAATGTTATCAAGGTATGGATATTTAGAAGTCTATGAAAATGTTGTCAATGTTGATGCTGATATTTTATTCCTTTGTTTAAACAAAGAGTAATTGATTATTTTTTGCAAAAGTGGCATGAAGGAATAAATGACAATGGTGTACTGACCTTATATGTCTAAAGTTCACTTGATATGGAACCGTATTCAGAAAGTATTATTTCAAGACACCTTAGAGTTGCCCTTACCAAACTACGCGTATCTGCTCATAGTCTGAGAGTCCATACAGGAAGGTATAGCCAAAATAGAATTGAAAGCCATTTACGTGTATGCCAGATTTGTAACGTAAATGTTATTGAAGATGAATTCCATTTTATCCTTATTTGTCTTTTTTACCAACAAACTAGAGAGAAATATATAAAGCGTTATTATAGACTACGGCCTAGCATGTTTAAACTTGTACAGTTACTGTCATCAGAAAAAAATCTGAACTATTTATGTTCATATATATATATATATATATATATATATATATATATATATATATATATATATATATATATATATATATATATATATATATATATACGAAGCTTCAAAGGCACGTTCAGTACATTTAATGCAATGAGATATTTATACCACTATTCTCATTATGTTACTACTCACTATGTTTTGAACTAAACACTATTTGCCAATTGTATTTGTATAGTGAGCATGCTTTATATCCTTTTTTATATGGTGAAACTTATATATTCCTTATAAGATCCATCCTATGTGTTCTAGCACACCGGATAGGCATTTCCGGTGAATTCAGCCGTGCTGGAAAACTCCATCTGGCATCCCCCCCATGTCAGATGAGTCACGCGCTGTGACGTAATAATTTCATTTTCTTTTATAATACACGTTTTGTAATCATAATTATGAAATTTAAATAGATGAGTTCCATTAACATTAACTTAACAAAAATAAACTTTAAAAAACAAAACAAAATAACCCTTAAAAGACGTAATGTCGAAGGTGTCTTGAAATAATATTTTCTAAATACGGTTCAATATCAAGTGAACTTTAGACATATAAGGTCAGTACACCATTGTCATTTATTCCTTCATGCCACTTTTGCAAAAAATAATCAATTACTCTTTGTTTAAACAAAGGAATAAAATATCAGCATCAACATTGACAACATTTTCATAGACTTCTAAATATCCATACCTTGATAACATTTAATTATCCCCCGCCTTGAAATGGCGAGGGGATATAGTAATGGTAGGCGCGATTCCGTGCGTCTGTTCGTGCGTGCGTGCGTACGTCAATGTGTCTGTCCGTCCCACATTCATTTCTTTGCATCTCCTCTTACATTTCTCATGCGATTTCTACCAAACTTTCACAGATTGGTGATCATAAAGTGAAGCAGCGCATATTGTCGGGCTTTCCCGATTCGACCATTTTTGAAAGAGTTATTGCCCTTTGCTTATTTTACATTTAAAATATGTTTCTTCGCAACTCCTCTTACGTTTTTCATGCGATTTCTACCACACTTTCACAGATTGATGATCACAAAGTGACGCAGCGCATTTTGTCGGGGTTTTCCGATTAGACCACTTTTGAAAGAGTTATTGCCCTTTCTATATTTTACATTTAAAATTGGTTTCTTTGCAACTCCTCTTACGTTTTTCATGCGATTTCTACCAAACTTTCACAGATTGATGACTGTATAGTGACGCAGCGCATATTGTCATGCTTTTGCAATTTGACCTTTTTGAAAGAGTTATTGTCCTTTGTTTATTTTACATTTAAAATTGGTTTCTTCGCAATGACGCAGCGCATATTGTCAGGCTTTTGCGATTTGACCTTTTTGAAAGAGTATATGGCCTTTGTTTATTTTACATTTAAAAATTATTTCTTCGCATTTCTTATGTTCCTGAGAAACTAGCCTTACCATTGATTGGCTTTCGTTACAAAAATGCCCCCATGAGGCGGGGGATATAGCTGTCTGTGAGCGCTCTTGTTTACGTTAGCAAACCAGTTTGGTTTATTATTTTCAACACTCAAATGGTCATTTGATAACATAGCCTTTAAAATGATGTTGTCCGTTTGATACAACTTGAACCAAAACTTAATAATTTTAATAAATCTATATACATACAGTGGAAAACGCCTTAGCTCTCCGTATACAGCAACGTTGCTAGTGGATTGTCTTACACCAAGTAATGTTTTACAAAATTTAAGATGAATATTTTCTAAAAGTTTAGACTTACTAAAGCCCCAAACTTCACAACCATATGAAACAATTTGGGAAACAAACGCATCGAATAACTGTAACGCTACTTTTGGCATAGTCTCGTAGTGCTTAAGCTTGCTTAACAACGTATTCATTGCTTTGAATGCCTTTCCATGCAAAGCCTGTATATTAAGATTAAATTTACCAGTATAATTTAACGTGACCCCTACATAATTAAAATCATTTACGACGTCGACGGTTTCAGTACCATATGTCCATAACTCATTTCTTATTAAGGCACCTCTTTTTCTAAATTCTACTATTTTCGTCTTAGCAACTTTTACTTCTAAGTCCCAGTTTGTACAATATTCAAAAGGTTTATCTTTACGAAGTTTGTAGATCTGGTGATGTCGCGCCTAGTATACACATATCGTCTGCAAACAATAACAGTATAAGACATAAATCATTAATGTCTATGCCACAATTTATCCTATTTTGTAAAAATAGCTGTAGGTCCTCGATGTACAATGAAAACATTATCGGAGAAATAATCTCCCCCTGCCTTAAGCTTAATGCTATGTCAAAGTATTCTGAGTATCCATCACATCCTTTGACACATGGTTTGACATATTGCTACAAATTCCGTATGATTCTCAATATTTTACCATTGAGGCCAAATTTATTTACCTTAAACCACAACGCATTTCTATATATCGAGTCAAAACAGCGTTTCAAATCAATAAAACAACAATACAAACGTTTATTTGCATTTAAATAGTTTTCGAAAAGTGAATTGAGAATAAAAACAGCCTCGACAGTGGACCTTCCTATCCTAAATCCAAACTGCGCATCAGATATCGTAGTATTCTCCTCGCACCAGGCAGTTATTCTCTGGTTTAGAACACAAGTAAATAGTTTCGCAAAGTTACTCAACAAAGTTATTCCTCTGTAATTCGCTACATCATTTTTATTTCCTTTTATTATGTGTAATAATAATGACTTTAGTCCATGCTTCAGGGAACACTCATAACCTAGAATTCTATTGAATATATCGGTAATAAAACCAGCTAATATATCGCTTGCTTCTATCATCATTTAAACGGGATGAATTATATTGATGTAAAGCATTTCTATACCACATCTTTGCATTTTTACATTCTTCATCAAACCACTTTGTGCTGTTATCTATATGACATTTCTCAAACCCCTTGTTTGCGCTCATTTTCTTAACAAAAAAAGGATCAGCAACATCTCGTGCAATAGAGGAAAAAGAATAAACGATATGACTAATGTTTTCCACGTTATTGTTAAGGTTATTTCGCAGCAAGTTATTTAATTCGGGTAGTTTCTCTATTAAACCCGATCTATAATGTTTCTTTTCACCTACGTTCCAGGATATTTTCTCATGATTATATTCAAAATTTGGGTCTATGACATTCGTATTACACTTGACGTTTAACGATAACATTGCATGGTCACTGTACTCGCTAAAGTAATGGATTTTGAAGCTATCAATTAAGGCGAAATTTACCTCTTCTAATAATAAATAGTTGATTAAGCTCGCTCCGTTTGTATTTAAACAAGGAAAGTTCCCTATCCCACAATCAGAGCCTAAGCAACCGTTTTCAATTCTAAGGGAATAAGCCTTGCACATATCTAATAATATATGACCATGCGTGTTACTTCCCTTGTCCAGTGAAAATCTTTGCAACGGATTATCTAGCTAGTAATTTTCCGCATCGATATCTGGGACACATCTATCACAATGAATGAAATCCGGTTTACAAGAAGTTCTCGCATTACAATCCCCTGTAACGAGTACAGTACCAAGCGACTGGAATGGCATATATCGAGACTATCACATAGATGAACATCTACAAAGTTATTAATTGGCGAGCTATCGCTCCATAAGTAAACACATGCAATAAAGACATCACGGTCTAGTCATTATCGTGTCATGTACATTTTTCACTACAGATAACCCATTTTTTTTATATTTGATCGAACATAATTAACAGTCCCACCTGAATTACGCTTGGCATTTCGGTGTCTATATTTTCTGTCAAAATTAAAACAGTCAAAGCCTGTAAGATTTAACTTAACTAGTTGTACTTGTCCACGACTCCAAAAAAATGACTGCATCATATTCCGTTATTAATGAAACATTGTTTGTATCCTCCCTTTACTAACACTTAGTCCATAAAAATCCAAACCAAACACTAAACAAGTTCACCCTCCCCGTCCGAATCATCACTCACCGTTCTCCCGTTGACGTACATGGTGTCATAAGACACCCACGCCTGTTTGCCTGCGTCCCTCTCTTCTCTCATCTTACTATCAAGGCGTTTCCTCTTAGCTACGATTTCCGGTTGAAATTGTTCCGAACCTTAGTAGTGTGTCCCTCTTAAGTTGTTACTTTGACCACGAACCATCTCCTTGTTTCTGAAAAAACTGAACAAACACACAATCCGTTTTCCTGTTTCCGACCCCTCTTTCCCCCACGCTCCGGTTGGCCTTCCGTTGTCCGCTCCATATCCGGTAGCTGCTCCCCTAATGTTTGCTCCTTGGTTAGCCGGTGGTTCCGGAAGTGATGGCGCAACCCTAATACGATGTTCCCGTTCCAGTTTTAAATTGTCCACAACATCCTGAGCCATTTTTTAGCTTCTCCACCAAATATTTCCTAACAATATGTTCCGTTTCCGCAGGTTCCCATGTCAACCTTCTCCCTCGTTTCCTAAGCAAGCGCTTGAGTTCCCGATCAAAATTGTCAACTTTTTCCTCAAGTTCGTCTTTCGTTTTCAATTGTTGGTTCATATCGTTCAGTTTCAAACTCATTATCCACTGGTATAATTTTCGAAATATTCCTCAATTTATAACATTTTTATTTTACAAAAAATGTGGAGCTCATGTGATGTCTGTATTTGTGTATTTGGCGTTAATATGTTGGTGTCTCTAGTTCATTTTCGTTTGTGCGTTTGCCTTGTGGCCCTTAACAGGGTTTATTTTTGTTAAACTACTTGGCTTTTCCCTGCATTTTCATTGTATTAATGTTGTTGTTTTTTTTAATGTAAATACACTAAAAACTGAAATAATCAAGATATTTTAAATATGACCAGACCAATAATCTAGGATATCTTAGTTATAGCATTTGACAATAAGAAATGTTATTTTCGTTGATGTTTAATAAATATTGTTCTTATATTAAATGATAGGTCCTATCTTAACAAACTTTTTGCTTTGAAATTTAAATTTCACAATTTTTTAACAAAACATTAGTGCCATAATACATTTGTTAAAGAAAAGCATTTGTTAAGTATTACATGCATTCATAAACTGATCAATAAACCCTTATGCTCATACAGGGTATCTCTTATCATAAATTTATGAAGGCTTTGTGTTTATCGATATATGTAACATTTCAAAATAGAGATATAAAGATGTAAGGGTTTACTAACTGATCACGAGCATTTGCAAACAAGATAAAAATGATCTATTATAGGTATATCATAAGGCCTAAATAACATACATTTGTTGTTTTCCGAACTTGCTGACAGCCAAATGGCAACAAAAAGGTGGAATACATTATAGAGTATTTAAACTTTATATTTTCTATCATTTTTTTCATTCATCATGTACATTGTTTATGATGTTTAATTCATTACATGTATCATACATTTGGCAAAGTTGTTAACACAATAAATATGATTTTGAGTTAATGTTCGTCTATCATTGTTCAAATTAAACTAATGATTGACGTACTGCAACAATAAAAAATATTTCGGAAACGTTTGGAGGTAGAGTGAAGGATTTTGACTTAGTAATGTGTAAGAAGAAGAGTGTAAATATTGGTTACCCTCAAAACTTAAAAGCATAAAAAATCGACAATTATAAAAACGATAACCTTATGTATAACATAAAAAAAAACATCATTATTAATTATATGTTCATGACATTTTATGCAAAGCCAGTTATGTTTTATTTTGTCATCAGGGAAACTTACAGTGAATAGTGGAACCATGTTACCCTCGTTTATATTTGCACCGAATAAAACTTTATAGAGTAGTAGAAATTAAAAGAGAGAATACTTATATGCATTTCTGATGCATTTCCGGCTAGCTGAAGGTTGCCTTCGGAATGTTGTGAAGTGTAAATACTCTCATTGCAGAACATTAGACTTTTGACAATGTAGATGAAACAAAGTTGAAACGTGTAAGACACGTTTAAGTTTGTTAGTTAGGTCTCACAGTAAGGAATTTACAAATTCACAAGAGAAATGGTTTAACTCTAACTTTATCAAAGACCTCGTTAGAAACACACGGTTCAAGGGGTAAACAATGAATAGTTGCAAAGACATTAACGTACGATTACCAATAACCAACCACCAAACAAATTGTCGGCATATATTTTACTTGGCCTAATAGTATTTTTATTGTATTTATCGGGTAGCGATAAACGTATTCTACTGAGACGCGTTCACAACGGTAGTAGGATTTATAAATTATTGAGAGTAAAGAGAAGGAATGAAGGTACATTAGTTTTGTTTTAGTTTTACTTAAAACGGTAAAGACTTGTTTAAGAACTGGTGTATTAAAAATGTTCTTACGTTTTTTACGGTGAAAAATGGATGTTTATTTTCTTTATTTCTAAAAACATGATGAAATCAACACGATTTGTATGGCAGTATGTATACTAAAATATCATAATATATTATAATATATAATAGTAAGATAGTTATAATAGATAAACGAAATCGAAACTCAATTCTAATTATGAATGATTTAAAATAGGTCAAGATATATCTTTTCCGCTAATGTACATGTCTGGGGGTATATCACGAGTGGTCTCTTTTTACAAATACGTACATGAAATGTTCAGCCCGAGGTAAATAAAAAATGGAAGACGGACACGGAAGTTTTGCTTCAAAAAGGCTAGAAAGTGTTTTTGTTTTTTTATTTGTGTGACAAAGAAAGGCACCCAGACTCAAATGTAACACATGATACAGTACTTAGAAACATACACTACAGAAATATTAATTTTTAAATCTTCAATAACAACAAATAACATATTCAGCTCGAACTTAAGATTAAAATGGAGGGCGAACAAGGTGGTTTTGCTTTGATATTCATTTAAAAAGGAGTTGTTTTGTAATTAAAATATTAGCCATCGTTAACGCATTCGTTTGTGTATAACCTACATAAGGCAATAACTGTTAGGTTGAACAAATTGGTGTTTTGGAAGCAATAGACTGTTCCAATCGTATTTCAATAAACCCATTCCACATCATATTTGGTTTACATGCAATTATAGTAAAATAATCTCAACAGTAAAGAGAATACAGACGTGAATTCGCAATGGGAAAACACGTAATTGGCAAACACCGGAGCGCATTTGGTAAAAGATGGAAGGGCTATTAAGGTGGAAAAGAGGCTAGAAAACATTTCTTTCGAAAACTGTCGCACTTCTAACATTACATAAAAGGTTATAGTCAAAAGTTAAATTGCACCTTCTGGTTACAAAATGAATTGTAAGCAATACTGACTGTTTCAACAATGCTTAGGATTTGGGACATAATCCGAATTCTAACACTCATGACAAAAACAAAAACAACAGGTATGGTATCAAGTGCATCAGAGCTAGTTCCTTGGATTGTATTTCATTTTCTCTCACTTCTTGGCAGTAGAAATGTCAGCATAGACCCCAGTTTTCTTAAAATGTCACCCGGAGACTGTAATGACACATCATCTTTCTCCGGCATTTTAAGCATCCCTGGAGACATGGTAGCTATCCAAAACTGTATGTTGACATCTTTACTTAAACTTGAACAAATTATAATCAGAAATACATACATTTCACAACTAGTTATAGTTAAACATGTTTCTGAGGTTTGCTTTTCTGTAAATATGCTTCTTTCTCATGACCGGGGTCAATCAGCCACATACACTAGGTACAAGTATTTTATTTAATAAGAAATAAACTGATAGTTAAATAATTTTGTGTTAATCTCTTTATACTGTTGTAATTTATTGACTGTTAATTTTATAACCTTCATTTTATACAATCATATAATGAATTCTAATTACGTTAACAATATTCACTGTTTAGAGGTTCCAACAAAGTGTTGAGTTCCAGGATGTTCTAACTGCCTTCTCTGACATCCGTGATGTTTGCCTCTACTTATTGTATCGTCATGATACTTCTGTACTAGTGACACTGATGTATGGATGGTTGGATTGATAATGTATTAATTATTTTTTTAAAGGCACAACACAAACATAAGAGGATATATATATATATATATATATATATATATATATATATATATATATATATATATATATATATATATATATATATCAAGACAATACACAGCAAGTAATTTTGGTAGATTTTCACCATCTTAAAGGCTGAAAACTTATCACGATCTTCTTTGGTTATGTAAACAGACCAGGAGTGAATCGGGTCCCTAGGTATGAGTACAATAGTGTCAGTCCTGAATTTATGATTTTGTATTTGACGATGTTCACAATATGGTGTATGGTCTCATGCGTATGTCCTTCTCAAGATATGGGCATAAAGATTGCACATGTCGGTAGGCCGGTCTGTCCGTCGGTAGACTGGTATTGTCTGCACAATAACTCGAGTACAATTTGACCCAGGAACAGGAAACTCAGTGGAATGATGCCCTTGTCCAGTAGATGACTCGATTTGTTTCGGGTTCAGTAGGGTTCGGTCACCGGTAACGGTTTTATAAAAAAAATATTCAATACATTAACTTGAAATTGTATGACTTAGGACCATAAACTTACATGACTAATATTACACGGATGCGAAACAGTGGCTCCAGCTCTTTTAGGAGCTGTGTATAAAAAAGAGCCAATGACACTTCCGAGCTAGAGCAAAAGAACGGATAGCATTGTAAAACATAAGTATGACTCGTTATTCTATTTAATATCACAATTATGAGGGCTTATTTGAGAAATCGGGGAATGCAGTGCCATATAAATATGTTTAATCTTCACACGTATTTCGGTTATTTTGTAAACATATTGTTTATGGAGTAATAAAACCGATTCTCCCATCAAACACATGCATGTTTACAAACAAAAGTAGAACATTTTCACCAATTTTCAGCTGAATTTCACTCAAGAAGCTTACATTTAAGATAAAACCAGTATTATCGAGTGTTGTTATTTTGTTTATTTTGTTGCTTAACTCATGAAACAGATCTCTCAAATGTGTTCTCGACATTGTGTAATGTTTTTGTCTTACAAATTTTGACCTATTTTCTATTGATAGCTGAATAATAAATCCAACAAAAACATGAGTAAACTGTTTTGTTATGTTTAGTTGACATAGTTTCCTAACCATTATGCGAATATGTCAATTGCATATTATACAAACGATAAATTTTGAAAATGACATGGGTGTCAATTTTATGAGAAGAAAATCAACCCCCTCATTTCTTAACGGTCAGTCATTATAATGAAGTTTCTTTCTATGATTTCTTCAAGAGTAGGCGTTTTTTTATAACCAGCATAGTTATAGTTTATGTTGTGATTGTCTATCAATATTTACTCTCTTTTCTTCAAACAAAATGTTGGAATAAGATGCTTTAAGCCGGAAGCAGTTTTGCAATTGAGCATTTAACAAACATAATATTTTTAACAAACAATGAAAACATATCGAGTGAGATGGCTACGTTTGAATTTTTTAATCCCATCCTTTTCGAGTATATGTTTAATTCAGCAACTTATAAATTCAAAATCATGGTTAAAGGTCGGGAACTTTGTGATATGACTAATGTTTAAGTTCATTATGTAAAATAACATCAAACTAGCATAAAACTTGCGTTCTTAAAAAAAAATGAATTTTCAAACAATTAACTTAACATTGGTGGTTTGGTCTAAATATATATGAAAAACATAGAAACGTGCTGCCTTAAAATAGGGCCCTTGTAAATGATTGGCTTCTTGGATCGTCCCTATGGTTCGTAATTATTGCATTAGTAATTTAGTATTAATGACAATGTTCTCTATTTCAGCGCGAGGGAGATTGAGTCTACTACCACCGGCAAACCTGGTGTATCCAAGGCGTAAGCATTCAATGCATTGGCATACTGCTATGTTGTAAATTTTAAAATATCTGTTCTCACATCCAAATAGTTTGTCTTTCGTTTTGTTTTTATCCATTGATAAATGGTTTTGTTATGTAAGTGTCGTCTACAAAAAATAAGCAACATTTGGTATTGAGTGAGTAGGTGAGAAAAGTACTCGGAAACTGTTGCTAATATACAATTAGATGTATTATAATAACATCCTTAATTCACACTTTTCAGACCGACGAAGGCGTTTTCCGCGACCAAACCTGGTATACCCGAGGAGTGCAAGGGGTGAGTACACATCCCTATTAAACACAACTGTAACTGGTATTTGTTCAAATCTGTATATAAACTAAACAATCTAAAAACAGTACATCGATGCATTTTAAAACAAAACTAAAACGCTTTCTGCTCTATAGTGGAAGGTTAAAATTACCAATCTAAGTTATAGTTAGATGGCATGAATTATTAAGATTTGATTATTTAATTTTGATTATCAAGAATGGGCGGAGTGAGCGTAGAATACACATTGGCTGACCCATTGTCAACGCAAAATCGGATGTGTATCGGATGAGTGGCAGTGGGAGGAATTTTAAACCCCCGCAGAAGTTGAAATGCTTAATGATTAAGCCTAGAACTTAGCGGTAGCATGTCGGCAATTCCATTGACCTTAAACGTAGGTTCTAAAAATACTGTTGTCGTATAAGCGGCAATCCTTGTTTCATTAATTAACAAATACCTGTTACAATTCGTGGGGGGGGGGAGGTAAATGAATTTTGTTACGACAATGACCGGATAGAGAGTTGGTATGCGTGTGCACATCTTTACTTAAAAACTTGCCCGTAGTTAAGGCATTTCAATATCTGTGAATGACCAACATTGTGATCATTCCACCTTTTCTTTTGAGCTACTGAATGGTTACTTGTGGGCTTTTGCACCTACCTATTAATTATTATGTGAAACTAAGCCTCAAATAAGATTAGTTTATTGTTACAAAGGTGTCCGCCTCTTACACTGGAATTATTTCTCATGGCCTCTTAAACAGGAAAAGGTTCTTGCTTCTGCTCAGGAAGCGGTATCGAGAGTGAGTCATACCAGCTTTCAGCTGTCTTCACAATCGAGAGTAAAAACATATATGTTACTGCTTTTGTAGCAATGTTCATTTTTGGAAAAAATAATGGGTGAAAATCATGGCTGAATTTTGTCCGAATACCCTTCAACATTTTGTTAACAGGTGACGTGAATACCCATGGTATGTGGAACGTGATTAATGTACTTCAGTAATAATGAGTGCAATCTTATTTTTATTAATTCATAGTTCTTTCCTTCAAGAAAATGTCTTCTGTTTTTTTCTTTATAATTCTCTTGTACATTTCATTAATGTGATGTTTTTATTTCAGCGCAAGATGCTGATCAAGAAGTGATTGACACGTCCATTGGCCTTCGTAGACAAGGAAATGCGATTGCACTTCGTAACCTCAGTAGGTGTCTGTGGTATTGTTCCTTTGGCATCAAACAATGCAAACAACATTATTGAGTTAAAGCTAACTGTTTGATAGAACTATATATATATTATCTGTCAAGACGATGCACGATGGTTTTAATATTTTTCTCTTATACTTGTCGATTATTATGGCCAATTATCTTGTCTAATTATCTTGGCAAATTATCAATATATCGTTGTCGGTTTCGTTGCAGATGTCACTGCCAAGTAGTACACTAGTCATTTCGGTAGGGTACAAATGTTATTGGTAAGCTGCTCTTGTATATTTCTTAATTTTAATTTATGGTGTCGTATTCACTATGGAAGTGTATATCGTATATACTGATGCTATTATCTTGAAGTCTTCTCGCCTAGTCTCACGTCGACTTGACGAGATATAACACGACATATTGTAACGATCAACATAAGCACCAGAGGAAGAGAAACCAGGAACATACCTTAAACATTAACAAAATTTATTCAAGAACGGTTTTGCCAAAGTTATTTCAAAGAAGTAAGTAAACTACTAAAAACCCTGGAATAAAGAATATCAAACACAATGTATGTGCACTAAATAAATCCAACAACATTTTCAGAATTATTCCCTCAAAAGGTTGAAGTATAATCCTTACAGAAAATTTTAAATACAACCAAAATTTATGAAATGTTCTAGCACTGGTAAAACTTTTATAAAGACTTGTTTACTTTTTTAAATTAATGAAAATTTTAACAAAGACCCAGGATCAAAGAAGTGCGCCCTTATATCCAAAACTAATATGTTTCATTACATTTTACAAACCTTCTCAGGATTTGTTTTCTCAAATTCTATAAGAATATTTTTTTTATCCTCAAACTCCTATACATAGAATAATTGTAAAATTCTACAAGATTCAAGACCAATCCTGGCGAAAATGTGCTAAGAATATCATAGGGGAAAACATAGTTGATTTTAATGAATCCATGCAGACACAACTAGATTATTATACCAAGAGCTACTGAATTAAAGATGCATATACTGATAACCCTACTGACGTGAAATCATATCGTGAAACTATAAATTAGACATGTTGTTTTTCAGTTAATATGTAAAGAAGTACACAGGAATTTGGCAAAATGTCGCGTAATTACTCGTAAAGTCGACATAAATCAAGTCGACTGACTACATGACCGCAGCATCTGTATATATCATATACGCTTCCATAACAAGTTTATTGTTTACCTTGACGAAAAGATTCAATTGCATGTTTCCAACTTGTTATTCTTTCATAAACTAATTATGTAAATGCTAGGAAATATGGACCGTACTTCAATAAATATATAAAATTTGATAATCAACAATTCGACCCCAAAACAAAAGGTTTGTATACAGAATGTAACCACTACGCCACTAAGCAGCAAATACAATTTGCGGAGGCGTATATTGGGCACCCGAATGGCAACAGGATTTCGTCTGATTTGATACTAGTTAAGTGGATAACACGACCAACTCGATTAGTTGTTTACCAAAAAGTCAAAGGTCTACAAATGACACATCATGTCGTTAAAACAGTAAGTTTACCGAGTAAATGTCACTTCAATGCGGCAAAAAAGCGACAAAATAACGTAATATAAATGTCGACATATACCTCAGAAAAAAAAACACAACATATTTTTTGTCGACAAACGGTGTCAATGTATGATTCTCGTATTCAAATATCTCGCGTTGCAGTGTTTTATTCTAAACATTTCGACTTACACCTCGTTGCAAACAAAAAAAGAACTTTTTGGCGTGTCGCTTACCTTTTGATGACTTATTTTTGAAACTTGAGTTACAAATAATTCTTTGCCTTGTTCTTCCTGCTGCCTATGTTAGTTGGCATCAAGAGCTGAGAACACATATTGTTTAAAGCATTTGTTCTAGATCTTGGTGTGTAGAATAACCTAGTGGTAATCTACTAAAAATTGCGTTAATGATTCCATTCAATTCATAACACATGGCAGCCAGGCGTGGGCTCTTTCCCTGTATGTTCATCATTTAAACTTGAAATATTATTTCTGAAACCGCTTGTCAGAATTTAATTCTGTACCAATCAGGCGCAATCTTACCCGAAAGGTATATGACTGTAACTCAAAACAGAAGCCCGTCGAAGGAGCTTTGACACAAACATGTTTCAACCTTTGAACTCCAAGCGTGACTTTGACCTTTGAGGTACAGACCGGAGTCTTGTGCGCGACAAGCCACCTCATCATGGTAAACCATCATAGCATGCTAAGTTTATTTTGAAAATCCTATGATGCATGGTCGGGATACAGTCCGGACTTGTGATGCAATGTTACATTTCAATATTTTCATTCTTGATAATGTTGCATTCTTATTCTTTTTAAAGTTATGTGAGTCTTTTAATAGATATTTTCATATACATGTACCCAAATCAAGTAGATAACCTTATGTAAATTAAATGTCCAATCAGAGAACTCGGCTGGTTAAAACAAATCTGTCGGTGAAAAAAAAAAATACAACTATATCCGTCCAAACTGTTTAGCATATCTTGTTTCTGCAAAAACTGCTGACACAGTAAAACTAGGCTTGAAACGTTACGAGAATTGTTTAATTATTTTACAAGAAATTTACCTGTAACTATTTACCCAAGACATGCTGACATCCTTTGACCGTTCTGTAATGTTATTGTATACCCCGGACATGCTGTCATCATTTGGCCTTCCTGTAATGTAACTTTAAATCCTGGACATACTGTCATCATTTCACCTTTCTGTAATGTAACTGTTTTCCCCAGGTATGCTGTCATCATTTGACCTTCCTGTTATGTAAATATTAACCCCAGACAGCCTGGCAAGGCTTGACATGCCTGTTATGTAACTGTTTACCCCAGTCATGCTGTCATAATTCGACCTTACTGTAATGTTATTGTATACCCCAGACCTGCTGTCATCATTTGACCTTTCTGTTATATTACTGATTACCCCAGACCTGCTGTAATCATTTTACCTTCCTGTAATGTTTCTATTTACCCCAGACATGCTTTTATCATTTGACCTTCCTGTTATGTAACTGTTTACCCAAAACATGCTGTCATCATTTGACCTTCCTGTTATGTAAATGTTTACCCCAGACATGCTGACATAATTCGACCTTACTGTAATGTAACTGTATACCCCGGACCTGCTGTCATCATTTGACCTTCCTCTAATATAAATATTTATCCCGGCCATGCTGACATCATTTGACCTTCATGTTATATCAATATTAACCCCAGACATGTTGTCAACATTTGTTCTTCCTGTTTTGTAACTGTTATCCCCAAACATGCTGACATCGTTTGACCTGCCTGTTATGTAACTGTTGACCCAAGACTTCTGTCATCATTTGACCTTCCTGTTATGTAACTGTTTACCCCAGAGATGCTGTCATCATTTGAACTTCCTGTAATGTAACTGTTTACCCCAGACATACTGTCATCATTTGACCTTCCTGTAATGTAAATGTATACCCCGGTCATGTTATTAACATTTCACATTCATGTTATGTAACTGTTTATCCCAGGTATGCTGTCATCATTTGATCTTCTGTTATGGAAATATTTACCCAAGATATGCCGTCCTTATTTGACCTTCATGTTATGTAGCTGTTTACCCAAGACATGCTGTCATCATTTGACCTGCCTGTAATGTAACTCTTTACCCCAGACATGCTTCCATTATTCGACCTTGCTGTAATATAACTGATTACCCCAGACCTGATGTCATCCTTTCACCTTCCTGTGATGTGTCTGATCACCCCAGACATGCTGTCATCAATTGACATTCAAGTTAATAAACTGTCTACCACAGACATGCTGACATCGTTTGACCTTCCTGTTATGTAACTGATTATCCCAGACATGCTGACATCGTTTGTGCTTTCTGTAATGTAACTGTAAATACTGGACATACTGTCATCATTTGACCTTTCTGTAATGTAACTGTTTTCCCCAGGTATGCTGTCATCATTTGACCTTCCTGTTATGTAAATATTTACCCCAGACAGCCTGGCAAGGCTTGACCTGCCTGTTATGTAACTGTTTACCCCAGTCATGCTGTCATAATTCGACCTTACTGTAATGTTACTGTATACCCCAGACCTGCTGTCATCATTTGACCTTTCTGTTATGTTACTGATTATCCCAGACCTGCTGTAATCATTTTACCTTCCTGTAATGTTTCTGTTTACCCCAGACATGCTTTCATCATTTGACCTTCCTGTTATGTAACTGTTTACCCAAAACATGCTGTCATCATTTGAACTTCCTGTTATGTAAATGTTTACCCCAGACATGCTGCCATCTTTTGACCTTCCTGTTATGTAACTGTTAACCCCAGACATGCTGACATAATTCGACCTTACTGTAATGTAACTGTATACCCCGGACCTGCTGTCATCATTTGACCTTCCTCTAATATCAACATTACCCCCAGAAATGCTGTCAACATTTGACCTTCCTGTTATATAAATATTTATCCCGGACATGCTGACATCATTTGACCATTATGTTATATCAATATTTACCCCAGACATATTATCAACATTTGCTCTTCCTGTTATGTAACTGTTAGCCCCAAACGTTCTGTCTCGATTTGACCTTTCTGTTTTTTTTATGTTTATCCCGGTCATGCTGTCATCATTTTATCTTCTTGTTATGTAACTGTTTACCCCAGACATACTGACATCTTTTGACCTTCCTGTTATGTAAATATCTACCAAGAAACCCTAGCAACATTTAACTTTCCTGTTATGTAAATGTTAACCCAAGACATGCTTTCATCATTTGACCTTCCTGGTATGTAGATATTTACCCAAGACATGCTTTCATCATTTGACCTTCCTGGTATGTAGATATTTACCCCAAACATGCTTTCATCATTTGACCTTCCTGTTATGTAACTGTTTACCCCGGACATGCTGTCATTATTCGTCCTTACTGTAATGTAACTGTATACCCCGGACCTGCTGTCATCATTTAACCTTCATTTTTTGTAACTGTTAACCCCGGACATGCTGTCATCATTTGACCTTCCTGTAATGTAACTGTATACCCCGAACCTGCTGTCATCATTTAACCTTCATTTTTGTAACTGTTAACCCCAGTCATGCTGTCATAATTCGACCTTACTGTAATGTTATTGTATACCCCAGACCTGCTGTCATCATTTGACCTTTCTGTTTTGTTACTGATTACCCCAGACCTGCTGTCATCATTTTACCTTCCTGTTTTGTTTCTGTTCACCCCAGACATGCTGTCAACATTTGACCTTCAAATTATGTAACTGTTTACCCCAGGCATGCTGTCATCATTTGACCTTTCCCTTTTGTAACTGCTTACCCAAGATATGCAGTCATCATTTGAACTTCCTGTTTTGTAACTGTTTACTCCAGACATGCTGACATAATTCGACCTTATTGTAATGTAACTGTATAACCCGGACCTAATGTCATCATTTGACATTCCTGATATATCAATAATTACCCCAGACATGCATTTGTGCTTTCTGTTATGTAACTGTTTACCCCAGACATGCTGTCAACATTTTACCTTCCTGTTATATAAATATTTATCCCGGACATGCTGACATCATTTGTCCTTCCTGTTATGTAACTGTTAACCCCAGACATAATGTCATCATTTGACCTTCCTGTTATATAAATATTTATCCCGGACATGCTGACTTTATTTGACCTTCCTGTTATGTAACTGTTTACCCCAGACATGCTGTTAACATTTGACCTTCCTGTTATATAAATATTTATCCCGGACATGCTGACTTTATTTGACCTTCCTGTTATGTAACTGTTTACCCCAGAAATGCTGTCAACATTTGACCTTCCTGTTATATAAATATTTATCCCGGACATGCTGACTTTATTTGACCATCCTGTTATGTAACTGTTTACCCCAGACATGCTGTTAACATTTGACCTTCCTGTCATATTAATATTTATCCCGGACATGCTGACTTTATTTGACCTTCCTGTCATGTAACTGTTTACCCCAGACATGCTGTCAACATTTGATCTTCCTGTTATATAAATATTTATCCCGGACATGCTGACTTTATTTAACCTTCCTGTTATGTAACTGTTTACCCCAGACATACTGTCAACATTTGACCTTCCTGTTATATAAATATTTATCCCGGACATGCTGACTTTATTTGACCTTCCTGTTATGTAACTGTTTACCCCAGACATACTGTCAACATTTGACCTTCCTGTTATATAAATATTTATCCCGGACATGCTGACTTTATTTGACCTTCCTGTTATGTAACTGTTTACCCCAGACATACTGTCAACATTTGACCTTCCTGCTATATAAATATTTATCCCGGACATGCTGACTTTATTTGAACTTCCTGTTATGTAACTGTTTACCCCAGACATACTGTCAACATTTGACCTTCCTGTTATATAAATATTTATCCCGGACATGCTGACTTTAATTGACCTTCCTGTTATGTAACTGTTTACCCCAGACATACTGTCAACATTTGACCTTCCTGTTATATAAATATTTATCCCGGACATGCTGACTTTATTTGACCTTCCTGTTATGTAACTGTTTACCCCAGATATACTGTCAATATTTGACCTTCCTGTTATATATAAATATTTATCCCGGACATGCTGACTTTATTTGACCATCCTGTTATGTAACTGTTTACCCCAGACATACTGTCAACATTTGACCTTCCTGTTATATAAATATTTATCCCGGACATGCTGACTTTATTTGACCTTCCTGTTATGTAACTGTTTACCCCAGATATACTGTCAACATTTGATCTTCCTGTTATATAAATATTTATCCCGGACATGCTGACTTTATTTGACCATCCTGTTATGTAACTGTTTACCCCAGACATACTGTCAACATTTGACCTTCCTGTTATATAAATATTTATCCCGGACATGCTGACTTTATTTGACCTTCCTGTTATGTAACTGTTTACCCCAGATATACTGTCAACATTTGATCTTCCTGTTATATAAATATTTATCCCGGACATGCTGACTTTATTTGACCATCCTGTTATGTAACTGTTTACCCCAGACATGCTGTTAACATTTGACCTTCCTGTTATATTAATATTTATCCCGGACATGCTGACTTTGTTTGACCTTCCTGTTATGTAACTGTTTACCCCAGACATGCTGTTAACATTTGACCTTCCTGTTATATAAATATTTATCCCGGACATGCTGACTTTATTTGACCATCCTGTTATGTAACTCTTTACCCCAGTCATGCTGTTAACATTTGACCTTCCTGCTATATAAATATTTATCCCGGACATGCTGACTTTATTTGACCTTCCTGTTATGTAACTGTTTACCCCAGACATACTGTCAACATTTGACCTTCCTGTTATATTAATATTTATCCCGGACATGCTGACTTTATTTGACCATCCTGTTATGTAACTGTTTACCCCAGACATGCTGTTAACATTTGACCTTCCTGTCATATTATTATTTATCTCGGACATGCTGACTTTATTTGACCTTCCTGTTATGTAACTGTTTACCCCAAACATACTGTCAACATTTGATCTTCCTGTTATATAAATATTTATCCCGGACATGCTGACTTTATTTGACCTTCCTGTTATGTAACTGTTTACCCCAGACATACTGTCAACATTTGACCTTTTTGTTATATAAATATTTATCCCGGACATGCTGACTTTATTTGACCTTCCTGTTATGTAACTCTTTACCCCAGACATGCTGTCAACATTTGATCTTCCTGTTATATAAATATTTATCCCGGACATGCTGACTTTATTTGACCATCCTGTTATGTAACTGTTTACCCCAGACATGCTGTTAACATATGACCTTCCTGTTATATTAATATTTATCCCGGACATGCTGACTTTATTTGACCTTCCTGTTATGTAACTGTTTACCCCAGACATGCTGTTAACATTTGACCTTCCTGTTATATAAATATTTATCCCGGACATGCTGACTTTATTTGACCATCCTGTTATGTAACTGTTTACCCCAGACATGCTGTTAACATTTGACCTTCCTGTCATATTAATATTAATCCCGGACATGCTGACTTTATTTGACCTTCCTGTTATGTAACTGTTTACCCCAGACATACTGTCAACATTTGATCTTCCTGTTATATAAATATTTATCCCGGACATGCTGACTTTATTTGACCTTCCTGTTATGTAACTGTTTACCCCAGACATACTGTCAACATTTGACCTTCCTGTTATATTAATATTTATCCCGGACATGCTGACTTTATTTGACCTTCCTATTATGTAACTGTTTACCCCAGACATACTGTCAACATTTGACCTTCCTGTTATATAAATATTTATCCCGGACATGCTGACTTTATTTGACCTTCCTGTTATGTAACTGTTTACCCCAGACATACTGTCAACATTTGACCTTCCTGTTATATAAATATTTATCCCGGACATGCTGACTTTATTTGACCTTCCTGTTATGTAACTGTTTACCCCAGACATACTGTCAACATTTGACCTTCCTGTTATATAAATATTTATCCCGGACATGCTGACTTTATTTGACCTTCCTGTTATGTAACTGTTTACCCCAGACCTACTGTCAACATTTGACCTTTCTGTTATATAAATATTTATCCCGGACATGCTGACTTTATTTGACCTTCCTGTTATGTAACTGTTTACCCCAGATATACTGTCAACATTTGACCTTCCTGTTATATTAATATTTCTCCCGGACATGCTGACTTTATTTGACCTTCCTGTTATGTAACTGTTTACCCCAGACATACTGTCAACATTTGACCTTCCTGTTATATAAATATTTATCCCGGACATGCTGACTTTATTTGACCTTCCTGTTATGTAACTGTTTACCCCAGACATACTGTCAACATTTGATCTTCCTGTTATATAAATATTTATCCCGGATATGCTGACTTTATTTGACCATCCTGTTATGTAACTGTTTACCCCAGACATGCTGTTAACATTTGACCTTCCTGTTATATTAATATTTATCCCGGACATGCTGACTTTATTTGACCTTCCTGTTATGTAACTCTTTATCCCAGACATGCTGTCAACATTTGATCTTCATGTTATATAAATATTTATCCCGGGCATGCTGACTTTATTTGACCATCCTGTTATGTAACTGTTTACCCCAGACATGCTGTTAACATATGACCTTCCTGTTATATAAATATTTATCCCGGACATGCTGACTTTATTTGACCTTCTTGTTATGTAACTGTTTACCCCAGACATGCTGTTAACATTTGACCTTCCTGTTATATAAATATTTATCCCGGACATGCTGACTTTATTTGACCATCCTGTTATGTAACTCTTTACCCCAGACATGCTGTTAACATTTGGCCTTCCTGTCATATTAATATTTATCCCGGACATGCTGACTTTATTTGACCTTCCTGTTATGTAACTGTTTACCCCAGACATACTGTCAACATTTGATCTTCCTGTTATATAAATATTTATCCCGGACATGCTGACTTTATTTGACCTTCCTGTTATGTAACTGTTTACCCCAGACATACTGTCAACATTTGACCTTCCTGTTATATTAATATTTATCCCGGACATGCTGACTTTATTTGACCTTCCTATTATGTAACTGTTTACCCCAGACATACTGTCAACATTTGACCTTCCTGTTATATAAATATTTATCCCAGACATGCTGACTTTATTTGACCTTCCTGTTATGTAACTGTTTACCCCAGACATACTGTCAACATTTGACCTTCCTGTTATATAAATATTTATCCCGGACATGCTGACTTTATTTGACCTTCCTGTTATGTAACTGTTTACCCCAGACATACTGTCAACATTTGACCTTTCTGTTATAGAAATATTTATCCCGGACATGCTGACTTTATTTAACCTTCCTGTTATGTAACTGTTTACCCCAGACATACTGTCAACATTTGACCTTTCTGTTATATAAATATTTATTCCGGACATGCTGACTTTATTTGACCTTCCTGTTATGTAACTCTTTACCCCAGACATACTGTCAACATTTGACCTTCCTGTTATATAAATATTTATCCCGGACATGCTGACTTTATTTGACCATCCTGTTATGTAACTGTTTACCCCAGACATGCTGTTAACATTTGACCTTCCTGTTATATTAATATTTATCCCGGACATGCTGACTTTATTTGACCTTACTGTTATGTAACTGTTTACCCCATCCGCGCTGTCATCATTTGACCATCCTGTTTTGTAATTGTTTATCCAAGGCATGCTGTAATCATTTGTAACTGTTTACCCCAGACATGCTGTTAACATTTGACCTTCCTGTTATATAAATATTTATCCCGGACATGTTGACTTTATTTGACCTTTCTGTTATGTAACTGTTTACCCCATCCGCGCTGTCATCATTTGACCTTTCTGTTTTGTAATTGTTTATCCAAGGCATGCTGTAATCATTTGACCTTTCTGTAATGTAACTTTTTACTTAAAATCTTGTTTTTTGGACATGCTGTTGTCATTGTTATATTTAACTGCAAAATTAGCACCGAATCATTTTCAATCCCAGCATCTCTTCGAACCACTCGCAGCTCACGTCCTAAAAACGTTTTATGAAATGTAGATGAATGGAGATCATACATTATGTTTTCGAAGGCCTGTCATAAGATCCTCTTCAGCTGAATTAAAATCACATATGTGTGGTGTTAACCTTGTACCATGCATCTCTGTACTCACTTGGAATGACTGATGTAACCGGTCCAATTTATGTAAGAGCCAACAAAATACCGAAATAAAAACGTAGATTTTAATTATGAATGTGCTATAAAATAACTTATAAAACAATAGCGACATATTGTTTATAAATACTGTATATTAGAAGTACAAAGGCGCCAAATATTTTCATAAATGAAATTTTCACATGTACCAGCGTTTCCAAAAAATATATAAGTAACGTACACACACCATGTATTTAAAATAAGATTGTATGATACATTAATGGTAAAACTTTAACGTTAAAGCGGAAAACCATGATGTCGAAAACATGTGTGTCGCAAAATATTTTCATATATTGCCAAAACGTTATATTTTTTTCTCGCACATGTATGTTTTTTCTCACCACCATAAAACATTTGGACTTATTGTCGACAAAAGTTATGTAAAGTTAGGGTAGATTGGCTTTTGTATTAAGTTTTTGTCGGTTGAACTTATGTCGTGTTAATGTCAAACTTGCGCAATAGGTTCACTTTTTCTTTAAAGACATGATGCGTTATATTATGGAGATATTTCGCCTTGTCTGTTGACTAATTGTCTTGTCTGTGTAATGTCGATTTAACTATCTCGAATCAGACGACATCAAGTCCCTATCAGGGTTCCTTATGAACGCTTTTGCATGTTTTAGCTGCTGGTACCTTCAATATAGTTCAGATATGTCATAATGTTTCTTTAATGTATTTTTTTCGTTTTGCTTCAGATGCAGCAGGACGGGGCGATATACATAGGTTGAATGAATTGTAGTCGTTTTTCATAACCTGTTGTATCATAATATACGTATTAACCAAAATCTGTCTTCCATTCGTTTTTAAGCAACCATTAGTCAATAGGAATACATTTCCAAATGACGAAAACAATAGTTTGAAATGATAACTACCATTAGATAAATTGTACTTATCGACTGCGAATCGGTCAGATGCAATTCAAAGATGAACCAAACTTCTTTGAATACTTATGATAGTTGGTTAGTCGAATACTTATCTTTAAATCTTTTAAGAGGGCTGATCCAAGACCATGTAGACGTTTTCTACAAACCCCACAGTTAACTATGGTCGAGTCTGTACATCATTGTATATCAAAATGTTACCAGAATGAGCTTGATAAATTGATACAAATGGAATAAGAAGAAAACGTTTAAATAACCATTTCGACGCTTAGTTGCCAAGTTTCTGGTGATTTTAATACAAAATTAAACGCTTTCAGCCCAAAGTCTGTTGCATTAACAAGAATCATAGAAATCCATAACCTTAATCCTGTTAACCTTCGCCCATATAGCAACACACACGGCTATAGCTACGTAACTAACCGAACAATGATACACGTGTCACGTCGTTTGAAGTCATTGACGAAAGTTAAATACTTTCGTCTGATCACTTGCCATTTGTCATGACTCTGACTGCAGATGTGAAGCGTCGAATGGTCGCCAAGTTAACAATATAAATAATGGGTGAACTCATGTCGCTTTGGACAGACTTTCAACTAACGACATGTGCATGTGTCAAGCAGTGTTATATACAGCATTTAGAACAGACAGGCTTTTAGTACTCTTAGACGTTGGCACACCACTAAATGAGACCGTTGTGTCAGTACTAGTATCATCGTGTGACAAACATCTACCAACATACAGCGAAATACACAAACCAAAGTCTTATTGGAATGATGAAGTCAAACAATTATATTTGGCTACTAAACATGTAACCCAAACGATGATTCGTTTAAAATAGTTATGGGATCGAAAACCCTTTTAAGAGCTACTCAGTGGAGGCTTTCCGAGACGTTCGTTATTTATGTTCTTGATCAAATCGATAATGCGGCAGGGACTGATGCAAAGTTATTCTGGCGCCTTCTTAGAAAGTTGAAAATAAAAGCTTTAACGGTGTTGACTGTGTAAAGTACGGGGTGGATACAATAAAGGATGTTTTTGCTATTTTTTACCGATCTGCATTTGATGTTGGCTGAAATAAAACGCTCTCAGAGTTTGAGCGTGAAAGACAGAGTTAGTGAAATAATCGCGAATCTTTACCAGATGATATTACATTTAAAGAAAAACATGAAATTAGGGTCGCGATTAAAAAATTTAAACGTACAAAAAGCGCCCGGTCCAGACTCGGTGTTAAATGAACACGTTTTATACAGTGGACAACCAGTTATTATGGCCGTTAAGGTTCTGTTTGATAATAAAAGTGCGCTATGAAGGGTATCCAGCATCATAGAAACTAAGCAACATTATTCCTATTTACAAAGAAAATGGAAAACCACGGTCAATTTCACTTAAGGTTTTGTGAAATTTTCGACCGTGTCATCGAAAATGGAGTTGATAAAATGTCATTTTTAAAATCTCCGAACAAACAACAAAGATTTCAAAATGAACTGAGTTGTATATCTACAGCCTTTAATCTTCAGGAAGTCATTAGCATAATCTCAAGAGTGAAAGTAATATGTAGCTCAGTTGGACTTTAACGTCTCCTTGCACAACTCTTTATTTCTGAAATTATACGATCTTGGAATTTGTCGTTCTCTTTAAAACGCTTGACGGTACCATTATTTGTAACATTTGCCGAATAATTGCTTAATTAGGTCGAATCTTCCACTCATTTAGGGATATAAGTTAACTCTTAATGAGTTAACTGTGAGATGCGGGCTACAAAACGTATTGAAGAACGGTACTGAAAGGGCAAAAACGCGTTTACCGTTATAAAAGGTTATGTGCTACATGGCGAGGGTCTTAATTAACTAACTTCCGTAGGCATATATCGAAAAATCATTAATCCAACTACTTTGTATGGAAGCATATTAAGGAATAACCTCAAGGCATCGGATCTTGATATCATCTGTAGAACTCAACATTGTGCTGTTAAAAGTATCCAAAGCTTTGATAAACACACTTGTTCGACATGTGTGACTCAATGGTGGGACTATACCGTCTAATAAGCTCAGTCGACATCCGCAAACGTGTGTCCTGACCTCTAAAGACTGTCTGTCGTGCGTACAACTCAATCTAGTGTCCGGATAGTAACTTTCTCTTGTATGTATCAACAACAACACTGACATATTACAGTGACCGTGCATGGGTTCATGTGGTGTTTCAGAACATAAATGAGATGTAAGTAAGTGTGTGTTTAGTTGAAACTCTTTTTTACAAAGATTGTGAAACAAGTTATTTCAACATTATACTAATCACTATCGTTCGCACAATGCAACGCGACGGTGTGGTCTTGTGTTTTGGGGGTAACCGGAGTACCCGGACGAAACCTACTTGTCCGGCTTCGTGACCACAAACCAAACTCACATGCGCCCAGGCCGGGAATCGAACCCGGGTCGCCTAGGTGAGAAGCGAGTATGTTTTATATTTCAGACTTGTTCATAAACATTCCTTTTTTATCTACACATTTCATTGCTATTCTTTTCCTTTTGAAAATGACCTTTGAATCATACTTGAGTACAGTGAAAGCTCTTGTTGCATCTCACCGTAACCTTCAAGCAGTACCGTATTGTACTGTGTAAAGGACACTAGCATAGATCTGACGAAGGCAAACAAATACAAAAAAATCAGGTTAAAACGTAATACCATAGATATGATGCAGTGAAAAAATGTAAAAATCGGCAGCCATCATATATGTTAACTGAATCGTGAAAATGGTAAAGGTTATTGAATAGTACAACTATTCGATACGGTGCCGGTTCGCAGGTATGACCTCTAACCTTTTGTTGACAACTGAGTTCAAGTTCAAATAAAATCTACTATTATAAATAACATAACACCTAATTGACCTGTAATGTCAAGAATAGTTTTGTTTTGTTTTGAATGCCCCTCATGGAAACATTTTATTCATTCTAATTGGAATGGTACAACAGTTTGTATAATTAATATTAAAAATACTTGCAGGAACTGAAGTTATTAAGGGAACGAACGACTTCGCTCGCGCGCACGCTTGTTTTGCTTACTTAAACTGTTGTCATCAATAAACTCGACGTCGAACCAACAAATCAACGATTGGTTTGAAGAAATATGTTAAAGCGTTTCTATGAATTTATACAATACTTTACCTTGACAAAATGGCCTATCATCCATTTGCATAATAGTTACAATGCAAAAGGAACATTATATATCTGTCCCAGGCACTTTTTTCTCAAATAATCGGACAATTGTTTGTTGAGCGATGATAACATTACTAATGTAACCACTGGTAAAACAAATATCTTGCATGGGTGTATTTTACCTGTCGTCAGTTATATATAGTAAAAATGTATTTAAATTTATTTTTAAATACGGGTACTGTTGTATCATTGTCCGTTTGCAAGATTAGGATTCCAGCATGGTCTCACTCCAGATAAGTAGATTCAAAAAATTGGCCATGCTGAAAATCTTTAATTTTCCCACGGGCAAAAATAAGAAAAAAGCACCCGTATGGAACTACTTTTTTCACTTCGCACAAAACACAAAGCGAAAAAACTAACATTGTTACTATTTTTTTATTTTGTGCAACTGTGATAAGAGGAAAGGCATCTATTATGGCCGGTTCATCCGTTTCACATCTCGTTTCCGCCAAAACAACTCAGGTTTGGATGAACCTGTCTTACTATCTCGGCCATGGATGATACTTTTGGTTGGGATAAATCACGACAAGGTTACACAGAGAAAACTTGTAATCATCATTGATCATGTATATGTTTGTGTGGCTAATTTTGCCCATTTAACCGTGAATACTCCTGAAATTATCTCTCTCGCACCTTGCTCTGTAAGCACAACGGTCCGCTGTATGCGGCGGATGTGCGTTCATAGTTTCCACTTCTATGCACTTGCTAGAAAGCTCAGCTGTCCTGTGAGGCATAGTAAGTTACTAAGAACTTCAACAATCTTTAAAGCTCTGCTTTCCTGATGGTTGAAGTGTAACGGTCCCCTGTAGGCGGCAGAGGTCTACAGCGGCGGAGGTGTGTTCAAAATAATATTCCGTATAAAACGGAAGTACGTTCATACCGGATGTAAACGTGGTTGGTAATATGCAAATTAGCAAATCCCAGGCTATGTGAGAATAGAGAAGTTAGTGGATATAAAGACCAGTGGACCCCTTCATGGTCGAGCATGCTTTTCCCTGAAGGGATCTATTGGTGTTTATTTCATTACGCCAGAAAGATGAGCTATCTGGAGTTTGTTTGTTTGACGGCGCACGTTACAATACTTAAGCGTCACTGTTTATACCATCTACTTGGAAAACAACCTTGAACAACTTTGCCCTTTTTTACTTATGATCACAAAGCTGAAAATGTATTGGATATAACGTTAGGTCAAAGTCAAGTAAATTAAGTACAATGAAAGGTCACATCCAACCAATTTTGGTGACACAATCATGACACCTTTATAGATACACTTGTGTTAAACATGTACACAATTAACTTGTAATTGTCATTATATTCACAACTACACAACAACAACAACAATGACGAAGAGTAAATGATGAATCAGTTACATCATTACAACCCCCGGTCCAGAAAATAACAAGAATCACTTTCAATGATCGATGGTTTGGGTATTTTTGACTGTGCTCTTATGCACCAGTCAATTGTAACCACGCCCCCCCCCCCCCCAGGTCCGGGGAATAGCGGGGACTTTGACTTTCTGTCCAGCCAACCCCGGGTAAAATCTCCGCCCTGCGGGGACGAACTGATGGTCAAATCCCCGCCAAATGCCCCCGCACCCCAGGGGGCCTAGGTAAGGCAAATTCACCCGCTAAATTTTGCGCGAAGACAAAACCACCGCATTCACCCGGCTCTGCGGGGCCACCTGAAAGGTAAAACACGGCCCATTTCCCCGGCTATCCCCGGTATACCCACGGACCTGTGGGGGCGTGGTTACAATTGACTGGTGCATTAAAAACTCGAATAAACATTCACTTGAACGTGGTATCAATTACAGATAATACGGGAATCTAACTCTGAATGATATATGCTTTTAAGAATAATTTAAGTTGCTTCCCCTTGACCGTTCATGTACTCTACCCGTGTAGCGTATAAGTGTAGTTTAAGGGTTTATGGGTGGTGGTATATATTCTCCAAAACAATGACGATATAAGACATGTAAACGCTAAAGTTAAGAAACCCTTTCAGAACGTACTTTATGATACTAATTTTACACTTTCATAGAGTGACAGTCAGAAAAATGCACTGAACAAAAGGATATAAAAAACAAATGATATTTAAGAAATTGTTCTTTTGATGCTCCGCCCAAAGGTTTTTTATTTAAGGGTCAGGGATAGGTGCTACATTCAGAATGGGATCTGTTTTAATGTGTATTATTTGGTACATGTCTCGGGTTAATTATCTGTTTTGCGTTTACATTCAATCATTTTGGCCAATAAAAAGTGCAGTAAGCTTGCAGGTGGTTGGCTTGTCCCTGTACTTCCAGTGCTCATTCCTCCTAGCAATATTGATAAGTTATAACCCTGAATCCACTACATTCTATCTATGATAACAATAATGTATATTAAATAATTTAAGCGTAGCAATTTTGAGCATCAATAAAAATATAATCAGCCGACAACGTAAGTTCAGTCAATGCGTGCCCAGCGATTTTTCTGTTGATGTAGGAATCTTCGTGCATTGCAACTGGCCCAGAACAAAGTAACATTTCCTCACGGTTCTTTGGGTAGTACTGTTGTGTTAGTGACTGGTTTATGTTCAAATGGAAATTCCTGACGTGTTTCAAATTCTCGCTCTGCCAACGTACACTATAGTGCGACATTCTGTGCACCTGGACAGTTCGCGACACTTTTGCGACAGTCCGCATTATTTTTGTTACCGGCTGGTTGCCAGTTGTTCGGTGTGTGTGGTAAACGACATCTTTTTTTGGCTTTATCGGGTAGTGAATATGCTTCCCTGTATATTTCACGGCGCAACCATCTTCTTTGTCGTGGTTTAAACCAGTGAGTCATACAGGCTACTGTCTCGGCTGTATGTCACCTCTTCCACTCGTTCTGATTGGTGAAGGACGCCCAAGTGTGTCTGTTAACAATGCCGTGAATGTCTTGCAGCAATCTCGAGTAGGTGAGAATTAGGGCGAACTTTCTTGGAAAAAGGGCATGGCTTGAGTTCCAAGCATATGTGGCAGCAATTAAGATTATCGACGCCATTAGGATGGACCCTGAGACATCAAGTACAGATACAGATTCACATGTATTATTCTTTTAATAGCCAATATCTTTTTTCTTCAACGACCTCAGTACAGCTAGTTCGATACGGACAGGGAGGGTCAATACTATGTCAATATCATGTTGTAGTATACGTACGTAATTAATCGCCAGCACTGCTAGTTTCGTACTAACAGCTAGTGTTAATAAGTCAATATCATATTTCAATCGTATGTAGTTAAATGTCACAGCCATCCATTTAAGCTGAATAGACCACGCTCGAAAATGTTGACGACTACATTTCGGTGTACTAATTAAATATCGAACTAAATACGACACTGATATGCACGTTTAGTCGCTAAATTAATTGGAATATTTTACAGAACAACGACGACTACAGTGCGCCGTTTTCATTATAAAATAAGCGAGGGAGACATAGGAGCTGTCTTCTAGATGGCAATTTATTGGAAATACCTGGAACACTGTAAGGTAAAAGGTAATGTGATATTGATGGAAGCAAAAGACAGGAAACTGTTGTACATCTAATGACTTTCTATTGCCTTCTCATAATGTTCGTATATAGAAGGATTACAGTGAGCTTGCTATGAATTGTGCTTCACCGACAGCTCAGGAAAGCGTACCAATACTTATATTGACATTTCAACTCATTTGAAACAAGATTATCCATGGAACAGCTGTTCACCGGCCGCCTTTCCACCGCACTATGGCAAACGTAAGTATAGCTATATTAGTTGATGGATACAAATATTCATCTTTAGCTTATTGAATGGATGCTGAATATCAACGATACATGTAATTAAGTTGCGAATAACCTCGTATACTTATAATGTTCATGGAGTGACACGTGTTTAAGTTCTTTTTCATTCTGGATTGTAATATGAGAGCCATCAGTGAGTACATTGAGTGTAATGCTTAGATAACATAGGTGTGGGAAACACCGGCACTGCTATTATCAGAGATGTTTGATTTACTCCCACTTGGTGAATTTGAATGAGAAAGGTACTTGAAATTAATGATATTCTAATATTCAAATAATAATTAAATGAGATGTCAAATAAAGTTTTCGTGAATACATTTATTTGTCTTTGTTACTAACAAATGTAATTCAATAAAATAATTTTATATTTATATTTGTTTGGTATCCTTGGTAAATGAACATTTGAAGACAAGAAGACCTAAAAACAAATAAATATCAACATCATTACTATCCAGGATGAAGGTAATGGCATTTCATTGTTATAATTCCAAAGCAAATCAAACGAAGTCCTTTTAAAGAGTTGTAATTTTAATAATGTTACAACAACAAAAGGAAACTTTTTTGAAGAAATATTTACATACTTATGATGCTATCTGAAGCCCTGAATATATATAGGATTACCAGACACATGCTGTCATAATTTCAAGACAAAGGGACAACGACATCTTAATTACAGTCGATAAAACGCATTTATTCATCTTTATATAACCATTACGTTCAAGCGCTCGAACGTTATATAGAGATGTTGTACTACCGTAAGTATGATCGTAGCGACCTTTTTCCTTTAGTCACAAGGAAAGTACGAATACAATATAACAAGCGGGTATATTTGCCAGGTTGTGTTAAAGAACACATAAGTTTTTTAAGCATCAAGCTTCGAAAAAGAGCTCCATTAATTGTATAAACAATTGTAAACAGTTGTTTACAAATGCTAAATTTTGCAGCAAGGGTATATAATACTAAAAAACTATAATACTTTAAACATTCTTGTAAGTGTTTAAATAAGCAGGGATGACATTATTTGATATGCAACATCAAAGAGTAAATAAAACATGTATACCCCCACGCCACTCAAATGGCAGCCGATAAGTCATTACGCAGTAAATGCCGGCGGGACAGTTTAGGAGATATGTGAACAATATTTTATACACGTAAGGAAGATATCCAGGTGCGTAATCGCCTTATTTGAGTCTAAAAACATGACCCTTTTTTGCCGTACCCGGCTACTTTCCAAAGGCACGGACACTGCTCTTTTTCTTTTCTACTATAGCCTCGGAAATTTCCCATTTCCAGAAAGAAAAAAAACAAATAACAATTAAATATAAGTAAACCCAAAACAATATCGAATAATATATTTGTTTGTTGATTCCACAAGTAGCCTATTTGGAACCCAACGAGGGACCGTTAACATTTTCACGGACATCATAACGGTTCCGTTTCTCTTGTCCGTTAAAAATTGTAAAGTGGTCGCGTCTAATGAAATCCGACAAATACAGGTGTAGGAGTGTTGTCATTAAGTGGCACGGCAGACGACATTTTCCACAGGAACCCATACAAATATGAAATGAAAAGCTGATGTCAAATAGGTGTTGAAAATCAAAAATTATATTAACGTCACGTATATTCTACCAATAAAAGAATGAAAAGTACAAAGACAAGATGACCTTGCATTAATAGTTTTTGCTTCCTTGGAATGCATCGGAAGCGCTATGTTAAATGTTTATGATGGATTAAAACAATTTTCACACAGTCTGAACGAATCGTTAACAATAAAAATATCATTCAGGTTTTTATCTTCATGTAAATGAACAAGCACTCAAAAAGAATCGGTAGGCAAAATTAGAATTTTTTATAGTATTTGGTTTGATTTTTACATGTCTAATAATGTTTCATGTTCCAAAATAGTAACCAGGATGACGGTCCAAACCCTTATGCATTTATCAAATTATATAATTGCTATGCTGCCTTATCTATCTGTGTGTTTGTTAAAAGAGTTTACATATATGCATATATGTAATTCAGGCTTTATGCACCAGTCAGTAGTAACCACAGCTCCTCCAGATCCGGTGGTATACCGGGGAAAGCTGGGGAAATTGGCCGTATTTTACCTCCCAGGTGGCCAGCAGAGCCGGATGAATGCGGGTGAATGCGGTTGTTTTGTCTTCGCACCAAAAACAGCTGGGAATGGTCCTTACCTTGGGCCCCTGGGGTGCAGGGGCATTATGCTGGGATATTACCAGCAGTTTGTTTCCGCAGTGCGGGGCTTGGCTGGACCAAAAGTCAAAGTCCCCGCTATTCCCCGGACCTGGGGGAGGGGGGGGGGGCGTGGTTACAACTGACTGGTGCATTATGCTGTGATAGGAGTTTTTGTACGAAAAAGTTACTCGGAACTCAACTATGAAAGGGATTATCCGCCAGTTTACTCATTATTCTTTATGACATTCAAACATGCATTTTATTTCGTATGCTGCATTTCAGATTTTCCGTTTGCCAGCTGTGTTATTGATTAATATGGTGTTATTAAATTGTTGTACTTGGTGACGTAGTTCGAGCTCTTAATGGAAATGGGAATATTAAATTTATACATCAGTTCTAAGGCGTCATGAATACGTTAACATGCAAAAATATAATTATTTGTTTAATTTGCTAGCTTTAAATTCGTTTTTCCTTTATTTGAATTTGTTTTCTGAAAATAATTTGATACACGGTTTGTTCTTACAGCATTTCAATAATCTTTATTTGCTTTATACTTCAAATGTCATGGCAGACGTATGTGGACTTTGTGTATTACGTATTTGATAAAGAAGTTATCATATATAATAAAGCATATCACACTAAGAGTTTCGAAGTATAATTCAGAATTCATAAGTTTAGTGCGCTAAAATTGGCCCATTTAATCAACGGGGGATAACTGATTAAAATGTAAAAAGTAATAACAGTCCCCTATTAAGTAAGCAGTCAATAAGAAAGAGCCACGAGCAAATAACAAAATTAGAACGGCGGAATGAAAAATATAGCCAAAATATTTACGGATTATAATACCTTAGTTAGTCAATTTAAGAAAAATATTGCGCGAAGGTTGTTAAATGGTTTATTGCTAAATAAGAGTTAAAGGGCAAGGATGGGGTCGGGTTGACCAGAAATGACTTCAGGGGTCAAGAACCACATATTTTGATTATTTAAGCCAGTAAATAAACTTTGATGTTGGGGCTATTATTACTATGAGGACGCGATGTGACGCCGGAAGACCAGATACCGGCATGTATGGGGAAATCTAGGCTTAAACCTGGGACCAGCCGATAATGGCAAACATGGGTTCAGGTTGACCAAAAATGACTGCAAGGGTCAAGGATCGCATAATGTTCTATTGTAAGCCAGTTTGTGGACTTTGGGTAGGGGTCTATACTTCTAGGAGGTGATGTGACGTCCGACGACCCGGTAATGGCACATAGGGGGCATTTAGTGCTAATACCTGGTACCAGCGAATAAGGGTCAGGCTGACCATACTTGACACACTATTCGCTTAAAGTATTGGGTAAACATTAAGCAGACAGAAAATATAGGGTTAGTGAAAACATAAAATCTAGAAATGCCTCTAAATCTATTTTGAAACGGCCACATTTATGATGAAATAAAGAAGAAACGATAGTTTAATATAGTATATAATAACCGCCAGTACGCCTGACGTCCGTACTGGAAGGGAAAAGTTTGTGATAAACAGCGACATTTGTGAATACGCTCTGCTAAACATTTTTTTGAAAATGTAAAAATTGTCATTCAGACGATATTGTTTTAATTTGTCAATTTTAAGCGATGTTTAATTATGTTTACATTCTTTTTATTAAGTTTTAAACATTTGATACAAATGAGTGTACACATATTTTGTACAGCTCGTTAACTGATTGTCTAATGTTGATTTTAATGTTTTTTTGTTTAATTAAAATGTGTAAAACACATGTTTCGGGAAATCATATCTATTTTCAAAATCGAAAATAAAAACACGTGCAAAAATAAAATTACCGTTAAACAAACTAAAATTTCAAAATAACACTATTTTTATAAAGTTACAAAATACACAAAGTCCTTCAAATAACCACAACTTAAAATCAATTTCACCTTAGTTATAGAAAAATTGAAATTTGAATGCCATCAAGCATAGTGAGTGAACTGGTTGATAATCACTTTCTAACTCAACCGCCCCAGCTAGTTTATGTTTAAAATGTGTGCAATGTCTTTAAAATAAAAATGGCAAATGAAAGGATATGAACTTATGTAAATCATTAAAATTATACACGTTATATATTTTTTAATTTACTTCTATTGTATTGTATAAATTGTTCACGGTGTTGTTCAGTCCTACAACTGGAGCAGAACGACTGTGGTAATACATATTGGTAGCTAATCGATAAAGTTTTACCTACTTTAACGGACGGGGGTCGTTTAACGTCAAACGTACTTGGTGGCATTCGGTCATTGAATTGCGGTTTGCGGTTGATTACATGACTAAGCAAGCGAATCTCGCATGAATGCTCTCGGAAAGCAACATGTCCCAATAAATGTATTTGCTCTTTCTGACATTACATCTAAATAACGTGTTTCTTTGATGGCCGATTTCTGCCATTTCGTACGTTAACCCTTTCGATGCAAAATGGTAAACTGTGAAAATACGCCAAATATAGTTTCGCACGTTTTAAATAACACTGAAAGAGTTTTCGACTAGTTTCATTTACATTCGACAGGCTTTCTTCAATGGTACCTATGTCAGCCGTAGATTGTGTGAGTTCAACCGCAATAAACGTGAAAGTAGCAACATACGAATACTTATTAGTTATGCGATTGGCGAACACATAAATTGACGTTAGAGGTTACTTAGGGGCACAACCTCTTGACGTTCCCCCCTAACTCAGATCCGAATTTTAAATGATTTAAAATGTTGGCAGTGGTGTTGGGGTTCTCCCCCTATAATCTCAAAAATCTCTGGTCTGAAATGGTGTATTTTGAGTGTATTTTACTACTTTTTTTCTCTGAAAATGACTTAAAATTTAAAAAAAACAACAACACCTAAATCCGCTGAGTGTGTAAAAATCCAGATTACTTGCTATTACAGTGTGTACGACTATTATGCACCAGTCAATTGTAACCACGCCCCCCCCCCCCCCCCCAGGTCCGGGGGTATACTGGGGATAGCCGGGGAAATGGGCCGTGTTTTTACCTTTCAGGTGGCGCCGCAGTGTCGGATGAATGCGGTGGTTTTGTCTTCGCGCAAAATATAGCGGGGAATTTGCCTTACCTAGGGTCCCTAGGGTGCGGGGGCATTTGGCGGGGATTTGACCATCAGTTCGTCCCCGCAGGACGGAGATTTTAGCCGGGGTTGGCTGGACCGAATGCCAAAGTCCCCGCTATTCCCCGGACCTGGGGGGGGGGGCGTGGTTACAATTGACTGGTGCGTTACATGCTACATGTTGTTCAACATTTGGGTAGTAATGATGAAAAGTGTCAGTTATAAACGATGTAGAACAACTTCGTTCAAGTTGTCTTTCTTGTAAGCTGTTATTATATGCAACGTTAACATACAGTGTACGCATTTTACGTGCAACTATAAGCGTTTATATGACAATATACTTAGACGTGGCCGAAAACTGTAACATTGTTAAATTCGACTGTGGCTACAGGTGAATAATAAAAGTACCACACGATGATAAGGCAGTGAGGTTACCAATCGAACAAAGAGTTTACATGCAATTATCTTTTTAGACAGTACTTGACTATTTCGTGGGTTAACCTTTGTAGCATCGTTTAAACCGCAGCAATTTGTATCAGCTTTAAGAAAGTTTTATAGCCGACTTGAATTTACATTGTAAATTTGGGTTCATGACCGAGTTTGTGAAATGCCATGGCGTTCAAATTAAAATAAAACCTTGTTCAGAGTCTACATACAGATATGCACGTACAGTTTTCATTACCATAGTACTCGCTGTGGATTCATGGTGTCACCCTGAACGGCAAACTGTACAAAACAGCGTATAAAGTAAAAAATATCATCTGAATTCTCAAAAAAAATAGTGGATAGAAGAATTCAAACTTCAAAACAATAAACGAATTACAAAAAGTCTTAATCGCTGGTGACAATGATCCGTGAAATGCTGTTTCATCAATTTAATTGTCATCGAAAACAAGGAGAGCTAAACGGAAACGTCACTTGATATATTATCATTGTCAGACAGGGACGTATGTCATCCGAACAAAATATGAGTGTAAACACAAGATAGTCAGCGATACATCTCACTGACTGTGATCTGTTATTTCGTCATAGTATAGCAAAATCAAATTACGTAAGTTTATATTAAATAAAGTAATTATGACAAATTGAGCATGGCTATGAACCTATTTAACTTCAACAAAGGAGTTAGCATTATATTGGTAGAAAACAACCAATTTTCAAATAAGTATTTCAAAGTAACAGCCATCTTTTAAACTAAGTTTCCTTATCGAATTTATTGGGCAAGATCGTGTTTAACTCTTATATGAACCTAAGGATGCTTCTCCACGACCGCCCCTGGGTTTATTACTGACTTTATCAAAATCGCTTGTCGAAATCGGAGGAAGAGACACAATGATATCAAAATCATCTCATATTTGAAATTTGTAAAATCAAAGAGTACCATGTGGAATTCATCAGGAAACAAGTACGGATTTTAATGGAATAATATTTTAGCCTTCACAAACTATTTTCAGTAAATGTAATTTGTGATGATGAAATGTTTTATGTGTATTTATTAAGTGTCTTGATTACATTCCATGCAGGCTTATTTTGAACTAAGACCACGTGTCTTAATCTCATAAGTTCATTAAACTTAATTGTGCAATTGTTTAATGATACAAATTAACATACTCGCGTGAATCTAGGTCACCCTCATTCATCAGCTGTATACGGTCATATCATAAGGTGCTGTTTGAAATGTATCATGTTAAAATAGGGATTGTTATCTTTTAAACCTACACGTGTATTATATAAACACGGACATGGAATTCTCATCATTTTAATGTCTTATATTAAGAAAAATAATACGTTGTAGATGCTTTGTTCGTGGTATAAAGGTGTGTATTTTTACATGAATAGTGTTATACAATAATTGTGCCTGCTGTACAATGGCTTATAGTGATTTCTGTGTTTACGTCGGCACATTAGCTGCCATATCGGACGATAACAAATAAGAATGGGCGTAAATATTCTATTGCTACCGTGCGGATAATTTAGAACGCTATTCACTTCTATAGAACGTTGTCCTGGACAACATGGTACAACTGTTACATGACTTGTATACTCTTTACAACTGGTTGAACGAACCATTAAGACACGTTCAAATAATGTATATGATTTGAATGTGATGTGTTGTAACATTGGTTTTCCAAGTAATTAGGTGACTATCATCTGGTCACCGCACGCTTCCTGCTACATGTACTAGACATTAACCTGTCAATGTCTGTCACATATTAATGGTGTTTAAGAATCCGTTTAGCGTGAAAAAGACAAATTTAACGCTCCGGAAGATGGTCTCATTTGTCATTCCATCTGTGGTGGTTTCGATGATTAGATGCTCTTGACTTCACTTGAACGTGTTGTGCATACATTAAGCAGATTATTTTTCTCTACCTTAAGAGTGTCGATAAAATAGTTTGTTCGCGTTTAGTTTATAGTTGATTAATTTAAATAACATTTCATTTTGAGATTGTAAATGCTATTTCGTTTTCTTTCAGAGTGACGGATGTGATTTGATCAATGGAATATCTCTGATGCGATTATTTTTATAAATGTTCTTTCATGAATTATTGGAACCGTTAAGCATAATAGTTCAAATACAGTCGCATACATCAATACAAATAATGCATACTCTTAACCAATTCATTGAATAGATGAAAATGTGTGTTTAATGTGCATGACTCAAAAAAAATAATTATTGGCTCAATTTGTTAGCGAATTAAGAGAAGAAAAATGTGAGAAAAAATTACACGAAACATTAACACGTGAAGGATTGGAGAATATCTTTATAAATGTATAAAAACGGATAACAAAAAACGTGTGAAAGAAAAGAGAGCCATTGAAAGCCACCATCAGCTTCTCCCATGTCCAATCCAGTGCGTCAAATGAAACATCGACGTCTTCCGCCTCTACCAGGCGCTGTTAAGCAACCACCACCTCAGAAATGTCATGGCAACGGATCATGTGAACACACTCTAAACGGTAAACTAGCATCCCATGCTCTCTTTATAACCTGTAAACGTGTTGTTAAATAGAATAGAAATGTAGATAGAATAGAATGGTAAACAGTTTCAGGCATTTGACATTTGATTTTCTTTTAGCTCACCTGAGTACAAAAAGGTGGCCCTGAATCAAATTCCTTGTCCCCATGTTGATTCGAACATAAGACATTGCCGCCAGGGGTGGAGCTAATGTTCACAGTATTTCTGTATGGAACGCTTTGCAAATCTTCTCCTCTGCATGCGCTGGCCCGATTTTATAATGATTTCACAAAAAGTTCCATAGGTGACATCAGTTTTTTTCACTCCATGTTGATTTTTTAAAAACATGGCCGCCAGGGACGGAGCTTCTTTTCACAAGATGTCTATATAATAGAAAACTAATATTCCTTAGGCGACCATATATCAAATTCCCTCATCGCATTGTGATTCGTAAAATCTACATGGCAGCTTATCTTGAAAAAAGAAAAGAAAAATGTTCTCGTCAGAAATCATTGGCCCGATTTCATACCATTAACACAGAAATGTTCCTTTTGTGACCCTTTTATCAAAATTATTATATATATGTGTTTTTTGTTGTTCTTGTTTTTTTCCTTATTGTTTAACAATCATTTAAACCATCAACTTCAAGCTTCATGAACTTTTTTTCAGTAACCATTTGCTCTTTTGTGTCAAGTTATTCAACTCCTATTTGAATATTGTCGGAGTTATGATCATTTGATACTTTTTAAACTTATACACATTTTAATACGCCCGTTTAAAAAGTGGGAAGTATTATATTTTCACTTGCGGCATACGGGCGGGATGCCTCCAGTATGTTGCCCGGTCAATAACTGTATAACCGTTTGTCCAATCAGGTGAGCGATAAAAGGGCCATCTTGACCCTCTTCTTTATATTCATTTAACAATTACTGGAAGTCGGTGTTGCTGTAATAATATATTTTGGCCAAGATCAACATTATTCTGAATGTACAAAGAAATAAATCATTTTGGTCCCAATTAAAGAAAGAGTCCCACTAATGGAATTCATAAGTAATTTCAAACCAGCTTGAAACCTTAAAACCTTTTGCGTAGATGCAATCAAACACTTTAAAACTGGAAACTATCTATGTTTCCATGGTGATGTCGCTGTACAGTTGTGTCAGTTCAGTCAACAATAGCTATTGGAAGGCTGATGGTTCTCAACTCACTAACCTATCATTGCTTGGGTTCTGCTAGAAGTGTCATTTAACGAGGCAATGTCAATGTACATCGTGGATGGACGCCCACTTTATAAATTGTTGGCTTGTCATGTGTAATAAATTCAAATTCTCAAATATTCAGTCGGAGTTGAGTGGCTCAGTTAACATTTTTGTACACTATCAGAAAGGAAAAGTAATATAATACATCAGAAAGTACAATTTCAGACTTCTATATAGACATCTTAAAAATTGTGCGGGGGAGTCAAAATGTTCTGGGGGTGGGGGGAGGAGGGATACCCCAAAACCACTTTGTAAACCATTTAACCCAAATTAGTTATTCGGGTTCTAGGGAGCGGTGCAAGTTAAAAGGTTACGCCTCTAAGTTACGCCCCTCTAACTTCAAATCCTAGACCCACCCCTAAAATTGTTTATGAATGTAGTTTTTTACTTGAGAGTTTTATTCTTATTAGAACCGGGTTATATGTAGTGTATATGTACAGATTGTATTCACACCTGCACTGACAAAAACATTTTTAATAGCGTGATAATTTTAACTCGTACATATCTGTTATCAGTAGTTGTTTTAGTTCACCATCCGCATTAAGGCACTACTTTTGCATATTTTATACTAATAAGCTATCGATACCCCATCATGATGCAGTTACTACCCAAATTGTACATTGGCATGAGGCAACAACACTTGGACATTATGGAGCTATAGGTTACTTTGAAATATAGAAGGGCCATACATCTTTAGTACGCAACTTATTAAGGGAAAACTTATAATTTAAAGCGAAAGTTATTTTTTTCTCAACTATTTTTGTTTCTGACAGCTTTTCCATGCTACACTTTAATACTAGTTAAAGAGCTTGTTCTGATTTTCATCATATGGCTCTGCGATTAAGCACATGACAATGATTTCCAGGGAAACTCATGATCCTAAATCAAATGGAACTATTGAATTGACGTGAAACAATTATATGGCGCTGCAATGACGTATGATGACAAATATTAATTTACAAAAAAAGTATTGACGTGGAAAAACTTGATATGGAAATAGTCGGTTTATACCTGGATGTATAATAATCCATATACATTCTAGATTTCAGTATTTCCAAGTGTGTGAAACCATGGCAACCATGTTGTTTCAATTGAACACAATCGGTGTAAAACTAAACCAGCAATAAATCATGTCTCCGATCACAACGACGACAGTGGTCAATATTCCTAATATACCAATCCTATTGATATTCAATTTTCCCTGTATCAGCACAGACAATGATAATACATACAAGATGTAGATGATTAGCAACGGTGTTCATGAATTTCCCCTAAAGCATCAATAATTGTATTTGTTTTAAGAGCGAAGGGGGAAGAATTGCAAGTCAGGAGCACATGTGGAAAGCTCATTTTTACTGTGAAAGTAAATCTTTTTGGGGACATATATAGTGATGATATAGTGAGAAAAATGAAGACAGTTTATGCTAAAAAAGGCACGTGTTGTTGGTTGACAGTTTGGTCGGAATGCAACTATACACACAAGCCAAAACTATAGGCGACATTTGTTGAACTCAGTGTAAGATCGTATTCCATTCAACGAGTGTCATAGAAAAACATATTTTCACGAGTGGTTTATTGATCGCCACTCGTGGAAATACTGCTTTTTCTATGATCACGAGTGAAGTATTATTCAATCTGACAGTGAATGAATTCATTATTTTGTATATTTCCTAGATGTTGATTTTTTCATTTTTTTTATATTCGGCCTATGTTCCTCAATATCCCTTATTTTACACACCCCTTTGTTTGCCCATAGTACTCCCCCTCACGCACAGTTTTAATCGCTAATGAATTTTTCTAAACCGGCTAGTGGGAAAATAGTTCTTACTCCTGTTTCAGCGCAAACATTTTATAAACATTCACCAATATACTTCAATGAATGCATTTTAGTCCCGAATTATAACAGTTCAAGGTCAAACCTGAACCGGTACAACTGTGAGGTCACAGTGTAAAACGTTTTCGAGCTGGTTTCATAATGCATCAGTTTATTGCAACCACGCCCCCCCCCCCCTGCCCCCAAGTCCGGGGTAAACCGGGGATAGCCGGGGAAATGGGCCGTGTTTTTACCATCTAGGTGGCCCCGCAGGTGACTGGTGTATAATACACTGGTATTAACTCTTACTGCCAGATACCAGTTGGTCGTTTTCTTTTTTCTTGTCCTCATGACATGTTTTATATATCATTATGGTTGGGTATTTTAGTTTTGTTCATCGGTTAATTGTTGTGTAAATTTACGAAAAGTTCGTAGGATAAAGTAACACATTTTGAAAAGATATCTTAAAGATAATTTCTAAAAAAATCCTTTAATTATGTGCAACCTTTTTTAAAGTAGCTGTGCACCAGATGATCAATTTGCAAGAAAAAAATAAAATTGTTGAAAACTGTCATAAACTTGATATTAATGTGTACAATGCATTGAAACTTACTAACTACAGTACCACATAGTTAACAATTTATTTAAGTTTAGCAGTTATTTCGTATTTTTCCATTAAAAAAGATTACTGGGTATGTCTACCTGGTAGAATTCATTCCTTATGCGTGATTGGCTAGTCGGTGTTATCATGTGATATTACCGAGTTAGGTGTATAGCTTAATCAGAGTAAGCCATCGTAGCTCAGTGGATACGACGCGGGACTGCAATTTTGGCGACACGGGTTCGAACCCGGTCTCCAACACAATTTTTTTTTACATTCTGGTACTTTTTTACAATTATGATATCAAAGCGTTCTATTAAATGATTGTCCTGAGATTCGTTACAGAAAAAAACTTTTTTGGTGCCAATCTGGTGCACAGTCACTTTAATATCAAACTATATTTATTTTTAAAGAAGTCCTAAAATGGATCATTTCACGCATTTGTGTGTAGTAAATTCATTTTCACTATTTTAATTTCACTGCTAAAACTCCACATTTCACCGAAAAGCTTGAAAAAAATAACTTCGCTAACTAACTCAGTTCAAACATAAATTTACAGATGATTTATGAGGGATGGCGGGTTTTTCAAATAAGAAAAACATTGCACTTTTATAACGTTTAATCGTTTGTTTCTCTTGTAGCACATGTTGCAGATCATAAGAGTGGTAGCTCCTTTCGCGCATATTCAGTATAGTGTACAATTGGTTTTTCGTTAAATATATTTCACCTTAAGAAAATGCTGCCCATGTAAGAAGAAATGTCAGACGGATGACAAATCGATTTTCCCTCTTCAGCAACAGGTTGAGTAGGTGCACGCTTCGTCTATGAGACAACTTTGCTCTATTTAAGGCTTTACAAGACAGAGTCCAAACATTGTCGCCGACAAAAAACAGCAGCAACAACAGCAACAACAACAAAATTGACCTATTTGGTATAGCCACGATTTCGTGGCAAAATTATACAATATTATTAATCATCTATGTTAAACTCCACTTGAACAGTAATGCGCTGAAATATCCAAGTAGAATATGCTGTAAAGGCAGATTTTGTGCAACAACATATAAGCATTGAAAGTATTCTGAAACAATAAAGGTGCCTTGGTTCTGTCCCGCCTCTCAGGCAAACATTTTGCAGAGATGCTAGCGCTTTCCTTTTGTTTTGTTACCGTGTTGTCCTCCGTTTATACAAAATAACAGAGGAAAACATGATATTTCGCATTGTAAACTGCTGATGTCGCTGTCCTTCACATCACAGCTCAATTTGCTAAATCATGTATAATTCGCATTAATACTCCCAGGGGTAAAAGGACCCACATAGCTTTTGACTGAAAAAAATGTCTGTTTTCGATTGCCATATAAACGCGTCCAAAATTACCACAAGAGCAAATTTGTCCACCAGGGGCAAACATTTGTCATATAAATGGGGTTATAGAGAACTGGAACGCACTTAAATCTATTCATAGTTTTATTCCGACCGGAATTAGACTGTGCTCAGACAGGTGTAAAAAAGTAAAGGCATTATATACTGACAGCGGCGACAGAATCATGTTAAGCCATGTGAAATATTCAGTTTTATGGTGTAGTCTAACTGTGATATAATATCATGTCGCAAAGCGGAGAGTGAGAATGAGCTGACGTCATTCGGTTACCTCTTTAGGCAAACGGCTTTATTTTAAGTCTTTTTTATGAATTAAAGCAGAATGCAAGAAGTTGACAACACTAACAACACACATACAATGCACATAAATAACGGGAAATGGCTTCCGTTTAAAAAAGGTATTCTAAAGGACAAAACAACACACAATATACTTCAGAAAAAAAATCAAAGGTCTAGTTAAGAGTACGGAATGGTTTGATTTTCCAAATATGTAAGGTTATTTTTCCGATAAACAATAGATTCAAGTATTTAAAAAATACAAGTTAATATTTAAATGTATTGGGCATTCAAAAAATGAATGTCGTGCTGACACGAGATTGATCATTTAAGAAATAAAAGTCGTGGCCAATAGTAGATATAAGACATGTCTTACTGGCGTGACGTTTGCACGACATTCATTTTTAACGTTTAATTTCTTATGTCATGCCACTACGACGTTTAATTTTTGAATGCCCAATGTAACGCCAGCATGACATTCATTAATTTTGTGTAAGTCAATGGTTTATGCGATGCCAGCACTATTCTTTTTTGTATTTCAAATGTCTGTTATCGGCTTACTTCACTCAGCTTCATAATTTTTCGATGTTTGAGAAATGACTATTATACTGATAATCATACGAGCCCAATCTTGTAATATCATGTAAATAATTCCAAAACGGAACGCCTTTACGGAAAATGGCTTGTTCTTATCCGCAACCTAAAGGAATATATTACGTTCTTCGAGTTTTGTTTTTAACTTTTTTTGCGAAGAAGATCATACATTTAACTTGACCATCATGGGTCCGCGAATCATCCAACTTGAACGCCAATGTAGATAAGCCATGTGGGAATATTGATTATATAAATGTCGTCCATGTGTATCCGGGCTGGAACCGACCCGAGGGCAATTGCGGCAGTCGGTAACGATAATTCAAAATGATGGATTATATTTCCAAATAGGTGAGAATATTTATATGTTAGAAAATAATATGTTTTGTCGTTTCAGATGAGATGCCGCGAAAACACCTGAATCACCAGGATATCCTGTCAGTGAAGGGCTTCAAGCTTACTTCCGGTTCCACCTCATCTCTAAAGATCACAGCTCCATCCTCCAGGGCGTCCTCTGCATCTACACGGAAACACGCAGGTACGCCACTCAATTCTCCTACACGTTGCCGAATGCCAAATGAATTGACGTTTTATTTATATTTGAATCCATACTTTGTTGACTTAGCATCGAGCCATCGACCTAATCTTAGATTGAGATTGAAGGTACTCAAGATTAAATTCACCAGCTTACAAAGATAGTTTTTATGCCGGTGTCTTAATATAACCTAAAGTACTCATTGCCGCTAGTCAATGTCAGGACGATAAAATGTTACAACTAATAATTGCTTGAGTTTAATTAAGATTTCCAACTAGATGGTTTTGTTTCGTTATCCTCAAGGTCCAGGAACGTAAACACATTTATGTTGTCTTTGTTCATGACTGTCGTCAGCAGGGTGATACTCTGAACGATTTACTATTGTTGTATACATGTAATACATCCGTATGATCATCAGCCGAGATGTCGTTGTGAAGCCACGTTTCGGTGAATAACAGGATATCGAAATATTTCGGCAAAAAAAAAAAAAATGGCATTCAAAAAAATATTTTATGCTGAAAATACAATTTAGTCAATAATTGATTACATTGATGTGAACTGAAAGTTTGATGAGCTTGACGACGTTGAAGACAATTTATTACATCATTCTTAACTAAGTCACCTATTTCATAGCCACCTGACTTCTTCTGTAGTTTAATTGTATTGGAATTATTTTCTTTCGTTAACCAAGGGCAACGTGTCATGTCATATAGGTTGCTGTGGGCAGTTTAAGTGTATAATTTTAGTGTCTGTTCGACTTTAGGCTTTGCTCATCGGGTTATTTAACAAGACAATAGTTAGTATTTGTATTGTGGGCAGCTCCTTGTAGTTTCCATTGCATTGATATTAAGTTCCCTAAGACCATGGACATTGCCCACATGAACATGTTAACATTGCATTTATATCAACTTTCGTAAGACCAGGAACATTGTCCACATGAACATGTTAACATTGCATTTATATAAACTTTCGTAAGACCAGGAACATCGCCCACATGAACATGTTAACATTGCATTTATATCAACTTTCGTAAGACCAGGAACATTGCCCACATCAACATGTTAACATTGCATTTATATCAACTTTCGTAAGACCAGGAACATTGCCCAGATGGACATGTTAAAATTGCATTGATATTAACTTTCGTAAGACCAGGAACATTGCCCACATCAACATGTTATCATTAAATTGATATCAACTTTCGTAATACCATGAACACTGTACACATCAACATGTTATCATTAAATTGATATTAACTTTCGTAATACCATGAACACTGCCCACATCAACATGTTATCATTAAATTGATATTAACTTTCGTTAGACCATGAACACTGCCCACATCAACATGTTATCATTAAATTGATATCAACTTTCGTAATACCATGAACACTGTCCACATGAACATGTTAACATTGCATTGATATCAACTTTCGTAAGACCATGGACACTGCCAACATGAACATGTTAACATTGCATTGATATCAACTTTCGTTAGACCATGAAAACTGCCAATCTACACATGTTAACATTGCATTGATATCAACTTTCGTTAGACCATGAAAACTGCAAATGTATACATGTTAACATTGCATTGATATTAATTTTCGTAAGACCAGAAACATTGCACGCATGAACATGTTAACATTGCATTGATATGAACATCCGTAGGATCATGGACGCTGCCCATGTAAACAAGTTAACATTGCATTGATATTCACTTTCGTAAGACGATGAACACTGCCAATTTGAACATGTTAACATTGCATTGATATGACCTTTGCAAGACCGTGAACACTGGCCACTTGAACATGATAGCATTGCATTGATATGACCTTTGTAAGGCCGTGAACACAGGCCACTTGAACATTTTAGCATTGCATTGATATGACCTTTGTAAGACCGTGAACACTGGCCACTTGAACATGTTAGCATTGCATTGATATGACCTTTGCAAGACCATGAACACTGGCCACTTGAACATTTTAGCAATGCATTGATATGACCTTTGTAAGACCATAAACACTGCCAACTTGAACATGTTAGCATTGCATTGATATGACCTTTGTATGACCATGAACACAGGCCACTTAAACATGTTAGCAATGCATTGATTTTAACTCTCGTGAGAAAATGAACACTGGCCATAAAAACAACAACATTGAACATGTTAGCATAACAACGATATTAACTTTCATAAGTAAATTCTCACTGGTCGCAAGAACATGTTAGCGTGTGCACAGTACTTGACAACGATTTAAACTAGTTTAAAGTGTGATATCTGAACTACTAGCAATTCAAACCTATTAAGATCTCAAATGTATCCTTGTGATATCATGAGTGGATATTTGTTAAATTTCAGTAAGAATACATGTGAAGATCTATAACGCTCTAGATCGATTACAATTAAGATTATAAAGCCTTCTTGTGGTTGAATTATTTGCCAGTCAGGGACAATTGTGAAAAGGATTATTTGTCAGATGGGTTTGAAGGAGAAACTTTAAATACAGCACAACAATAACATAAAAAACATAAATAACATAAATCCAAATTAGAAAGGTGGGTCAGAGTGGTCCTAGATCAAATGTGTACTAATTGTTCCTGAAAAGTGATGTACATGCTCATATATCGAATCTGATAAATGTGTATATCTATGACGTCAAATGTTACTGAAATCATGTAATGTGACAAATCGTATAGACAAAATACACATGAATGTTATCTTATTATACATTTGGCTCAGACCGAGTTGATTAGGTATACAGTCATACAATAATTAATATTGGGCTTGAGCTTTGCACTTTGGGTATAAAGCCATTGTTGATATGACGATTACATTAACGTTGTGTGCAATGATTGTTACGTGTGTTTGTATCGATCATGACTTAGCTATCGTGTGTCCTCTCTCGTAATTCGGTCAGTGACGAGCCTTCAGACATTCACAGGGGAAATGACGATTGTAAAATTGTTATTTTTTTGCTGTTATTTATCAACGTAAAACGCAGTGTCATACTGATCATTGCAGTGGTTAGTAAAATAAAGAGTATTGCGATAAGTTCAGCGTGCGATTTCTCATGCATAGGTTTATCCCCTGGCCCTTACCCACACTGGCCGCTGTGCCAATAATAAGGGGGCGAGGGGCGAATGTATAGGTTTATTCTCTAGCCCCTTCCCACACTGGTCGTGGTGCCAATAGTGTGGGACGAAAGCTAATGTATAGGTTTCTTCTCTAGCCCCTTCCATCACTGGTCGTGGTGCCAATAGTGTGGGACGAGAGCTAATATATAGGTTTATTCTCTAGCCCCTTCCCTCACTGGTCGTGGTGCCAATAGTGTGGGGCGAGGGCGAATGTATAGGTTTATTCTCTAGCCCCTTCCCTCACTGGTCGTGGTGCCAATAGTGTGGGACGAGAGCTAATATATAGGTTTCTTCTCTAGCCCCTTCCCTCACTGGTCGTGGTGCCAATAGTGTGGGACGAGAGCTAATGTATAGGTTTCTTCTCTAGCCCCTTCCCTCACTGGTCGTGGTGCCAATAGTTAGGGACGAGAACTATATATATACGATTATTCTCTAGCCCCTTCCCACACTGGTCGTGGTGCCAATAGTTAGGAACGAGAGCTAATAAATAGGTTTATTCTCTAGCCCCTTCCCTCACAGGTCGTGGTGCCAATAGTTAGGGACGAGAACTAATATAATTATAGGTTTATTCTCTAGCCCCTTTCCTCATTGGTCGTGGTGCCAATAGTGTGGGACGAAAGCTAATATATAGGTTTATTCTCTAGCCCCTTTCCTCACTGGTCGTGGTGCCAATAGTTAGGGACGAGAGCTAATATACAGGTTTATTCTCTAGCCCCTTCCCTCACTGGTCGTGGTGCCAATAGTGTGGGACGAGAGCTAATATATAGGTTTCTTCTCTAGCCCCTTCCCACACTGGTCGTGGTGCCAATAGTTAGGGACGAGAGCTAATATATAGGTTTCTTCTCTAGCCCCTTCCCTCACTGGTCGTGGTGCCAATAGTTAGGGACGAGAGCCCTATATATAGGTTTATTCTCTAGCCCCTTCCCTCACTGGTCGTGGTGCCAATAGTTAGGGACGAGAACTAATATATAGGTTTCTTCTCTATCCCCTTCCCTCACTGGTCGTGGGGCCAATAGTTAGGGACGAGAGCTAATATATAGGTTTCTTCTCTAGCCCCTTTCCTCACTGGTCGTGGTGCCAATAGTTAGGGACGAGAACTAATATATAGGTTTATTCTCTAGCCCCATTCCTCACTGGTCGTGGTGCCAATAGTTAGGGACGAGAGCTAATATATAGGTTTATTCTCTAGCCCCTTCCCTCACTGGTCTTTGTGCCAATAGTTAGGGACGAGAGATAACATATAGGTTTATTCTCTAGCCCCTTCCCTCACTGGTCGTGGTGCCAATAGTGTGGGACGAGAGCAAATATATATGTTTCTTCTCTAGCCCCTTCCCTCACTGATCGTGGTGCCAATAGTGTGGGACGAGAGCTAATGTATAGGTTTATTCTCTAGCCCCTTCCCTCACTGGTCGTGGTGCCAATAGTGTAGGACGAGAGTTAATGTATAGGTTTCTTCTCTAGCCCCTTCCCTCACTGGTCGTGGTGCCAATAGTTAGGGACGAGAGCTAACATATAGGTTTATTCTCTAGCCCCTTCCCTCACTGGTCGTGGTGCCAATAGTTAGGGACGAGAGCTAATGTATAGGTTTATTCTCTAGCCCCTTCCCTCACTGGTCGTGGTGCCAATAGTGTGGGACGAAAGCTAATATATAGGTTTATTCTCTAGCCCCTTCCCTCACTGGTCGTGGTGCCAATAGTGTGGGACGAGAGCTAATATACAGGTTTCTTCTCTAGCCCCTTCCCTCACTGGTCGTGGTGCCAATAGTGTGGGACGAGAGCTAATATATAGGTTTCTTCTCTAGCCCCTTCCCTCACTGGTCGTTGTGCCAATAGTGTGGGACGAGAGCTAATATATAGGTTTCTTCTCTAGCCCCTTCCCTCACTGGTCGTGGTGCCAATAGTGTGGGGATGAGAGCTCATGTATACGTTTATCCCCTGGCGTCTATCTACACTGGTCCTTGTGCAAATAGTAAGGGTTGAAGAGCTTATCTATAGGTTTATACTCTAGCTCCTCCCCACACTGGTCTTTGTGTCAATAGTGTGGGGATGAGAGCTCAGGTAAAGGTTTATTGCCTGGCCGCGCCCCACACTGTTCGTTGTGCCAATAGTAAGGGTGCGAGAGGTCATGTATAGTTTTATCACCTGACCCCTCCCCACACTGGTAATTGTGCCAATAGTAAGGGGGCGAGAGCTCATGTATAGTTTTATCACCTGACCCCTCCCCACACTGGTCGTTGTGCCAATAGTAAGGGTGAGAGAGGTCATGTATAGTTTTATCACCTGACCCCTCCACACACTGGTTGTTGTGCCAATAGTAATGGGCAAGAGCTAAAGTATAAGTTTATCCCCTGGCCGCGCCCCACACTGGACGTTGTGTCAATAGTAAGCGGGCGAGAGCTCATGTATAGGCTTATTCCCAGGCCCATTCCCACACTGGTCGCGGTGCCAATCGTAAGGGGCAAGAGGTAATATATAGGTTTATCCCCTGACCGCGCTCCACACTGGCTTCGCCCCTCACTTGTCGCTGTGCCAATATTAAGGGGGCGAAAGCTCATGTATATTTTTATCCCCTAGCCCCTCCCCATTCTTGTCGCTGTGCCAAAAGTAAGGGGGCAAAAGCTTATGTATGGGTTTATCCCCTGCCCCTCCCCACACTGGTGACTGTGCCAATAGTAAGGGGGCGAGAGCTCTGTATAGATTTATCCCCTGGCCCCTTCCCTCACTGGTGGCTGTGCCAATAGTAAGGGGGCGAGAGCTCATGTATAGGTCAATCCACTGCCCCTTCTCATAGTGGTTGTTGTGACAGAGAATATGTATAGATTGATACCCTGATCCTTTCTTATACTATTCCCGGTGAATGAGGGCACAACGTTCCACGGATAAAACATCCAAAGCCTGTTTGACTAGGTGGACAAAACCTCCCACAGCATTTTGACAAGGTGGACAAAACCTCCCACATCATTTAGGTATGGTGGACAAAACCTCCCACATCATTTAGGTATGGTGGACAAAACTTCTACATCATTTAGGTATGAAGGACAAAACCTCCCACATCATTTTGACCGGTGATGGTGGACAAACCTCCCACATCATTTTGACCGGTGATGGTGGACAAACCTCCCACATGACTTTGATACGCGCTTGCTAGTAAAGACACATTGGCACTATCACCGATATTATTTAATTTGGCATTACTCAAAAATACAAAAGCGGTTGCGCCCAGCTATTGCCGGTTTAGGAAAGAAAAGTAAATAACAAAATGCAGTCTATTTGTTTAGTAAAATGTGCTACTATTGTGATAGTCCGTATTTGTAAAGAGGATCGTTTAAAACTAACCTATTTACTTCAACACCCCTGTTCCTACCCACTTCTATTCTACAATTGTATTTCTTCTGTTCGCATATTGATAATAAATATATCGTCCGGCTTAATCTTGATATTACGGCTGCTTACCCATATTGTTATATTATTGCGAACAAATTACAGTTTCGTTACCCTTAGTTCTAATCGGCTATGAAAAAGTAAACGGATAAGAAGTGGTGTCTTAGATGTGTTCAATATTAATAGAAGTTTTCTGTAATACGGAATGTTTAACCTGTGTATACAGTGCTTGTTGAGGGACTTCTCTTATTCTATGTTTTGTGTCGAATACAAACACTGAATGGATTTAAGCAAATATCATCTGGATGCTTGTTCAATATTTCAATAATTGGATAGGTCTTAACTCCACAGTCAGGTTGTTTGAACAATGTATTTCTTTTCGTGATCGAATATAATGTACATGTTTGCTTGATATGTATGCCAAAATAATTTGACAAAAGGTTAAAAAAGGTAACTTAGATATTTTACTGGAATATTCCTTAATAAAATACATCGTATTTCCATATGTCAACGGTATTATATTTTTGAAATGTTCTGTCTATCGGAAAGTTCTACAGTTTATATATGGATAGTTGAAGCTCTATTCTCCGTTCTTGTTCATGTCATTTCCGTACAAACCATAGGTGGCAGTATCAGTGATGGCGAACAAACATGTTCACATAATGGAGGGTCTCCAAGACTGGCTTCACTCCTTGCCAAATCAATCTGAAATGTTCAGGTGATGGACACATAACTACATCTGCGTTGAAGAGCGTCACTGCACAAACACATTCTCTAAAACCGTGTTTAAAAATAATAATGGATTTTCATCCAATCGTTTTTGTTTTAATGTTTTAGACGCATTATTTGGCCAAAATTTCAACTTGACAGAACTTTGTAGAACGATGGAACGCTGAGATCGTGGTCAAGGATTGCGTCATTAAAATACAAGCAAATCTAACATATTTTACACGTGTAGAAGCAGAAAATAGCATAGTCTTTAATAGGCTAAGAAATATGTTCATATATTATCTTTCAGAAAGGTTATTTAGATCTTAAAGTCAAGTATTAATCGATTGTTTACTAAGTTGTGACCCGTGGTGACCCATACGAGAACCCCTTTAAGTCACGTGATTCCTCATCCTAAATACCTTCTATTGTATACATATATAATTTCATCTCAAAACATTTTTCCTGCATTTCTGACTGATACTACCACCGATAGTACAAATAGGTATACGATTTAGAGAATAAATATTCAAAATTATAAACAGCGATTAGTTAAAAAACTGTCTTCGAACATCCGATCAAATCTTCATCTCACAGCTAAACAAATTTTCGTCCAAGCCTTTATTCTATAATCTTCGTGTTGCTTAAATAATGACACGACTAAGAGCTTAACATTCAAATGTGAAGGTTTAATTGACCCGAAAAGTGAATTACAATCGGGTTCAAATTATGATTATATTGGCTCAGTGTGTTTATAATTTTGAAAGACGTATATTGACCAAACAACCATAATCCGAACTTGGATAGAATCCAAGACGATATTTACGAGATCCGTATTAGCTTGTATGTTATGTTCAAATAACCATATATCAACTATATCTGCCTAGGTAGATATGTTGGTAGATTTAAGGGTAGGTATGGGCAGAAAATTATGAATTCTTTGAAGCAGAATTTTGTTACATCAGTATTAAACAAATGCATATCAATGAAATGATATCTGGCGCAATCGAAGAACCCGTATAGCATTATATCATGTTAAAGCTGCACTCTCACAGATTGAACGATTTGACAACTTTTTTTATTTTTTTTTTGTCTTGGAACGAGTCAATTTTTGCGAAAATCCATGGAAACGAGTTATATAAGACTGCTGACAAAAACTTATATTGCAGATTTTTATATTTATGTTCAAAAATTGATGTTTTATGCATTTTTGTAAACCGTTAGTAACGGTTTAAGACATAAAACATTAATTTTCGAACAGAAATATGAAAATCTGCGATCTGATATTTAGTCAGTGGTCTTTAATCACTGGGTTGCAGATATTTACGCAAAAACATTGCTCATTCCAAGACAAAAAACTAAAAGTTGTCAAATCGGTAAATCTGTGAGAGTGCAGCTTTAAAACCCTTATATTTCTGAAGCACATCACTGTCGAACATTAATAGTCTTTAAACAGTATACTTCTAAATGTCATTGAACGAGTCAACACATATATTATACCCTTGGCCTATTTGATTGACTGTCGAGCCACCCGTTACTTTCACCATTCCGATCGCATAGATATCGATGACTTTTTCTCTATAGTTAAGTATCGGCAGGTTTAAATGAAAATGGAAAGGTTTAGAGAATAACCGGGGTGTCTTTACATTGAATGTCTATGATGGATGAGGCTTTTACAACCCCTGCCACATTCGAGACATCCTGCAAGGACGAGGAATACAGTGCTTTTGAAATGTATGTTTGCATCATCTGAAAGATTCCACCGTATTCAATCAGTTAAAATGGAAAATGTTTGTAAAAGTTAAGCGTCTTCAAAGGGAATAATAAATGGAAGCATTTGCATTGGAATACTCCGCTATTTCATATTGAAATCGAAGATTTATAGGTTTTTAAGTGGCTCGCTGGCTCATCAAGAGGTGAACTTTGAATTTGGTTATCTTTTAAATGTAGGTAATGAAATATGTAATCTGTTGAACTGCTTGAAAACTAAAAGGTGTGCATTGAATATAAAGAAGTTAGATGATCTGAAACTTTCAATAGGAATTTCATATCATGATCAAAATATCTGGCACGAAGGGATAGAGTCGGATTGTCATTCACGGTTTGTTTTGTGAAGGAAAGTTATTGTGAACGTAGCAGAAATAAACCTTTAACAAGAGTGTGACAACAAAGGCATAAATGATTGGGAGCTATATTTGTGAAACATGTTATGACTTTGACGAAATTTCTAAATTATAAAAAAAATAATAACAATGTCGCAACATTAAAATACAACATGAGGAGTATTTACCTTTGGTGAAATGAAAAACGAAACGAACGCTTGAAAACAAGGGGAAAGCTTTACCCTTTAAACGTCGTGAAGCGTCCATGCTGGATTAACCACAATGACAGGTGAGGTATTTGATATGATCTTTGTAACACAAACCATTAACCATTTACAATTGTATTATACTGACCCAAATTTCCTACCTCACTAAAGTACATTGTTTCACACGAGGCAATGGGTCGCGATAAAGAAAATGAGATACGATACAGAACATGTACTTGGTTAGAAAGTGACATAAAAGTGTATTGTGTTTCGATCATCATTATTATCCTCCTTCTCCTCTTCCTCCTCATCATTATAATCCTCCTCCTCCTCTTCCTCCTCATCATCATATTCATCATTACCGTCGTCGTCGTCGTCGTCGTCGTCGTCATCATCATCATCATCATCATCATCATCATCATCATCATCATCATCATCATCATCATTATCATCATTATCATCATCACCTGGTGATAGTGATAGTAGTGGTAGAAGAAAAAGAAGAAATATAAGTGGTAGTGGAAGTAGAAGTGGAAGTAGTAGTAGTAGTAGTAGTAGTAGTGGTGGTGGTAGTGGTAGTGGCAGTGGTAGTGGTAGTAGTAGTAAGTGTAGTAGTAGTAGAAGTAGTAGTAGTAGTAGTAGTAGTAGTAGTAGTAGTAGTAGTAGTAGTAGTAGTAGTAGTAGTAGAAGTAGTAGTAGTAGTAGTAGTAGTGGTAGTAGTGGTAGTAGTGGTAGTAGTAGTAGTGGTAGTAGTAGTGGTAGTAGTAGTGGTAAAAGTAGTGGTAGAAGTAGTGGTAGAAGTAGTGGTAGAAGTAGTGGTAGTAGTAGTGGTAGTAGTAATAGTCGTAGCAGTAGCAGCAGCAGCAGCAGTAGTTGAAGTAGTAGTAGAAGATATGTAGTTTAAGTGCTTTGAAAAGTGCAATCACACTATTATGGACGTATATCGGTTTAGAAAAGTAAGCTGCAAACCAATAAAAACACCTTTCACTAACAGTTTATATGTCGTAATTATTTTATATTTAACTTTCAAAACTAATCACATTTTACGCATGTAATCTTTGACTCTGCACTGGGGCTACCCGCTATAAACTTCTTCATACACGTCGATATTAAACCATGCAAACCTTCATTTAATCTATTGGTTATATACCTTCAACTTTCAAATCATTCATTCGACGATCGAAGAACATCTACATAAAGTTGCTTGCTAAAGACTTAAGCGAAGTTAAGTTCTGTGGCATGTATTGAAGAGGTCACAACACAAATGGTCTTTCTTTAATAAAGTCAATATGTTATAACATTTTAGGCCTAGTTAAACGGCTTTGTACATAAACATTAAGAGGACATTTGCATTTTCATTACACTATTTTTATTAGTCCTTATAGATATTACGAATGTTAATTCGCATAAAATAACTATAAGTGTAACAATGATAGATAGTATATTTCAAAGGAGATTTATAGACGCTCTTGAAAAATGATACCTACTTATCATAACGTAAACAATATATTTCATGAGAAAATTATTACACTTCATGGGTGAAATCGGTCGCGCATCTATCTTTAATAATATAGCGTTTTTCCTTTCGAGATATACGCGTATAAACAAGTGTAAGCCCTTCTGGGGTGAAGTTTTGCTCTCAGTTTTCCCTTTTTTCCCCTTGACAGTTCCTGCGTGGTTTCACAACCCACTACAACATTTTTTATACTTAAAGTTTTTTTTTTGTTTCTGCAGATTTTGTATCAAATAGAAAAGTAGTTATAAAGTGTTTTCTGACGCATAACCGGTAATAGATAACCGGTAATAGATTTGTGCCAAAACATGAGCGAGCCCGTTTAAACATGCAAGAGAATAGCAAATTTAATTGTTTTGATTCCTTTGTCTTAAATAATTGACATTTGAAAAATATGTTTAGGCCTATTTCTTCCATTCAATATATATCCATGCAAAAACAATGCGCATTCAATATTTATATACGATTATAGGTACAGGAGAATCTACATAGCGGAACCGCAAACAAATCTAAGCTGGACTATTAATCATTGGAAGTTTTTTTCAGAAATGGAAATAATATATTTTTGAGATAAGAATTAAAAAAAAACGTACACCAAGGGTAACCCCTTATTTACTTTTCCTGCCCTTTGTGTTCTTACTCTAAACAGCTCATGCACGAGATCTGTGTATTTGACTTACATGTGCACGTTGCTATTTCATTCAAAATAAGTAGTAGGGTCAATGGATGAGAGTGAAGTCAATGTATGGGTTACACCGACAGGTTTGTCTCCATAGATGTAACCAGGATCAACATGCACGTTAAAAGACCATAGTTTTACAGTATTACATGTTACTGGATATGGTTCATTTACAAAACACACACACACACGTACCATGTTACTAGATGTCGTTTAGAGATTTAACTTTGAGTAAGATGACGACTTTTATCGAACTCAGAATTGAAAGTGACATATAGGTTTTTATTCACTGACATTAGGTTCAGGTAGAGGCTTTATTATGTTTAAATAACTTCTGCTAGATAACTGAATGTATGCCATTTAATTATACGTCACATCTTTGCCCCCTAGTTACGACATTTCACGACAAAACATTTTTAATTTGCATCCAAACAAATTCAATTTCAGACTTGTGTTGTAAGCACTTAACAATGGCTTTGCGAGAAACTGTTTACTTAACATTCGCGGCGTCTTTGGAAGGAAAATTATTAATGCGACAGTGTATATTAAACAGTTGGGTAAATATGAACATAGTAGTAAAACTTTTCATATCTTCATGACTTAAATACTTTATTGAAAAATCATCTGAAATTATCAAGGGCAATCGACTTGATCAAACAAGCGAGAGTCAAATGACGTCATTGAAGACCCCATGGCGATTGGATGAACTTTGGAATTCTTCTTAAACCAGGACTAGGTTACTGGGACATATTGTTTTGCCATAAAAACAAAACAAAATAATTGTGTTATCGCATTTAAGATATCGCACTTCATCAATTACGTGCACAGTATTAACAAACAGTCCACTTATGAATGGGAAACACTGATACCTGATAAGAAGATACAAGTCATTATCAAGAAGGCTGAACACACTACGGACACAATAAGTGAATGGATGACGAAAATGGATTCCATAATGCTTATTAATTATTGAATTAAGTTCAGCAATTCTTAAGACACATTATCTTATCGGTATAGCTCTGTCAGAGATTTTGCTCTAATAAAAGTGAAAGGAAAATCAATGTATCGCTATGCGAACCTTTGCTTGCTTCTTCAGAAGAAACTGTAGTTTCTGTTAATGGTCAATTAACCTCAGAGCATTCGACTGGAACGTTTCAAACATGTTGCCGCCTCAGTGCAAAAGCCTAGTCTACCCTCAGATGGTCAATATTTTTTCTTTACTCAATTACTGGGGGCAGTCACACATATTGAAAGATCAGCATCGATCCCTGGTTGATCCTGTGAACTCTGGTATTAATCTCCACATGTTAGCCAGCAATGATGTGTGTATAAACGAACGTCCCGCTACCTAATTTGAATGAAGTTACAATTAATGAAAAACCCAATCTGATTTCACATGGACTCAGTATTGAATTTAAAGCCTGCAAACCAAATGACCGATTAGAAAGGTTTTGAATGGTTTAAGTTTGGTGTCAAACTAAGATTTCGTAATTTATTGCAGAGTTATTGCCGGAGCTGTAAACCGGGTTGTAGATTGAGCATATTTTTTCTTCTTAATACTTCCAATGTGTATAAGAAATACAATTCTAAAGATAAAGCAGTGTTACAAGATTTCGACTGGATTTTACAATGTACCTGCAATTGTTATACATGGCAATATGGGTAAAAGTGATATTTTAAATGAGATACTTTGACTTGCGAAGGTATAGGCGAAGCAAAAGGACTTTGAAGATGAAACAAATGTATTTGATAAACACTTGCTGACGATTAAGTTTCAATGTTAATAAGTGAATCGGGAGGAAAGTGTCTGCTGTAATATTCATGGCATTAGTGCTGTAAATAAAATGGATGAGGTTGATGAAAAACCAAGTTGTTCCAAAAAGAGAAAATCGTGCAACGGCACTCTGTTCACAGGTGAAATTATATGTGTTATGAAGTCATAAATAGTGCTTAAACGATGTTACTCTTAGTGCAAAAAATATATTTTAACAGAAGTCGGGTGAAAAGGGAAAATGAAATTATTTCAAACTTCATGTAACTAACAATAAGGCACAATATTTTATAACATATCATATACATGTATACGAAATAAATAGTAGTACAAGTATACATGTTGGGTGTGCTGAGGTATTGAGCTAATTGTACAAATAAATAGTGTATCCTAAATCAGTTGCAATTCAAACACAGAAGTAATACAAAGTTAAAAATACATTGGGGAATCATAATTTTTGCTCATAAATATCCTGAAAACGCTACAAAGTTTGCTCATTTCGGAAAGGGGCAAGTAATAAAATTTATCAAATGTCATTTAAATATACTTAAGTAGACCTATTGGTTTTCTTTCTTGAATTTATTGCAAATAGACTATTATATTTATCTATGTAATTTGTTAAACTTTAAGTAGTCATTCCTGTTAATATCTATCTGCAAGATTTGTAAAAGACAATCTGTTTTCATACTTATGACGTCTTTCGTGTACGTTATAATCTTAAGATCTATAAATCTGTACAGGTCATGAACTAGCTACAAAGAACACATTAAACTTTTCCCCTGACTGTGAATGGATGTGTCTGTACTCTTCTTTTAATTCATCTGCTTTTCGTGCATTATTATTATTTACTGTCTAAGTACAAATGTAATAATAATGTACTTCTTTTTTTTTATTATTTTCGTTTTCTGAAATTATTTACATTCAGACGTCAGGTTGTCGTTTTATGTTTTTATCTTTAGGCTTATGGTGTCTTCGTTTGCGACTGCATGTGTATTAAAGATGCACTCTTACTCCAAAATAAGATTTACCACAATTAATACAATTGTTTTGATATACCAAAAGGTTTGAATAAATGTCGAAAAAATGGTTCTTATGAGGGATACCGAGTTAAACTTGAAGGAAAGGTGCAGAAAACATTTTAACCTTAAGAGACTATAGTAGATCACAGTAAATCGTTTAGCACTCACCAATCATTTAATATAGTATAAGAGTGTCACTTCAAGTATAAAGACTAAATAAATGATGGTCTAGTGCAAAATGATGCTGACATGTTTCCCTCCCTGATAACGAGCAACCCGATGTCGTCACGTGACGTTGATTTCATAAAAAAGCTTTACTCAGCTTTTAAATAAATATAGTTGCTGTCATTATGTTTAAAATGCTTTTTGATTACCTCATTTGAAATGATTACATCACCACTGCCAGATTATACTATGATTAATACAGTTCCAATAATGAATATAACAATGTTTGCATAATATGCAAAGCGCGCTGAGATGACGCCGTTATTACGTGTGATGAGGAACTCGTGCAGGTCTGTTCAGTATAAACATTGAACACAATGATAAGTGGTAAAGTTATGTCGCTAATGTTCATAACAATTTTGAACCAGAATTTTGACGGAAGTAAGAGTTTTTTTAAAAACTTCTAAACATTTCTTTTCCGAACACGTTTTGATGCCATTCATTTATATCACTCGTGAATTCAAGACTGAATCCCAGAAATGTTTATTCGGATATGATTATTTCTTAACATTATACTCCTTAAACATACGGATATACAGTGTCAGAGTATTATAGCACTATATGCATGTTTATTTGTTAAATATTCAAAATATGTATACATAATTCAAGTTTATAGCGCGTGCTTCGTCTTAGAGTCTGGTGGTGTCAACAATCATCAAAGTTTTATACATTTGATGTGGTTTTTTTGTTTCTTTGCATTATCGTAAAAATAATACTTCGAATAACGTTCCAGTGGAAAATATTGAAAACAAACATTATTTACTATTACATTCACTTGGAAATTTTTCATATTTTTGGTATTCACGTAAATTATACATTAACAATGGTGCCATCTAGAACGTAGAAGCCGGTTCCTTACATCAATAGCTTGGTAATGGGTTTGAATACATTAACACACTGATCCGTGGGTAATCGGGTTTAGATAATATTCGGGCTAATTTGTACTTAAAAAAGATCAGTGGGAAAAAGACAACGAACGCTGTATTGTGTAAGTCAGACGCACGCGGATTCGCTGCAATGTTTGCAGGTAAATACGTACCTAGAAGTGCAAGGTGTTAGTGAATTAGTGTACAAGACAGTGCCAGTTTATAGGCTCATTATAGAATGGCCAATGAACCCACTGTGTACCAATGCGCTCAAATATATTTCACAAGACATTTACAAAAGCATTGAACATGTTTTAGCGTCATTTTGATACCCTCAGTGTAAATAGTGGCACTCAAGTGTTGAACGTTATTATATAAATCAAGTTAATTGCACGCAGTTTTTGTATAGCTGTTTTCTTTTTATTAAAACATGCACTTAACGAGTTATAATGCATGTGTTTCGGTTTAAATGGAAACATCGACCTAAGGGCCGGTAACAAAGATTTCAATACCCAAAAACAGTACAGGGACACTTCGTTTATGCATTCAAGAAGGCTTGCCTACGGAAATAAGCAATTTTAATGATGGCTGTGACGCACTCATGGCGTTGATATTAAAACGTATACAAATAGCAGATCTATATGACAGTTCAATATTGACTTTCAAATGACCTATATTCTATTGAGCTCTCTCCTGCAGAAGGCATGAACATAAATATTTGTTTAACGCTTTACTCCTAGCATATATGTATAAATGGGATGGAACTTTTGATCTCACTCTTAGTGGGATAAGAGGGTAATCTGGCACTGTTTGAATACTCTCTGACAACACCATGAATGTATTTAACTATTCATCTGACAGGCTTATTTGTTTTATTACAATGAGTTCATTTAAAAAATGTTGTGATCTAATAACTCCATCATAAGTATAACACGGATCGCAATTTTAATTCAGTTTAGTTTGCCTGAAAATTCCTCTCTTCAATCTGTCCACTGTACCAGAAAGAGACGCTATTCTATAGACATAGATCAAATAATGTTGTCCGAAACAACATAATTCTTTGGAATATTTCTACATCGTAAAGCATGAAAACACAGTCAAGTATTGCACTGTAGCGTACATAGAATATGCAAGAAACTCAATTCATTTTGTCCAACATATCTTTCACGTATCAATAACAAAAAAAACTAGAATTATTTTCATACCTGCCGTATATTGAATTTTGTAAATCAGCAATCAGCCGTTATAAGTGTCAATCAGGTGAATGGTTTATTTAAACAGAGGCTTGGCTAGTATACAAAATATTATCTCGGTTAAAGGGTTATTAACATGCTTTTATGGCTGTCACGTTAAACCATTTATTTGTGTAATAACAGTCAAAACTCTCTATGTCAAACTTGTTGGGACCTCGAGAAATACTTCGAGATATCAGACTTTCGATATAACCGAAATACAACAAATGTTTAACTAAACCCAACATTTTTGAAAACATTTTGACATAACCAGAACATCGAGATAACAGAGTTCGACATTAGGAGGATATTCGATTACATACTAATAACCTCACATACGTAATGGAACAGTGCCTTAATATAATCATTTATATGGTTTGTGTTATGTCACATATAATACTTTTATCAAAGTGAAAAAGGAAATTTAGCTAAAAAGCTCTTTTTTTAACTCGCCTTTTTATATTTTCAGACCTGAACGAAGACCAGGTGATTCAGTACCTGCACGAGAATCCAAAGTTCCTCGAGGACTATGTGTTAAGTCATGTGAACCAGGAGCGCCTCAACCGCTGGACCGCATGGAAGGAGCAGGCGCGCCGACATCGACACGGCGAGAATCTCAACGGTAGGGGTGTTTTAAAGCACTTCAACCAAAACCAAACATGTGTCATATATATTATAAAAATATATAAAATAATAAAGACGTTCAATGTAAGTGTTGAGCAAAAAAACACTAACATGACAGCTTCTTTTTAGCAATACGTAGGCAATGTCTCTAATGCACCAGTCAATTGTAACCACGCCTCCCCCCCCCCCAGGTCCGGGGAATAGCCGGGACTTTGACTTTCAGTCCAGCCAACCCCGGGTAAAATCCCTGCCCTGCGGGGACGAACTGATGGTTAAACCCCGGCAAAATGCCCCCGCACCCCAGAGACTCTATATAAAGCCCAATCTCCGCTAAATTTGACGCTATGGCAAAACCACCGCGGTCACCCGGCCCTGCGGAGCCACCTGGAAAGTAAAAACACGGCCCTTTTCCCCGGCTATCCCCGGTATACCCCCGCACCAGGGGGGGGGGGGGGGGGGGGTGGTTATAATTGACTGGTGCATAAGTAGACGCATATTGTCCAAACTCAGAATCATTCAAGAAATATAAGTCTCTTTTATAAATTTGTGAAATAAACTTCACATTCACTCCACACAAAATATTAGGAAATGACGTAAAGGCTTTTTGAAAGAACTGACATTATTCAGTTATAATATCAAAGAAATGGCGCATTTAATTATAGTTAATGGTGTTTTGCGACAGTCCGTAAATTACATGAAAATACGTTGCGAAAAGTATACCACGTATCTCATTTAATTTGTTTACTAAAATATAAATCCTTGCTGGTGCTTTTGTCTGCAATTTATAAAGAGCAAAAGTCCAACTGTCTGATACTATTGTTCACGTTAACAATATGATATTATCTTATTTTACAGGAGAAATTATTCCCGATCGGAAGGCAACATTAGCGAAATGGAAGGTAGGAAGCAAGTATTCCTCTTGTTACTAGTACTGATCAGGGGTTACACACTCTCCTGACAAATGCTAAGATTCAGATGTTCTGTGTAGGTCTTACTTTATCTGACATAATTATTAACCAATCATCTGTTTGTGTATTGTTCGATCAGATCATATACACATGTATGTTATTCTCACAATAGTTTCTCCATACAATACCAGATAAGACATGTTTCAAAATTAAATACAGTCGTGAAATTTGTATTCCTACTTAACATGTTGTATCTCAGAATCTCGTTTACAAAATGAATTTAAAAATACATTTATCGCTAACTCTACGTTAACACAAACAAAAAATCTTGACAACAGTCGTAAATAAAGTTTATAAATAGAAAACAACGTGTGGCTTTCTGCACTAAGTAAATTTGATGTTATAAAGAGGACACAGTCACACTATTTATCTTAGAGATTAAAAAAACCCCACCCAATCCCGATGACATCGAGTAGCTCAAGCTATGTATTAATACCACCCAAGGATCTTCGAAGGGTCATAACGAAAGCATTTTTGCCTTTGTTATGGAGGTTCAGTGGTCTGTTCAATAAGTTTGTGGCTCAAACCCTTTATTACGAATTTTTTTAAAGGTACCTTTTTTTGTAGGCGTCGATGCACTCGAAGAAGTGGAGCCTGTTGCAAGAGCTCACGCGGGATATTCACAACCACTCAAACAAGGCGCAGGTCCTCGCCGAACTCGCTAACTGTATAGCCACAGGTAAATAGAGTTACTACTACTCCACACACTTTTTGTAGACACATTTGTCTCTCCTCTATGTTTTGCAAGAAGAGAATGGAACACTGATTCATTTGACATGATTATGTCAAATCCGTTTTAAATATAAATGAATAAAGTTGTGATCAAGCTATTAAAGACCATCTACCTTACGAGGTTAATTAAGTATATAATTAAGTTTATTCGTAACAAAAAGAGTTGTTAAAGTTACACGATCCTATTTTGTATACATTGTACCAGTTGTACAACTGTTCACTACATGTGATTGGGTTGTAATTAAATTTGATTTACAATGGTGTAAGACCATAAACATGCATACCTTACCCAAATCAATCAATCGTTGATCTAATTATTTTAGGTATCTTAAAACATCTTACATTGAGCTGTGAACCTACTCACACACATTGCTGAAGTGTTTCATCATATTAGCATTTTTTTTTCAATTTCATCACCCTTGTCTCTCTGTCCTGTAGCTACCTCAGCGGAGGGCCACAATCTCTACCTCATAGATACCTCCCAGCAACAACTATACTACCAGAAACCTACCAACAACAACAAGTGAGTCACTCATCTGTGGTAATCATAGTAAACATAGGGTGGAGAAGTGGGAATGTAAAAAACAATGTATTAAACTTATGTACAAATTAAGCACAGATCATTGTATAATGATGGAGTCAATCTTATGCATTTGGTTACTTCTTCATTTGGATAACCGTTTCGAAAAAACCCATATGCACTCTTATTGAACATTTCTTCGAATGTTACTGGCGTAATACGTGAGAATTTGTACAATGTTATTGATTATCAACTGATAAACATCGGATCTCTATTATTACCTTCGTTTGCTGGCACTGTCACGTGCAGGATATGCTAAAAGAACATCAAAGCATGGCAATTATACTGCAATCATATGCCACTATGGTTTTAGACGGTGTCTGTTATCGGATATCGGATGGACACTAATTAGTGCTATTCGGCGCATAAAACATCATTATCACCTTCATTAAGCTCTTTAATAAGTGTTGCTAAAAAAACAAAAGCCAGTCCTTATTTACGAAGAGATGCCTTTAAAACGTATTGCTATAGCAACAAAAGCTAAGCAGAAGTAACTCTCCTAAATCGCTTCCCTAGAATTGAACAATGCAATCTTCAAATAGTTTATTAATTACAAAATACACTTTATTGTTGAGTTCAATGGCAGTGTGTTTGACTGTGCGAATGGTAATTCATTTTTAATCATGTAGGAGTGAAATGACGTCATCATGTGTTGGGAGCGGTCGCCTTTCGTCAACTCTGGCTGGATATGTCGCCTGCACAGCAGAAACCGTTAGAACTGGCGATATTTTGGCGGTATGTTTCGCAGGAAGACTAGCGGTATTCACACATATTGATTACTTCTGGGTCAATTTGATCATTGTCATTGAATATCCCGGAATGGTAGTACGCATGTTTCAGAGGGCAATGAAACGCCACGATATTGTGTAAACCAATTCAATATTTCATTTAATCAGAATGTTTGAACTCATTAACCTTTTAATTAATTTCACAAAACGTAATTAGCGAGATATGGTAGGACAAAACGGTTATACTTTTCTATACCATCTGTACTGTTCTTACTGAGAAACTAGTCACGATCTTTGTTTACAGGATGATCGGTTTCCGGACGGGCTGGCGGTGGGTGGAGAAAAATGCCAGTCTGTGATGGGCCTTCCCATTATAAAGGGGGACGGATCATTAACTGGTTAGATTTTTATTACATACGGGTTTATCACGAGTAATACATAGGCAATGAAGAATATATGTTTCGGTATTCAAACATATCTTTCAAATGTATTGTTGCAGAAGGTTGTAGAGCTCTGACTTCCTTGTAAACATGAATGTTATCCTGTCTTGTGTGATTGGAAGTGTCCGTAAGTGTGCATCGAGACGTTACTTTGTGCCGATCATGTTAAACAATTTCATTCAAATAAGTATAGGTAAGATGCAATGCCGACATGAGACAGTTATGCCATGCTTATACCTGAAATTACCGTTATATACGGTATGTTTACCTAGTCATTCAAAGATTCACCAATTTGTTTGTATCACATAGTCTATTGAAAATTCCCTTATGTGTTTTTATCAACTAGTCTAATATATAATAGTTTGCATTATCTGGTCTATTAAAAAAGCCCTTAATGTGTTTATATATTACTTAGTCTATTGAAAGTCGTGTGTTTATTAACATTCATGTGTACTTCCTTGAATAAACTTTCTTCTTCTTGCGCGTTCTTATAACATGTCAAGTATAAATTTATTTATCTCTCCTTTTCTACAACTTGGTTGCTTGTAACTGTATGATGTATGTTAAGTCGGCTAATAGCTATTAACTTGCGTTATTATGCTTATTATAACCGACTTGAAATAAAGAATATCTTATCTTACCTATTTTACAGGTGTTATAGAGCTGTACCGCAATGTGGGTGGGGGAATTTTCACCCTGGAGGATGAAGAGGTACTGCTATAAGTTTCATACTGTTATTCACTTATGCCATTGTAGAATCAAATTGCATATTTACTTTGTATTTTTAGTTAATAAACGAGTATGTCATCGTAAAATGATATGTAAGATTCCTGTTGATATTCTATAACTATCGCTACATTATCATAATTCAAAATATTAATATCGGTATTAAAACGTTGCTATAAATTAAGTTGAATGTTATTATATTTGGTAATGTAGTAAATAGGGCAATGTTTTGTTTTTATGAGATCCTTGAAAATGACTTGGTGTAAAGTTTGTTTCATAGAAACTGTTTACGCCGGTGCAATGAAATGTTGACAGTATTGCCCTTACCATAACTGTCCATTACCCGATCATATAGACAAATATTTTCTCCCATCTCAGATAAGTAGATCCATTAATTTAACCATGCTAGAAATTCTTATCTTGCCAACGGGCGAAGATAAAATGCCCGTATGGAACTTCTTTTAATGGTCACCACATTGTAATGACCTCCCTTGTTGAAGACTGTCGTGTGTAGCGCATCATGGAAACCTTGTCTTGTGGCAATATTTAGAACGCTAGTTAATTATTTCTCGCTTCAAATGTCACCAGAAAACAGTTTTCACGCATCTGTCAAGAAATAATGCTTCACTCTTCTTAGAACTATTTAAAGACCGATCAGACCATTTACATACTCTGAATCACTGCGCGAATATCCATGACAACCACGAATTATCACATATCCGTACGCAATTATTTTCACTAAGCACAAAAGAGTTCCAGCAAAAAAATACATTTTTACTTAATTTTGTTTAACTGAGGTGGGAGAAAAAGCATCTACCATAGCCGCTCGTGTAAGATAGGTTCATCCCGACCCTCGCGCAGGGTGTTTTGCGGAAACTCGGTAAACCTCGTTTCCGCAAAACACCCTACGCTCGGGTCGGAATGAACTTATCTTACACTCTCGGCCATGGAAGATACTTATAGTCATGCCGTACTGTTGAAACTCTGTGTTCCAGAATATATTGACATCATTGAAGTGTTACTTTTAGGTGGCGATATCAATGGTCATGTGGGCCGATCTCTGTGTAGAATATGTCGAGGTATACATCAGAAACAGCATTAGAATAATAGCTAGTTATATTTATAACCCTTGTAGTGCTACTAACACTCAAATGTTTTCTCACGACTCACTTTTCTTCTTTTTTTTCTTTTTTGAAACATATTGGTTTGGGTAAGGGATTGCATTATCGTGGCGAGAAGTCTGGGCCAATATTCACGAATGTCTGGAGTCTGAATTGGAGACTTGATACTCAAAAATGATTTTATTTTGTTTTGGTAAAATTGTTATCAGAAGATGTAATGTGTTGTATCCTATACAACTTACTTTATTTTACACTTTTGAGTATATCAAAGATACCTTATAGCATTTTTACATATTCCATTTTCCCTGCCTAAGTCTGAAATTCAGACTCAAGACGCTGATAAAAACGATCCCAGTAGTTAATTTGTTTGTATTGAACTGTTTTGCAATTTTAATAAAAAAACACTCGTAACAACGTATAAAAATGGTAAAGTTATTCAAATTATGGCCTATCATTAGTATGTTTGAGTATAGTTGGCTTTGCCTAAAACGAATAAAACAACTTTTAACTTCTTTTATAATTACATTACATTTTACATATTTACCTATTGCATTTTGGTGATCTTTACACATACTCACCTGAAATATATAATCACCTGGAACATTCAATCGATGTTATTTTGATTTCGAACTTCCGAAAATGTGTTTTTAGTGTTGTTTTGGTATCTCTTTCTGATACAGAATGGCAAACAATAACACCAGTTGCTTGGACGGAATAAACTCCTGCTTTGGTGTTATATGACCTGTAAAATATTAAGTGACGTTGAATCTAAATTCAGATTTATCAAAGGAGTAACTTTCTACCAACGATCTAACATAAAATCTCTATGGAATACTTCAGTTAACAATGTCAGAAAATCTCAAAAGGCCTAAACAAGCTATCATTTATTCATTAACAGCAACACAAATAAAGAACATAACAAATTATATTTGGCCCTGAAAAGATGGCACTGTTAAGAACATTTTTTTTACATAACAATGTTGTTTTTTCGAATGAAAATCCCAAACATGAGTTCCGGTTCCAGCCACCGCAAAAACTAACTTGATTTAGTTTTGAAGGCAGCTTGAGTTAGGAAAGCTAATGTTATTAGTATTTTTCCTTTGCTTCTCGCTAGAGGGCGGCGGCAGTCTTAATATGGGGCTGTATGACAGTGCATTATGCCGAGGTACCAGGTCAATCAAATGTTGTATTGCATGACATGTGTCCGTACCATTCAATGATCGCTTCTTTCTCAAAAATAAAATAAACTTTACTCCGACTTGTAAATCTAGTTGTTATGTCGTAGGGGGCAAGTGTGTTAATTAAGATTGCATGTCATATGTCCGTGCCATTTATCGATCAATTCTTTCTCAAAAATAAAGTTAACTTTACTACAACTTAAATCTTATTTTTATGTCGTAGGGGACAAGTATGTTAACTTATATTCAAAATCTGAGAACAAATATTGTTTGCATGTGTTCTTGTTTGTAAATACCAGCCTTTCTTACTAGAATACTCAATACTAGACAAAGGAGACACAAATTGACACTGTCCATGCAAAAGGAGGCATTACGTTTCGAATCAGTGATGTCAAGCATTTCTATGTATCAAATTATCGGCAAAACGTGTCGAGATGTGCAACTAGGTGGGAAACGCGGGACATAACGTACATCTCACCTTCCCAACCGTTCCCATGGAAACACTATATAAACTTGTTAAAGTGTAAATCGAGATTTATTAGCATTTTAGGAAAAGATAAAGCATGCGTGGAACAATTTTCGTGATCTATCTAAGGATGACGTTTAACAAGTAGCTGAACTGCTTATATTGACTTTTTTCATTCAAAGCAGCTAGATATTGGAAATCCATTAGCTGCTATCGATCACAGAACGCGATTGTAAAAGACATTCTAAAGATCATTTAGAAACATTTTGAAAAAGCATGGTATGGATGGATGGAGATGGATATATATTGTGCTGAATAAAAACTTAAGATTATCTGCATTGATGTGACATTTATTTCACAAGAAAATAGGTCTATGGGTGGAAGTGTATATATTACAAAAATAAAACTCGTAAATACATATTAAAAATAATGCATACAAACCAAAAAAACAACAGGAATAATAACCTCGATCGTTTGTGCTGTTTACTCGTGCTGTAAATCGCTCTACTCTGCGACATGCATGTTTCTTAAGTATTGCACGGGTCTAACTTTGTATCACACGTTTGACTTGATGTTTTAGTACATACAGAAACTGATTGAATACTCTTCATAGTAGATTTTGACAGTGTGTATATTTCCATACGTGAGTCGGGATATCTTAATCACCATGGTGTTTTGCCATATTCTGCCTGTGTCTGTGATGCTTTTGAAATTGTGTGCTCGTTATATCAAGGTGAGCTGTTGTTTTACATATATCATATAGGACATATTTGATTGTATGTATTTGGTTATATTCCATAACAATATTGATATACCATTGTAATTGTACGCGCTACTGTTTCTTCTCGCCTTGTGATGTATTCCTGTCACAGAGCACTATACATAATTGTGGAAAATTTTCTTAATTTCCTGCATTGCTCTTTGTGTTATATTTATATTTCTTCTTTCGCATTGCACATGTTTAGTTTTTTTAGGCTTTCCAATAATCGAGTAAAATATAGTATTAAATTATGAATGCATTTGTTCAATAAGTTAGGCAGTAAATTAACGTAACAACAAAAATGATAGTTTTAGTAGAAATAAAATTGATGATAATTTTATTTACGACGCAAGCAAACAAACTACATGTGTATATGCTTTCCAATAATCCAGTAAAATATAGTTTTAATGTATTTGTTCCATATGTTAAGCAGTGAATAAACGTAATAACCAAAATGATATTTTTAGTAGAAATAATTTGGATGATCTTTTTATTTACGATGCATGCAAACTTATTATGTTCTTTACATTTCTATTATTACTAATTAAATTGCAGATGTACAACTGCATGACGAGACAACGGAAATTGAACGAGTTTCTTCTAGCTGTTACGAAGTAAGTTGACATTTGCATCAGTCCAAAACTACCATCCTGTAAACGGCATACAATTACAATAATAACCATCTATACATCAGCGTCATAAGGTTGGTCGCATGTAAACAGAAAACGTAATTCCTACTAGTTTTTTTCAGTCAGCGATTCTCACATTGCCTTGACAGTTCCATGCCATTGCCATCCCTGTTTAGCGCCGTTTACTGGTAATACGTCCGTATTAGCCTGCGGCTTATTCATTACAGCAAATGATGCGACAAAATTGGATCATTTCTATGTTATAGGGTTTTAATGGAAATGTAGAATATCCAGCTCATAGTATGTTATGCCCTTATTTGGTATCTTTTCAGGTCAATTTTTCAAGACATTGTCAGTATGGACACAGTTATTATGAAAATTATGGTAAGTTACGACTACGGGATACTTGTAGTACATACAGTTCAACCTGCAGAACAATCGAAGATGAAAATTTTATCTGAGAGTTATAAAACCATTTTAACATGGAGTTATACTCTCTTTTTGTAGGAATTATGAAACCAATTGCAAATCTAATAAATATTGCCAACAAGAAGCACAACGCTCTTGATGAAAGGCTTTTTGTAAAGATTATGTTGTTCATAGATCATATTTAGTTTGTGGTTGGGATGATAATACATATTTGTTACAAAGCGGATAGCTAACCATTGATCCATACGATTACATGTTTGATATTAACCAAACTAACAATGATAAGAGTGATGTAGCTTAACTCCAAGTACTTACTAGTTCACTAACCCGTTATCCAGCATTTCGCTCAATTGCTTGTGGATGCTGATCGGGCGTCTTTGTTCCTATTGGACACCAACACACGGGAACTGTATGCCCGAATATTTGACGTCCACATCGATGATGACGTCACTCATACTGGCTCGCGCATTTCTTGTATCCATGGGGAGATCAGGTTATTTCCGCTCCAACACAAGCCCTGCTGCAAATACGCTCAGCGAATATAGAGTTTTCTTTTATAAAAGAACGCTCAGTTTACCCATAACAGAGAAATGCTACTGTTTATTGTTATTTGTTTAAAATGAGTTGGCACAGAGCGATTATGTACGAAGTGTCCGTTTGCAAACGCTAAGCATCTGCTATTTCTGCTCTGATGTGTTCTTATTAATGTGTTGACCTAATTGCATTGTGCCAACCTGGTATAATTAAATAGTGTCCTCGTCAAATTCTTAAAAAGTAGCATCGTCTTTGTACTGTGTAAAAACAAAATAAACTGAGCGTGATTCTCCTGTTTACAATACTGCTGTTGATATGCAAAAGCTTGCAGCTTACATACACATATACCATTATATCATGTTTGAATCATAGCTTAAGCAGATATTTGCCCTACCAAGCTCTGTTGACCATTTCAGTATGAAGTGTTTGCAAACTTTTCAATAAAATAAATGCTCAACAGAGGACTAGTTATGTATGTATGTATCAGCTTATGCCAGTGAAATCCAAATGAAAGAGGTAAGATTGTTATATTCACAGAACTACGCCAAAAAGCTAGTGAATGCAGATCGAGCCTCTTTGTTTCTGCTGGACACAAATACAAATGAGTTGTACGCAAGAATATTTGACACGGGGAAGATCGATGAAAATTTACCGAGCAAAGAGATCAGGTTTGCTAGAAATATTACATATTTTGCGATTTGTTAGGTAACTAAGATCTCCTGTTTTGACGTGATTAATAACGGTTCCGTAGATGAAGTTATAGAGGCTACTATGTGACTATTGTGTGATTTTTGTTTGCCACATTGCATGATGTTGTTATAAACAGATTGATAGTTGCCTCCGCATACTTCCTTATATATGCCAGTCAGTATATTGCATGTTTTTGATGTTTTATTCTGTTACAAAAAGCGCCCTGTAATTTCAGCCGATCAATATGAATTTATTAAAGTATAAACATAGTCTTCAATTCAGATTTTAGTTTTAATTTTAGTTCTTAATTAATCAATGAATTCATGAAAATAGTTCAATGGACAAAGTGATTTGTATTGATACTAAAACATACAATCGATTTAAGATTTATGAGCATATATGAATTGACCCTAAAACCTCTCGTAACACATAACGCGTTTGGTACAGGTTTCCTATGGACAAAGGAGTTGCAGGTCACGTGGCCTCAACGGGAGAAATTCTGAACATTGCTGATGCGTACACGGACAGGCGGTTCAATAGGTAATGCAGGAAACGGATGTGATTGTTGAAGTAAAATGAATGTTTCGTCTTAAAAAAAGAAAACATTCTAAAAATGTGATGGACGGAAATCTCCATTGTTTATTGTAAGGCAATCTCCAAAATCTTCTTTCACTTCTTTTTTTAATTAGGAGTGCGATTGATTTTTTTCCTGGAATTATTAAAGCTATTAACTCTACGTGTGGTTTCACTGATCGTATCAATGCGGAAAACTCTTTTGTTGATTATCAGCTCGTTAATAATTTTAAACTGATTTAGAATGTGTGTGAGTGTTTTTGCGTGGTGTCCATTTTTGCTCTTGATCGCCGTACCACTAACGGTGCTTGTCCATATAACACTCGCATTTTGATTTAAGGGAGGTCGATATGCAGACAGGGTACAGAACCAAATCGATATTATGTATGCCGATATACATCCGCGGAAAGTAAGTCAGATCTATTGCATATATATCTTTAACAAACAGATGGTTTTTAATTGTAAATGAGGTAAAAATGTATACAGTCAATTAAAAAGAAAATATTGAAGGTCGGGAAGACCAATCATACGTAAACATTACAACATGTCGTATTTCCGAAGCAGTCTTAAGTACAAAATGGTATTGTATTTCAGTATTATAGGCGTTGTTCAGATGGTCAATAAACTTCAAGGAACATTCACCAAATCAGACGAAGAATCATTCGAGACGTTTGCAGTCTACTGCGGTTTGGCGTTACATCATGCCAAGGTAAGGCATTTAAGCTGCTGTTCCCACACATCTGATAGATGCTTGACACCTTTCAGAGGGAAGAAAAGGTCGTGAAAAACGCATACAGTACAACAGATGCAACAGGTCATATTGATTTATACATCGCCATATGGTGATATTGCCTGAACCACCTTGCAATATAATATACGTAAAACGGTTTAGCTGCCGAACCTGTCTGGAATCGCGTCAATCGTCTTTATTCACAATTATCTGATCATTCATTTATTGCCATTTTATATCTGGTTAATCATGTTTGATAAAACTGAGCCCACTCCCAATTGGAAAGCGGAATTAAAGATCATTTTAACGATTAACCGGGACGCAATGGCTCACGCTTGTGCGTTAAGTTTCGGTACGCAGACTCTCATACATATTATTATGATAATACTATCTGTTACCCAGGAATCTTGAATAATTTGATGAAGTATTCGGTATGCAAGGGGAAAGGGGGTGTTATAAGTGAAGTGAATTGATATTCTGTCTTCAGGCATCATTTAATGAAGCTAAGAGTGAAGTCGGGAGTATTTGTCAGGGACAGTGACAAAACATATACATTGTAAAAAAGCACCTTTTCCGACCGATTCTGCAATTTATAACTAAGGGGCCCTTGAATCAGATTACCGCCTTCGTCGATGGTTTTGGTGGTGTCGATATAGTTGCAATTATTAATTTCAAGTACTTAACAGTCTTATTATTGAACCATTTCAATCAAGCTCCATACGTTGATTACTAGTATTCACTAATACATGTATAATTGTTTACATTCGATGTTTCAAGCTGTACGAGAAGATCCGGCGGTCGGAGCAGAAGTACAAGGTGGCGTTGGAGGTTTTGTCCTACCACAGTCAGAGCTCAGATGATGAGTTCACCACAGTGAAAGAAGTACCTGTACCCGATCAAATCACCAACATCACACAGTGCGTCATATGTTTGTTTATTCCATGCTTTAATTAATACATCGGCATCAATGTATTCTCCAACAATATAAAACATAACTCAAAATAAAAGTGTTCACGCAACATAGAATTGTTCACGGAATGTATACCAATAGTGTCGGTAATACTAATAGTTTAAAATTAGGAGATCTATGCAAATTTCACAATTTCATGAATATATTTAAATGAGATGTATACTCGCATAGTGGATGAGTATTTTGAATGTAGAGCCATGTAGTTTCCATAGTATTATTAAGTTATATATTGTATTTGTTTCAGTTATCACTTCTCACCATGGGCTGTGACCAACATGGAGAAGCCGATATACGTCTTGTACATGTTTAGGGACCTATTCCGCAGAATTAACAGGTACATCATACATATAAGTTTACATTGCAAGCAATTTTTTAGTTGTTGTTCAATGTTTTTTTTCTTCTTACACAAAAAAAACTGTCTCATTTTTCTAACATTTAGATATGATTTTGGTCGGGGTATTTGATTATCTTTGATTCTCAATTTCGTCAATCAAATTAAACATTAAAATGTGCATCGTGGTAATCGACGAATTTGAATATATTTCTAATATTTAATATTAATGTGTCATTTTATACAAAGAAATATCCGTTATTCAAGTGTTACAAAATAGACAGCAAGCAAAATAGCCAGCTCTGTGCTACATTCATTCTGCCTTCATTCTCGATAGGTTCATTTTTAACATGGTGCCAAACATATTGAAAACGTATAAGTTTGAAAAAAAAATCACCTTTTATTAGTTTGTGTTTAAAATCCAGTGTAATACAAGACGATAAGTCTATCGATATGTTTGGCACAGTTATCCTTGCACACTAACTCTAGGATTTGCATTGAAGGTTTTTTCTGACATAAAAATATCATTCAAAAAGTTCATCTCACCCTTGTAAAATAACCTCTCGCTTCGTTGTTCCTTGCAGTGTGCGAGAAAATGAGAAAAGGTACTGCAGGCTTTTGATATCATGTAACTCTGTGTGAAATGAATAGCACTAGCAGTTTATATATCTCTCCCGAAGGTGGAATATTTGCATACGTTAACTTTTTTGTTTGTTTTGTTTTTTGTTTGTGTTTATTTATTTTTATTTGTTTGGGGGAGGGGTGGGGCTGGGTGTGGGGTAGGTATTAGTTCATTATTTTAAGGTTCAGGTATGAAAAAACATATTTTCGGGCAAAATGTGATGTGAAGTTACTGCTTGTCTGAAATTACAGTTGCTGTTTGGAGTGTACTCATTGAAGTAAGCAAAATAGCTGTCCAATTTCAACAAAATTAATAACTAAATCGTTGTCAATATAACACTAATGCACGAGTTCCTTTCAAAAACATTAATCGTTGGTTAGTATTTGAAATAAAGAGCCATTTCAAATTTATTTGAAACTATTTTTAGTGGCATTTATTCCATCTTCCTCAAGGTCGTTTCTGGCAAGGGATGACGTCATGTATAACACTCGTCTGATTAATTTATTTTCTAGCTGTCCTAGATGATATAAATCCTTATAAACTGTCATTTTATTTAACCATTAAAATCTGTATAACAGGGGAGAATGGCCTGTTCTTAAATCCGCATTTACAACACTTCCATATAATTTTCAGTCGGAGTAATGCGTATGTATTTTAAACACACTTTATATACAGTTAGTTATACCAGCAGACCGTCAGAATAAGAAGTCAATATAGCTGGAATTGCAGATATGTGACGCAAAGTGCAAAAAACAAGGCGCATGCGAAAATGACGAAACGCGAGAAATCGCGTTTTTAAACAGCGTGACACTGATAGTATTGACATTATATCTTTATTTAATGTCAGTAAAAAATTAAACCACTATCAGGCAGTGATATTTTATAAAAAACGGGATTTTTTCGCTAAATGTCATTTTTACATGTGACCTAGTTTTGCAGATTTCGTCGCATATGCATGTTTACATTCTTTGAACCTTGTGTGTTAATAAGGATAACAAAATTATTAAAATACTCATTCGTAAAAAGGCTGCGTTCTTCATTTTATGTCTTTTTTAATAATAATAAAAAATAACATGTCCAGCCATGTTGACAAACTGCTAAAGTATAAATCATGGATATAGATAATAGCCTTAATATGAATCCCCTTGCCTAAACACTCTGTTGCATGTATTTTTTCTAGTAGCTCTATACCTCGGATAATAACAAGAGGGAGTGTAACCCATATCATACGTATGCCACATAAACAATTATATTCGGCCAATTGAAAGGAAAAAAAAACATTTCTCAAAATCAACAGTTGTATCGTAGGATTCATACTGGAAATATTAACCATTTCTCATTTTCGAAATAACATTCAATGCTTTTGGATTTTGCAAACATGTCGCTTTTCGGTATTGAACCTGTTTAACCATGACATGTTTTCATTTGATTTGTCCGGTCATCGGTGGGTCATCTTATAACACCTTTCATGAGAAAATGTATCATGATATGTAGTGACTATAAATATAACACAATCACCTTCGGATTCCCACGTCTGGTCCATTCGTGTATTGCAATAGGTCGGCCGTGGGTATCCGACGGTTTACCAAAGGCAAAAGGTCAGTACAACATCTACATACACCCAACACACACGTGCTCCTACCCGCGCTTTAGGTTTAGCTTTGAGTCACAAACATTTACCCTGTTCCTTGCATGACCTTTCTTTTCATACACAGCATGTTCATGATTTCTGTGAGGAAAACGTATTTTTCAACCAAAGCACTTTCACATTTCTTATATTAAATTATGTTAGATATTGTATCCGAATGCCAAACGAATGAAAAAAATCGCCAACAAATACGAACGCCATCATTTCTAAGCATTCTTTCGCGACGTCCAATTTGCTTGTTTTATTTGGAAACATAAAAATGAAGACCATTATAATCGTAGACAGATGACTTTTCGAAACATTCATTTTTATTTATGAGATGTGGTTTAATTAAATGAGTATGATAGTTTGAGCTTTCGTCGTCGCATATTTATGTTCCGTGTCATATTCATGTATTGACGTAAAACTTAAATTACTTACTGCTCAGTGAATGTTCGGCATACATCCATTACCATACACTGAACAATATACAATTTTGTGCTGATTGCCATTATATACATTTATCATACAATGGCAAAGACTGCAGAATTGGCAAGAACAAATACATCAACCATGCGCAAGGATTCGTGACCTATGGCCTGACCTTTTGCCTATGTTTTACTAACAATCAGTTCCGCTGTAGCTGCAACCATACATCTGTGTATACAATTTAACCTAGACACCTTACTGACTCAAACTCTGGTGATGGGGTGCATTAAACGATGATTTACACATTCAAGCGTAACACAATCTTTTATATTGTATTATTTTGTTTTCATATCAATTATTTAATGGCATGGACGTCAATAAAGATCATGAAATGTTAGGATGTTTTCTTTTAAATTGGATTAGAACTGTGTTGTTAGTTTCTTCATATTTATGTTTAAACGATAGTATTGTTTCAGTATGCTTATGTTTAAATTTACCAAGCAAAGAAATGTTTGCTTTACTGGTACGATACCATGACGGTAATCAAGCTGAACGGCTTCTAGGCGTATATGTATATATCTGGGTTGATTAATACATACAGTGAAAGAAAACCGTTAAACCATTTATTCATTCTTTCCAAACCTCATTTATCTGTGACAACGGAATGACAGAGATTTGTACTTGTAAAATTTTAATTTCTCGTAACGATTTTATCCCTTAATCATAATAACCATTAGAAACCCACTTTTCAATTAGGAATCAAGAAATTACTTGCATAAATCCAAAATGAATCAAATTAATGATACATATTCCGCAATAGAATTCGCCCGATAACAAGTAATTTGTTAAGAAATCGCTAACAAATAAAACAGATATATAATATTATGACAGTTACGGCTTTTAACATTTTCGACGACACCGCTTTCTAATTGTTTCATTGAATGCGAGCAAAATAGACAAAAATGCATATGAGGATTTATAATATCAATTAATCTCCAGCCAGGGAGCAATAATTATAGAGATAAAAGCTCTATACATTTGCGTATGAATCTATTGAAGAGGCATGTTTTATAAATAATCAACCAGAAACAGTTTTTCAACTACATACTAAACTCCTAGATAAGGTTTAATACATTGTAGCACACAAATACAACTGAAGTTGTGATAGTTATTTTTCGATGGTCATATTCACCTTAATTGGTAACACGAATCCATCTACCCAGATCAAAATTTTCATAAAATATGCCCATACCGGTGCTGCACATGACATTGGCACTGTACACTGGTAATGAGCACAATGCCTATATTCCACAACATCTCACATTGAAATAACCTGAATACTCCGTGCACGACATTTGTCAATATTTAATCAATTTCTCGCTCTCGCCATACCGAAATAGTACCGGAGTATGAGCCCCTAGAAACAGCCTTAGACGCTCGAAGCCATTTAGCCTGATTACCGTGACTTTATTTAAAACGGCCTTTAACCGTTAAACCTGATCACGTGACCATATCAAACGATTTAGCCGGATCACCGTGACTTTACTTAACCGTTAAGCCTGATCACCGTGACTATACTTAACCGTTAAACCTGATCACCGTGACTATACTTAACCGTTAAACCTGATCACCGTGACTATACTTAACCGTTAAGCCTGATCACCGTGACTATACTTAACCGTTAAGCCTGATCACCGTGACTATACTTAACCGTTTAGCCTGATCACCGTGACTATACTTAACCGTTAAGCCTGATCACCGTGACTATACTTAACCGTTAAGCCTGATCACCGTGACTATACTTAACCGTTAAGCCTGATCACCGTGACTATACTTAACCGTTAAGCCTGATCACCGTGACTATACTTAACCGTTAAGCCTGATCACCGTGACTATACTTAACCGTTAAGCCTGATCACCGTGACTATACTTAACCGTTACGCCTGATCACCGTGACTATACTTAACCGTTAAGCCTGATCACCGTGACTATACTTAAACGTTAAGCCTAATCACGTGACCGTATAAAACCGTTAAAATCACTATCTGTACTAAACCTTTCCTTTTAAACCCATACGCTACTCTTCTCCATTCATACTGGGAGTGAGATTACAAATTGTTGGTCCCAGATTCATAGCATCGCTAAATACGACTAACATGTTTTGGGTTTTCACTGTTTCGTTGTGGACTTTTTGATTGGATGCTTTTTTAGAGTTATCAATCCATTAAAGTAGCAATCAAATCATCCGTTAGGTATCAACTCGATTACTAATTAGTACTGTAATTTAGATGCATGTGAATTTATTGAGCATGTATCTTTGTAGATATGATATGGACAGTTTAATTCGGTTTACATTGACGGTACGTAAGAATTACCGTAACGTACCGTACCACAACTGGGACCACGCGTTCTCTGTAGCGCACGCCATGTACACCGTTATCAAGACGTCGGAACACAGATTCACGGCACAAGAGGTAAGCTGTAGGCATTCATTTTTGTTAAATGAACTAAACTAATAGTGTAAGCAATTTTAAACAATCGGTATCAACCAAACTTGCAGGAACATTTTTTAGTTTTTGACTACAAAAAAGTTTGAAGTATGGCCACAAAAAAAGAGACAAAGCAAACAAGATCTAAAAAGAACATCAACCCCATTTCAAAGATATATACAAGCACACAGACAACAACTAACAATAAACCACAAAATCAACGTAATGATAAATATAAGAGGCAGTTAAACAGCTCAAACTCAACCTACGTCTAGGTTAACAGCAACAAGATCGCGTGATTGCGAGAAAGGAACAACACAGATGAACCTCTTACAGAAAAGTTAGACCCACAATCGTTGATCGTGTTCTATGTCACTATCCAAAAAAAAGAACAAACAAAACATCCAATTTCTTTTTTGCATGTAGTCTGATTCAATACGTGTATGTCTGACAGTGACAGTTAATAGAACTTGTAACCGCGCTTTCCTCTGGCAGTGTCTGGCGCTGTTTGTGGCATGCCTGTGCCACGACCTAGACCACCGAGGGAAGACAAACGCTTTCATGGTGAAGAGCGCCTCGCCACTCGCCGCCATATACTCCACATCCACCATGGAACATCACCACTTCAACCAGACTGTCACTATCCTTCAGGTGGGTGTGTTGTTAGCTTTTGTCAGTCGTTGGATGTTGTTAAATGAGTTTTGTGATCTCGATTGGAGCATGAGACCGTAGGACAAGCACTGGGGTCGGTAACGGGGCTTGCCTAGATCAGATTGCCTAGATCAGATTTTCAAACGCCTGTTAATCGATAAGAAAAAAAAACAAACAGCATGAAATAATAGTAGAACATGTGCTGGTATTCAGTGACGAAGCCTCCCTGGGGTGTGTGAGTTCTCCTTGAACATGTTTATATATATATTTGCCCTAGATATGCCTTAAGGATTACCATTTCAACATGCTTGTATGGAATGGCTATTCCATGTCCTGTATTTATTACGGCAACTGTATAGATTACTCCATCCATTCATGTCTCTCATAATTGTTGACGGTTATACAATAATTCGGATGTAATTTCAGAACGATGGTCACAACATATTCAAACATCTTTCATCAGAGGACTACAAAAGGGTAACGTTCTCAGTTTCTCATACCAGATTAGATAACAACATATTCTACTCTGAACTTCGATTATTATAAGTATTCAAAATTGATATTACATGTGTTAGATATTGTAATGTACGACCGTTCGTGTCGTCAAAAATGCATACATGTATATAATGAAACAAAGGATTATACAGGAACAAGTCAAGTAGTAAAACAAATGAAGCAAAACACAGGGCTAGAGCCCATGACATAGGGAACGAGACACACAACATACTAACATCACGGAACGAGACACACAACATACAAACATCACGGAACGAGACACACAACATACAAACATCACGGAATGAGACACACAACATACAAACATCACGGAACGAGACACACAACATACTAACATCACGGAACGAGACACACAACATACAAACATCACGGAATGAGACACACAACATACAAACATCACGGAACGAGACACACAACATACAAACATCACGGAACGAGACACACAACATACAAACATCACGGAACGAGACACACAACATACAAACATCACGGACACAACAAGCATCAACATAGCTATATAAAATGTTTGTTAGATAAAAAATACTGAAATTTTCACCCTGAAACACACTAATTTACGCACCCATGAATGTTTGTACTCTTTTCGTATAATAAACATTGATATAAGTACAAGTAGTCTTATAGTATTAAAGCTACTGAAATGAGATGAAGTCTACGTATAATATGTACAGGACCAATGTTAACGCTGCATAATGTTGAAAACAAATGCTCTATTTCGGTAATGCTGTTTTCATTTGAAAATGTATTTTTAACAGTTTAAATTTCTTTTGCTGTGGTTGTAGATGTTGAGTGATATCCGGAACAGCATATTAGCGACGGACCTTGCCATGTTTTTCGGAAACAAGGCCAAGTTAAAGGACATCGCGGACAGAAACGGGCTCTCGTGGAAGGACGATGAACACAGGTATAAAACTCATTTACATGGCAACAGAAGACGTAACCCATTTTAAGTAGATGTTAACACAGTTGATTGTGTTTATAAATGTAATATATTTCAATGCATTATTCTATATAAATATTATTATTAATTTAAGTTAATGGATTCATAAATGAATTTATACTGTACTTCTTGTATTGTATGTTTTGTAATAGCATTTTGTGTCTTGACAATTAAACTGAATATATAAGATGTTTTCTTTATTGAAAGAAATTTATTTATTTTTCGTTTTAACAGAACACATAGTTATACTTATTATTTTACTTTGTTTATTTTTGCTATTTCGATTATTGCAACTTTTTATGTCTTGACTCGTTTGATTCACAATTTTATTAATGAGTTTCTTTTATACCCACACCATGCACATTTTCAAACTCTGAGTGCTTTTCCCCATACTGTGTGGCCCCTCTTGCAGTTTTAGACGTTCACTATTTGTAGTACCATCTAGATTAGTATTTATTAAAACGCATATTTTGTTTGAAAAGTCATAAGTATAACGATACAACATCCATACCCTTGATTATTACCGTTGTCATTTTAGTTTAGTTACATTAATTTGCATTAAAAGGAAATTACAAATCTTTTTATGAAACATTCGATAACATATGAATAGAACTTATTTCTCTATCTGTTAAATTATCTCTGTAAGCAATTCGACACGTGTAAGATTAATCATTTTCTTCATAACAAAGGATGCCATTATCATATTTTTATTTCAAATTTTCCATCTATTGATCTGAAATGACTATGTTCTAGTGTATATATATATAGGTAAAATGCTATTTACTATTAGTATAATCAACGATTTTTTTTATTACTTTTCGTTTCAATGAATTTCAAAGACCATTCAATTATCACAGCGATCTCGAAAACAACAACAACAATGAACAATACATCACTGTGTGTACTGTATAGTGTGATTTGATCTTCCGTAATTCAAATATATGAGTACTGCATTTAGTTAGTTATTCATCATACTATGACTTTGCACTGTGTCTATACTAACCAACAGACGGCTGGTACACGCTATTGTTATGACCGGCTGCGACCTTGTCGCCTCCGCCAAACCCTGGAAGATGCAGCTTGACACGGTCAAGTATATATTTGAGGAGTTTTATCAGCAGGTACATTGTGACAATGACCAGAGACAAGTCACTGTTGTGTTGTAGTGCTAACACCCTCTTCAATCTTTTCTACACCTAACTGTGTCTTCGATGGCGAAGCGCAGCCAGTGCATGCTGGAGGCATTGTCGCCGTCGAAAACTAGCACTGTATTGTATTGCACTTTAGGGTTTCTATAACATATGATGTCATGTGAGCGTTTAAAAAAAACAAAAGAATTGTTGGCAATACTTTTTGGCGTCTAGCCTTTAAACCATTGCTGGGTTGGTATTCAATATTGGTTTAATTTGGGTCTAAGAACGATGTAGCTAATCGGATTACTTGTTATTAATAACTGACCAATACAGTGGATCAAGTCAATAATGTATGTCTCTAGCCACCCCTGGAGTTTAAATACAAATTTGGATAAAAACAATGCCTTATGACAACGTATGGAAACCATAGCTAGATGTGCAGTCACAATTTAGTAATACTCTCTATCAAAACTGATTGTAATGATGCTTTAATTTCTATTCGAATCGGAATAACATGAATTTATTTCTATTCAAACATTGAACCCTTGACCATTGACAAAAAAAATAGTACGTGATACATATACCAAACTTCATTACAATCAGTTGAATGTAGTTTGTCACTAACTGTATGATTGTAGTTTTCTAACCTTTGCACAACCTTATGTCTCAGTACCTTTACTAGTTATTAGCACCTTCCTCCTATAATCAGCGAGTGAAACTGGTAAACAGGACGTTTTACCTGGGATACATTAACACAGACTATATCGATCTTTCTGTAGGGTTACTTTGACCTCTAATATTTCATGATATATATCTGAACCTTGCTCGTATAGGCCTTCCTAATATAAGTATATTTTTTTTTAAATTGTAACCTTAATTAATATGTTGATATAACACGTTCTGGTATGTATGTCAAATAACAAACAGGAAGTGACAAACGGTCTGTGTTAGGGGTCCCAGGGGTCGCGTGTTTGATAACAGGGCTTTTGAATGTTGAAGTTCTGTGTTTGTTTCCTACAGAAATCTTGTTATGACCCTATGCATGACCGCTTGTGACCTTTGTGCAATGTACAAACCCTGGGCTACGCAACTCGACCTTGTTTTTGTCATCATGGAGGAATTCTGGCAGCAGGTATAGTTACCATGGAAACACACACTGCCATAAATGAGGTCATTGTTTGTGATTCAAAAGTGTGTCCACTCAAACATTTTAAATGTCGTTTGACTTTTGAAAGCAAAAAACATGATACATATCCGACGTGTGCATATGTCTAAACATAATCATAGGCTTACGTGGATTAACGCTTATCATTTATGTGTTTCGTGATCACAGTCACAGTGTGTGTGTATGTATATATATATACCACGTGATAAATTGCGTCATAAATGCTACGTCGGAAGGCAAAATTTTGATTTGAAAAAATACTTAAAACAAAGATAACTTCACTATTTCTTCACCATTTTAAATAAAACAAAGCGCAGTCTACGGAGCTTACGGAGCCCTGTCCTCGGTCTTTACCAGAGTTTGATTGAGATTTTACTTTCTTAAAACACTTCGACAAACCTTTTCACAATACGGCCGTCTGACGGAGCACTGCCAAAACATGTTTTTTGTTAACAGGTTTGTCGAAGTGTTTGATGAAACTAATGACTTTATCTATTTTCGGTAATACACGAAATGCGGGGCTCGTTAAGAGGCATAGATTGCCCTTTGTTTCATTTAAAATGGTAATGTTAAAGAAAAGTTATCTTTGATTTAAGTCCTCATTTAAAGCAAAATGTTGCCTTCCGACGTAGCATATATGACGTAATTTATCACGTGGTATACACACACTAAGTCATGTAATTTAAGATGCGAAACCAATACACAATGTCGTAGCTGGGTACATGCGTTATAGCACACACATAACACATATGTATATTATATCCATCGTAAGTAATAAAGAATAACCGTTGTAAAATATGGCGATATATGAGCTTGTTTTCCTGTTATACTTGTATGTTAAACGTTGTATCCTTAAATTGTTGCGTATAGTTGCTGCAATACCGTGTAGAGTCGTATACGGTGTAGAATAACATAGCTAAGTACATGTAGAAAGTACACTACTTCATTCAAGTCCTTAGAATTCTCTAAAGTCTCGGGTGTTGCTTCAGGGGTGTGCACTGCGCTGTAAACATTTTGGTGATCGATAATGCATGTGTAGTTTGATTAACGTTTTTAAGTGTAGTGCTAAATATTGCATGTTTAAGAAAAACGGATGAGCATGTAAATCACATATGTTTGTATATCAAAAACAAATAGGTATTTGCTAGATTATTAGATTTCAATATAAATTTGAAAAATATGAATTTAAGTATGCTCAATTAACAAATAATTTGTTATTAATGCAGCGTATCGTCATGTTAAAAAAACAATAACATACAATCAACGCTGTATTTTATCCTTAAGGGCCTTCCACAATGCAAAAGTTGGTGGGGAAGGCCAAAAAATTCAAAAAAAGTTTTAAAAATTCATGCTTTATTTAGTTTTGAGGAACAATCTTTTTAGGGAGTAAAACATCCATCCTTTGTGACATGTTTTGGGGAATTAGGAGTTGACTAAATTTTACGAAAGAATATTTATCGGATTTTGGACAACTGACTATTTTGACACAAAAACGTATTCATTTTGTATAAAGACATTTCCGGAAAAATGCAAATGCTTTTTTAGCAATCTGATAAAAACTTCCTCGGTAAAATTCGCTCAACTCCTAATTACAGCTACACATGTTGCAACGGATATATGTATTATGCTCGCTTAATACTGAACCTCAAAACTAAATAAAAAATGATAGTTTTAAACATTTTATGTCTTGTCCTTGAAACGACTTTTGAACTGTGGAAGGCTTGAACTTCCTGTACACCCTAACCTTGACCTTTGCCCGTGTGTTACCAGGGAGACGAAGAGAAAGCGAAGGGGCTGACCCCGATGCCGATGATGGACAGAGAGAAGAAACATGAACTACCACAACTAGAGGTAAGGACGCTTGTCACACGGTTTCATTTAAAGTTTTTTATAGAGTAAACACATCCGAATGTAATACAATAAGAACCATTTTGAATGGATCTTGATACGATGTTGCCACTGCAACACTGTTTACGCTGATAAAAGAAAAGTGTACCTTCCATTGTCCGGCTCGTATGATTTATGCTACAATAATACACTTTACCGGGAGTCAAGTTGATATTATTGGAAAAGCATTTATGATACAACACACATGTATTATAATATATAATTTAACGAACTACTTTTACTAATGCACCGGCATATCCGAGGCTCGTCGGACGGCGGAGATGGACGAGTGGTGCCGATTATTATGAATCATGGTTTTAAAAAGTTGACAGCAGCTTCACAGTTTGTTTGTACGTTACAGGTGGGATTCCTGGTGGGGATCTGTTTGCCCTGCTACGAACTGATGGCACAGGTCCTGCCTGAAACTAAACCAATGAAGGACGGAGCACTGTAAGTATTAATTGGGTGGGAAAGTGAGTACAGCGTGGGGCATGAACCCACGACCGCCGGCGCATTAGCACGGTGCTCTAACCAAATTAGCTAACCGTGCGACTGGTTTCTACCCACCCACAATATACACTCCCCAATTAACCCCTAGGGCCGACCCAGGCACTCTTGACCTTTGCGTCGACACAAGTAATCATCTAAGAGTAAACCTCTAACCCACACACACACACACTAGTGTAGACAACGGTTTATGTTTCATGTCGCCTGCGATTATGGTGGACATTTAGGGATAATGTTGTCTTTCGTCGTTTGTGGCGTCAATATTGTATGTTCGCTCTCTAACTGAAGTGTTTATCATCCAATGTTTCCCAAACTTGGTTAGGATGTTGATTGACGTAATATATCGATTACTCAATCAGATCGCATCATTACTATCAGAGTTATTGCCCTTTAATTGTCCAGATTTGACCACATTCACTTTGTCCGTTCTCTGACTTGATAAATTCGTAATCAAATATTTATCAAACTTTGTTACGATATGTATGTGCTTAATATCCCGACACAGAGTTTGATAAACAGCCAGATCGCATACTAATACTTTTCACTTTGGAGTTACGGACCTTCATTTTATAAAACTGGACAAAAATTCACGTTGAATGTCCTCTTAATTTCTTGAGCATTTGTTTTCGAATTCTTAGCAAATGGAGTAAAAATGGTTACGGTACTAAGGCCTTAAAAATTAAATTGTGTGGTTCGGGTAACATGGTCCCCAAAAATAGGTAGGGTAGGTCGGGATTTTTTTATTTCTTTTAAAGTTTGGTACAGGTTTGTTTGCTTTGTTTTTGTCCTTTTTCAACAGAATTTCGGTTATATAAGGACATTGCTGAGCATCACTGCAGTTAGGTGGTGTGTCATTGCTAGTTTTGTTGCCATTCGTCACACACCTTCCGAAAGCAAAACATATTGATAATTAAATGTGACAATACTGACCTGCTTCAGCATCTCAAAACATTTCTCTGCCCTTCTCCAAGAAGTAAAGTTAGGAATAAATTATACTGTACAAATGGCAACATACCCAGGTTTCAGTCCCAGTTTAAAAGAAAGTCACATTTTGTCAGGAACCAGCCTATGTCAGAACTCCCAATATTTTATATTTCCTTTCTATACTAGTAGTATGTTTGCCCTGCTGCTATTTTATTTAAACTATTTTTTTATGATTGCATCTGACAACATGACAAGTGAAAAGGGTCATGCCTTGTCCTGCAGTGGTGGGTGAGGTATATTAAATTTAGACCGGCATTCAATCTTATGTGTGGGAAAACTTATACTATTATCCAGAGACATTTTGTTCCATTGTATATACCTTACTCTGAAGAGCGAAAAGTCGGAGAATTTCCCGATAAATTGTTCGAAAGGAATATCGTACAGCTGTTCTTCATACAAACGGGTCCATGGCCCCTTGTCGTCGGATGTTGACATGTCAATCTCGGATACAGATCCCGGCTCGAACAAAAACATTATCTCTACATCTTCGAAACTCATCTTGGGTGTTATGAGCTTAAACTCCCAACGTTCTGGGGTGGGTTTTTTCGCAAGTCGCACCAAAAAAACAGTAGGGTCGGCGATATTTTCCAGGTAGGGTCGGGTGACCCGAACCACACAATTATTTTTTTAGGCCTAAGTATTAGGGATTCTTTCTCATATTTTTTTTAAACCTAGAACGAAGCCAGATTGCAATATTCACTAATTGGCATTGACCTTCATTTCAAAGATTACACTAAAACAAAATTCATGTTCACTAGAAAACGCCGCGCTTTTGTTACAAAAGTTCATTTATTTCAAACATTAACTCATTTAACGGAATTCTAGTTTATAATAATTCAACGGCAACTATTAGTGTCTGAATAAGTTTCTTATGTTGCCCCAAGTAGTGTCATATTCACATATAATTTGCAACATCTTAACAATACAAGTTACATAAATTTTAACAACTCTCTCCCTTACCCTCTCAGGTCGAACATGAAGAAATGGAAGCAGCTGGCAGAGAAGCCCCGGGACGACGTGGAGGCGGAGCTGAGTATCGACATCTCGGAGCGCCGCCACAGCCTCATCCAGTACGGCGAACATCCAGAGGACGACTCCTCAACCGACTCCGAAAAACCGGAGGATATCGCTGAGGAAACGGAGAGCTGCGGAGAAGATAGGGACACAGACGTCAGTGGTAGCAGTCCCACCGCCAGCCACCAGGGGGAGGACAGTGTCTCCGATCACGTGCTTATACACGAGGATGACAGCGTCCATTGCGTCGAATGATGTTTGTCAGTTGAAATTGCTTTCTCAGACTATTTCACATCGAAAACAGGTGAAGCTGAAAGTGCTATTTGTTGGAATATTCACATAACTACGTTTTTGTATGATATGGTCAGACTCTTTACGGAAGATATATCAGATACCGGTATTTTACAAAAGGCATTCGAAAAGACTTGTCATTCCTTGAATCGTTGTGTGTAAATAGTGTCATCCGGCCATTCCTTGTATAAGAATAATGCATATCAGTAGTAGTATATCATCATATTGGAATGTTTTAAGACTTCCCTGTACAGTTAACTATACTGTGGAGTGAGGACAGTGCGAGGTCGTCTCAAAATACGGTGCTCTATGACAGCCTTGTTCGGGCTGGGTATTCGTGTAACGTACATTGCAACAAGCAGTGCGTTTGGACGACATTTAAGAATATCTATTTTGCAGATTTCGTTCTCATTGTAACGAGTTTTATTGTGGAAGGTTATAACTTGTTGCTGTTGATGTTAGAATATACTTGTAGTTATCGTTGAATTGAAATGAGTTCATTATTATCATTATTATTATTATTATTATTATTATCATTATTATTATTATTATTATTATTATTATTATTAGTATTATTATTATTATTATTATGTAACTATTATTGCATCGTGATGTATCTATTGACTTATATTTCACCTGCATTATTTGTAAATAGTATGTGACTATGTGACTGTTGTGGGCACTGTTTCCAGTATTCGCAGAGGCTCTAGTGGTTAACCCTGTGATAGCGTGTTGTAGGCGTCATTCCTCGACACCTGTTTGCCTGTGTATTCGTTGTATGTATTCGTTTCTTAGTCTCATAGATTTACGAAGACAAATATACTTTCATTGAGGGTACACTGACCTTTGTTTCGTTTTGTATTTAAGATTGTACATGGAAATAAACATGAAACGTGTGTGTGTAGTGTCAGTTCAAAACTATATATCATCGAGTCAAAACAGTCTATAAATTATGTCATGACCATGTTTTCATGTGGAGGTGGCCCCCGCCCCACCCCCGGCACAAAAAAGCGCGCCAATTTTCTTAAAGCGTATCACTATTACAATTTCACATGATTGTTATATATATATGAAGATATCCATGTATATCGCGCGAGTATTATATATTGATATTGTCCGACTTTTGAATTCAGAAATTAGGTCAACCAATATCACGTTTAGTGAAATCTAAATGTGTCACGAAGTAATACGAGCATTGGGTCAACAGAGTTTGGCAACAAATATTTGGATTAATTACAACTAGAAAAAGGGAGATAATTCATTATTTATTTAAACTTAATGCAGACAAGTTTCCACAATCGTAAATCAATAACACAAAACAATGACCAGTTGACATTTATAATTTATAGTGGTATATACAAAGCATACGTAGAGTCGACGTTTTGAAAGACAAGGTACCGGGAAGGTACCGTAGGGACTGCTGTTATAACTTAAACAAGAGATGTTAGTGAAACATTTATGCCCCCTTGGGAGCCAAATTGTTAGTAGGATTTGGACACTTAAATAAGATATGGACAATCAGAAAACCTTTTTTCAGCTTACAGTCACACTGACCTTGACCTTTGACCCACTGACCTCAAAATCAATAGGGTTCATCTGCTGGTCATGACCAATAAGCCTACCTAGTATGAGGTCCCTGGGTCAAAGCGTTCTCAAGTTATTGATCGGAAACCGTTTTTCATGTTAAGGTCACACTGACCTTGACCTTTGACCCACTGACCTCAAAATCAATAGGGTTCATCTGCTGGTCATGACCAATACACCTACCAAGTATGAGGTTCCTGGGTCAAAGCGTTCTCAAGTTATTGATCGGAAACCGTTTTTCATGTAAAGGTCACACTGACCTTGACCTTTGACCCACTGACCTCAAAATCAATAGGGTTCATCTGCTGGTGATGACCAATACACGTACCAAGTATGAGGTCCCTCGGTCAAAGCGTTCTCAAGTTATTGATCGGAAACCATTTGGTATTCCGACCGACCGACAGACAGACCGACCGACATGTGCAAAACAATATACCCCACTTTTTTCAAAAGGGGGCATAATAAAATATTAACAGTTTGAATATGATTGAAGTAGTACTAAAGATATCAGACAGCGTCTCTACTCCAGGTAATAACACGACAATAGTAGCGCAAGTGGATGTAAACACTAGTCCTCTTTCCTTAATCCATCCAAGGGCATATATCGGTCATATTTAAGCCAAGGTTAGGTATTGACGTGTTACTGCATGTGAGGTGCAGTGTGTATTGTCAAAGTGAACATGTTTACCATGTTTCATAAAAATAATTACCGGTATTTCAAGTTGCCAAAAAGTTCAAGTAATTACCAAAGTATTGGTTCACGAGGACAACAGCAAGGCTATCACAGTACCTCTTCTATTCAAAAAACAGAGGAGTGAAATAAACTTGGCAACTAGTTTGCCCTACAAAATATACAAGTGCATCTACTGATGGTTAGATTATTGGGGTTTCTGTTACTAGAACTCGAATAATAATTACATGTATGCAAAAATAGTTATATTAACAGTAATCTTGTGTAATATATCACATTCAAATTTAAACAATCATTATGACATAAAAACATTCTCCTGGTGTACAATAAAAACTCATACACTTTTAAACGTTCGGTATTATGTTGTTACTTTCTGACGATGTATTTCTTTCGTCCTAATTCCATTTCATTCAATAAGGAACTTATGACGGGAACGCTTAAGGAATCCGACCCGCAAATATGCTAATTTTCTATTCATCCATAATGTTAATTTTTGATGTGCGGTGATCCCAACTAATTTTGGAATCATTTGCAATTTTTAAATCCAATAAAGCTTTATATATTTTCTACACATCAAACTCGTTCAAGTGTTTCCAAAGTGATAAAGGGTCACCAGACATCAAAACTCCAGATATCTTTATATTAGACACCTTATAATTATGCAAAAGAGATAATGTCAACTGGACACTACCAAGAGATCCACATAAGTCATTAGAATTATGACTACTATAACACTACGAATTCCTCAGAGTCCACCGTGGATGACCGTACTTTGCCGTTCTCGTCCCTAACCACGTGACGTATCACAAGAGAGCGTTCTATGCTCATACTGAGGTCACTCGTGTCAAGGTCAGCGCCCCGTCCCTCGCTGAACACGAACATCGGGTAGATGCCACCGCCATTCTTAGTTGTGCTCGCCATCTGGAAGGAAGGGAAAGGGAGTTTGGATTTTCATGAAGAAATTCTATTGAAATAACAATAAATACAATATAATACTATAATAATTCAAAAGCAGTGTGACTCACTCAGGAACTCAAAAATAAACATACAAAAGTATGCAATGTATTCTCATGAAATGTCATGTCACACAAATAAAAGGACAGGCGTGTTGCTGAAAGTAACTTTAAGTAGCATATGCCTATTTCTGTTCTCCAGCATGAATACAGTCACCATTGCTGCGAACATATATTAGCAAAGCAGTATCATGATGTATGCACTGACATGAAGGTGCATGTACAATCTAGTTTTCGATCAGTGAGATAAACATTGACTTATGTCTCAAAAATATGTCATCCTATTACTACTGAAGGACAATTAAGATATTTATTAAAGTACAAGACCACAGGTTATCAGATAATTACACAATAGAGGTGACATATTATACATGTACAGTAGATCAGATAATTACACAATAGAGGTGACATATTATACATGTACAGTAGATATAAAATGTATATACTTTTGATTAAAATACGATACATAGTTGATGCAAAATGTTTTAGTTATTTACCATTGTATTTTTCAATATCTTTTTTGAAAGATGACAATGGTTGTTGTCAAAGTTGAGACCTTGACATTTGACCAGGTCCTCTAACATAGTAGGGAGGTTGGTTACCTCAGATTACCCCTATTGCTTTTCAGGTCAAAGGTCAAAGTTGCAATGACCTTTAACACAAGTTTGTCCGATTGGCAACTACAGAATGCTCGGACCTACTGTCCTCAAACTTGGTAGGAGTTATGAATTGCAGATGACCCCAATTGATTTTCAGTTCAGGAGGTCAAGGTTACAGTAACATTGAACACAAAAACCGTGTCCGATGCGGTTATCAATTAAAAGGTCACAGTGACCTTAAACACAAGAACCTTGTCTTAGCAATGTAAAGAGAATGTTTAGACCTAAGGTCCATCAATCGGACAAGGTTTGATTAACCAATTGATGGACTCACATGCGCAAAGCAATTCTCCCCCCCTCCTAGTGTGATGGAGGCATAAAATGAGTTGGCCAGGGGTCATAGAAAATTATATTAGATATGGGTAAAGAAAGATACACTAGACACTACTGCTTTTGTGGTGGTAATATATACCAAATATCAAAATGTTATCTATAAAACTGTGGGAGATGTTCGCTCCATGAACAGTAAAGACAAAAGCATAAATTATATTCAAGGGCACATACCTCTAAGAGAAAAGAAAAAAAGAAAAGTGATCAAAACTAACATTAAATTGAAATTGTTATGTACAACGCATTAATTACTTATGTATCACATCGCTTTCAACATACTAGACTGTACCTTTCAAACTTTTTGTGAACTTTTCCAATTCTAAAATTTACTGGGTCTGTCTACCACATTAAACCCAGTAAATTTGAAAATAGCATCAGTATATTTATCTGTACTAATCATATGACTTTCACATGCTAAATTTTCAGTTTTAGACTTGGAAAACATTATGCGCTATTTTAAACGGGTCAATTCAACTGAGACAGCAACAAAATATTCTTTAAACATGTAAAGTGATGTATTATCGCCCTTATAATAGCTCGGATTGACAATTCTAGACTAGTTTTAAGGAAATACTGCATTTGCCAATTTTGGAACCGTCTGGTGTCTACATGAAGTCCCTTTAAGACACCAATACAACTAAAACAACAAGGACATGCAAAAGGTTCAAAAGCAAAAATACAAACAAACTAGATGGACAATACAAGATGTTCAGTTGAACACCATTTTCAATGAATGCCTAGCCTAGGGCTTACCAACCATGAAAAAATGAAGGAAGCAATAGCAGGTATCACTACACTGTAGTATCCCAAACGTTTGGAAAGAAACCAAAATTTAACTTTAACCTTTTTAAAATTATTAAACTTACAAATCTTTCTTTTTACTTTTCATGACAAGAATATTTTCTTATTCTTTGAATATGATACAAGTACTGACCTGTTTGGTGTACTCTATAAAGCGGTCGAAGTCTTGCTTATTTCTGCAGTAGAACCCGACAGTGGCGCTCGGGTCCATCTTGTTTAGTGAGATCTTACGTGGGGAGAAACAGTGGTATGTCTGCAACAATCAAGCAAGTGAATAACTTAGGCTATCTAGGAGTTAAAAAATATTTTTTTGAGTTACGTGACAAAATTCCAAGTAAAGTTGGATGAGACTTTGGCTACTAAGGTACTTTGTTGGAGCTCTCATAACCTAAGAGATAAATTTGTAATTATATTCTAATAAAACTCTGTCAGATAATCATCTTATTAAAGCATTAAAACTAAAATAACAAAAACAAACTTCAATCTTTTTTTATAAAAAATGTTCTTTGAATTCTGCTTTAAAAACTGTAAATATTATTTCATCAGTGTGATTAAACAACACTTAATCATTTGAGAAAAATTGATTGCAAAATGGTGGTGTCAGCACTTGTGTTAACAGTAGGGAGAGAATGGTAATTGGAAATGGGTGAATACTTTATATGAAAGCTAAATATTGGTAAAATTGTTGAGATCAACTTTAAACAAAAAAAATGATAAAACTTAAATTTTCTTTTATCTGAAATAAAAATACTAAAGACAAATGATAAATGGATTAGTCATATTTCTTACATGCTATCCCAGCTTTTTCAATGGCAACTCTACTGGTAAATGGAAACTCTACTGGTAAGTGGAAACTGGTAAGTGGAAACTCTACTGGTAAGTGGGAAATTTACTGGTAAGTGGAAACTTTACTGGTAAGTGGAAACTCTACTGGTAAATGGAAAATCTACTGGTAAGTGGAAAATCTACTGGTAAGTGGAAACTTTACTGGTAAGTGGAAACTTTACTGGTAAGTGGAAACTCTACTGGTAAGTGGAAACTTTACTGGTAAGTGGAAACTTTACTGGTCAGTGGGAACTCTACTGGTAATTGGAAACACTACTGGTAATTGGAAACACGGAAACTCTACTGGTAAGTGGAAACTTTACTGGTAAGTGGAAAATCTACTGGTAAGTGGAAACTTTACTGGTAAGTGGAAACACTACTGGTGAATTAGAACTTTACTGGTAAGTGGAAATTCTACTGGCGAATTAGAACTTTAATGGTAAGTGGAAATTCTACTGGTAAATCAGAACTTTACTGATAAGTGGAAACTTTACTGGTAAGTGGAAACTCTACTGGTGAATTAGAACTTTACTGGTAAGTGGAAATTCTACTGGCGAATTAGAACTTTACTGGTAAGTGGAAACTTTACTGGTAAATCAGAACTTTACTGGTAAGTGGAAACTTTACTGGTAAGTGGAAACTCTACTGGTAAATCAGTACTTTACTGGTAAGTGGAAACTCTGCTGGTGAATTAGAACTTTACTGGTAAGTGGAAACTTTACTGGTAAGTGGAAACTCTACTGGTGAATTAGAACTTTACTGGTAAGTGGAAATTCTACTGGTGAATTAGAACTTTACTGGTAAGTGGAAATTCTACTGGTAAATCAGAACTTTACTGGTAAGTGGAAACTTTACTGGTAAGTGGAAACTCTACTGGTGAATTAGAACTTTACTGGTAAGTGGAAATTCTACTGGTGAATCAGAACTTTACTGGTAAGTGGAAATTCTACTGGTAAATAAGAACTTTACTGGTAAGTGGAAACTTTACTGGTAAGTGGAAACTCTACTGGTGAATTAGAACTTTACTGGTAAGTGGAAATTCTACTGGTGAATCAGAACTTTACTGGTAAGTGGAAACTTTACTGGTAAGTGGAAACTCTATTGGTGAATTAGAATTTTACTGGTAAGTGGAAACTTTACTGGTAAGTGGAAACTTTACTGGTGAGTGGAAATTCTACTGGTGAATTAGAACTTTACTGGTAAGTGGAAACTCTACTGGTGAATTAGAACTTTACTGATAAGTGGAAATTCTACTGGTGAATTAGAACTTTACTGGTAAGTGGAAACTCTACTGGTAAGTGTAAACTCTACTGGTGAATTAGAACTTTACTGGTAAGTGGAAATTCTACTGGTGAATTAAAACTTTACTGGTAAGTGGAAACTCTACTGGTGAATTAGAACTTTACTGGTAAGTGGAAATTCTACTGGTGAATCAGAACTTTACTGGTAAGTGGAAACTTTACTGGTGAGTGGAAACTCTACTGGTGAATTAGAACTTTACTGGTAAGTGGAAATTCTACTGGTGAATTAGAACTTTACTGGTAAGTGGAAACTCTACTGGTGAATTAGAACTTTACTGGTAAGTGGAAATTCTACTGGTAAATCAGAACTTTACTGGTAAGTGGAAACTTTACTGGTAAGTGGAAACTCTACTGGTGAATTAGAACTTTACTGGTAAGTGGAAATTCTACTGGTAACTCAGAACTTTACTGGTAAGTGGAAACTTTACTGGTAAGTGGAAACTCTACAGGTGAATTAGAACTTTACTGGTAAGTGGAAATTCTACTGGTGAATTAAAACTTTACTGGTAAGTGGAAACTCTACTGGTGAATTAGAACTTTACTGGTAAGTGGAAATTCTACTGGTGAATCAGAACTTTACTGGTAAGTGGAAACTTTACTGGTAAGTGGAAACTCTACTGGTGAATTAGAACTTTACTGGTAAGTGGAAATTCTACTGGTGAATTAGAACTTTACTGGTAAGTGGAAACTCTACTGGTGAATTAGAACTTTACTGGTAAGTGGAAATTTTACTGGTGAATTAGAACTTTACTGGTAAGTGGAAACTCTACTGGTGAATTAGAACTGTACTGGTAAGTGGAAATTCTACTGGTAAATCAGAACTTTACTGGTAAGTGGAAACTTTACTGGTAAGTGGAAACTCTACTGGTGAATTAGAACTTCACTGGTAAGTGGAAATTCTACTGGTAAATCAGAACTTTACTGGTAAGTGGAAACTTTACTGGTAAGTGGAAACCCTACTGGTGAATTAGAACTTTACTGGTAAGTGGAAATTCTACTGGTGAATTAGAACTTTACTGGTAAGTGGAAACCCTACTGGTGAATTAGAACTTTACTGGTAAGTGGAAACTCTACTGGTGAATTAGAACTTTACTGGTAAGTGGAAATTCTACTGGTAAATCAGAACTTTACTGGTAAGTGGAAACTTTACTGGTAAGTGGAAACTCTACTGGTGAATTAGAACTTTACTGGTAAGTGGAAATTCTACTGGTGAATCAGAACTTTACTGGTAAGTGGAAACTTTACTGGTAAGTGGAAACCCTACTGGTGAATTAGAACTTTACTGGTAAGTGGAAATTCTACTGGTGAATTAGAACTTTACTGGTAAGTGGAAACTTTACTGGTAAGTGGAAACTCTACTGATAAGTGGAAACTCTACTGGTAAATGGAAAATCTACTGGTGAATTAGAACTTTACTGGTAAGTGGAAACTTTACTGGTAAGTGGAAACTCTACTGGTGAATTAGAACTTTACTGGTAAGTGGAAATTCTACTGGTGAATTAGAACTTTACTGGTAAGTGGAAACTTTACTGGTAAGTGGAAACTCTACTGGTGAATTAGAACTTTACTGGTAAGTGGAAACTCTACTGGTGAATTAGAACTTTACTGGTAAGTGGAAATTCTACTGGTAAATCAGAACTTTACTGGTAAGTGGAAACTTTACTGGTAAGTGGAAACTCTACTGGTGAATTAGAACTTTACTGGTAAGTGGAAATTCTACTGGTAACTCAGAACTTTACTGGTAAGTGGAAACTTTACTGGTAAGTGGAAACTCTACTGGTGAATTAGAACTTTACTGGTAAGTGGAAATTCTACTGATAAATCAGAACTTTACTGGTAAGTGGAAATTCTACTGATAAATCAGAACTTTACTGGTAAGTGGAAACTCTACTGGTAAATCAGAACTTTACTGGTAAGGGGAAACTCTACTGGTAAATCAGAACTTTACTGGTAAGTGGAAACTCTACTGGTAAATCAGAACTTTACTGGTGAGGGGAAATTCTACTGGTAAATCAGAACTTTACTGGTAAGGGGAAACTCTACTGGTAAATCAGAACTTTACTGGTGAGTGGAAACTCTACTGGTAAATCAGAACTTTACTGGTGAGGGGAAACTCTACTGGTAAATCAGAACTTTACTGGTAAGTGGAAACTCTGCTGGTAAATCAGAACTTTACTGGTAAGTGGAAACTCTACTGGTAAATCAGAACTTTACTGGTAAGTGGAAACTCTACTGGTAAATCAGAACTTTACTGGTAAGGGGAAACTCTACTGGTAAATCAGAACTTTACTGGTAAGTGGAAACTCTACTGGTAAATCAGAACTTTACTGGTAAGGGGAAACTCTACTGGTAAATCAGAACTTTACTGGTAAGGGGAAACTCTACTGGTAAATCAGAACTTTACTGGTAAGGGGAAACTCTACTGGTAAATCAGAACTTTACTGGTAAGTGGAAACTCTACTGGTAAATCAGAACTTTACTGGTGAGTGGAAACTCTACTGGTAAATCAGAACTTTACTGGTGAGTGGAAACTCTACTGGTAAATCAGAACTTTACTGGTGAGTGGAAACTCTACTGGTAAATCAGAACTTTACTGGTAAGTGGAAACTCTGCTGGTAAATCAGAACTTTACTGGTAAGAGGAAACTCTACTGGTAAGTGGATGGTAAACAAGCTTGTTTGGTAAATTATTAACCATATATTTTCATCCTGACTGACCTCTATTTTGAAGTCCCTCTTCTGTGTATCCACATAGTCCTGACAGAAATGGGGGTCCAAGTAAATCAGTTTGTCATCTGAAATAAAAAACAACTATGCTGTTTCTCTACCTTGTTATCATTATTACAATATAAATACATGTAATAATTCATTATAAAAACACTCAAGGTTAAGTTCAAGAAATAGTTCACTCATTGAAACTTTTGATACACATAGCTTTATAACACTGTCAATTATAACTGCTGATTACTTTCATTTAGAATTTACTAAATTCATAAAATTGGTATAGATTTCTTCAAAATACCAGAAGTCTGTGTTCTATTAGTTTGACTTACAAGCCATATGACACATTGTACATACTGATAATATATGAAATAAATAACATACATAATATGTCTTCTGTTGTGCTGTTTTGTTTTTCTTATCAGGCGAAAAAAATAATATTGTTTTTGATTTCATGGCCGAAAATATACAGCAGGTAGATTTAGGAATTTTTCATTTATTTTCTTAGTTAAGATGTATCTAATATCATTTTCATACTAAGAACAATTGCAATTTGGATACAGGATAACTTCACATTTCTTTTCCATTCAAGAAACTTACAAAATGGTATCTCAAAAGCAGAAAGAAAAAACAAACGAATAAAAAGTCAGAAACTGTTTGTCTGCTGGCAATAAAATAATTATGGTCAAGTGCCAACAAAAAAGAGATGGTCAGGAAACACTTAACAAACAGTTTTTTGCTATGTCTTTAAAAGTTATTTCTAAAAACAGGTGTTTCTCATTTTAGACATAAACATGTCCATGTGTCAATCGTTTACCATGCTTGAAAATTTCATAGAATATTATCAATCATAATCATCAAACAATGAATCAAAGAAGGGTTCAATTACCTTTAAAAAAACACAATAAAAATAAATGTTTCAAAAGCAACTGACCCTGCCATCCAATGAAGTTCAAGGAATGCTTTGGTTTTCCACCAATCAAACCGATGCAGTTTTCCTGTGCCACAAGGTTCTTCACACACTGAGTGTAAATCGGGTTAAACTCCTCCCCTCCCAGCCGCACTGGTATCAGAATGATTACAGATCTCTTCCACTCCTTGCTGCCTGGGTCAACAGGGTTTTTAGAGCCCGCATCACCCACATGGGTGTCCTGACTGCTGTGGGAATCGTGGGAACCCGTAAGGTTTCTGGGCCGAGCGGTACACATGTTGATGACGTCTTGTTTGTATACTAAAAAAGAACATTACACATGTCAAGGAGTGTAAAACATCTGTAGTATCTATTTTTATTAAATAATATCCATTATTTCTTAGTAATGATGACACTGTGTTCCCTTCCATACAATAAACAATGTATATGGAAGCTAAACAGTTAAAGGCTTTTGTGAAGGGCTTAACCCAAGGTTTTTTATTGGGCGGGGTGCTGCAGAAAAGGGACAGGATGTTAAGGGTCAAAAGGGCACTTTGTATGATTATCAATCATTTAAAAAAGGCAGAAGGGTGCACATGCTGATCTCCATTAGATGTGTGCTACCAAAGAATGACAGGGTGTAGAACGCTCCTATAACTCATCAGCTAAAACTCTACACTAACAGCAGTACAAGTGAATGCCTTTCACCCAACACTGAAAAGGTTGTTGGTTTCTAGTCCTTCTAAGAGCATGTTAAGCTTTATAAAATGGACAACTGTATTGGCTTTCACCCAGGTAATAAATTTGAGAATATCTTCACAACTGGGGTAAAATAAATTGGAATTATCTTGACCAACACTGTTTCTATAAGGTTGATAAATCATTAGAAACAGAATTGTGTACTGTATCCTTGAACTAAAACTGATACCTGTACAATCCTGAGCAACATAAACGCAGATATCCTTTAGTACAGGCTGAGAACTGGCAGCTCTTTCCATTGCATCTCTGAAATAAACATTGGCAAAAGATTCCTGTAGTATAATGAAATTTTTAATTTTATTATTCTTAACTAATAAATGAATAAATGGTCAAAATAAGTGTATTTGGTAAACAACTATAATGTACAGACTGTATGGAAAATATATTTGTTTTCTATAAACATAAAAATCCAAATGGAGAAAATGGATTTAATATTATAAATACAAAAGTTTAGTACTATGAATGATGAAAAATGTTTTATCAAGTAAAGAAATAATACATTATCACACAACCATTTGCTGGTTTTCCCATTTTGACAAATACTGTTGCAGTAAAAACTAGAAATGTGTCCATAGGACACGGATGCCCCCACTTCGGTTTTTTGTCACAGAAAATAAGCCATAATGATTTTTGAAGTATTTTTGGCAAAAAAGGGCCGTAACTCCTAAATGACTAAAGCGATTTCCATGACTATCGAACTTGATCAAGATATTATGGTCACAACCATGTGTTCAAAGTTTGGTGAGGATTGGACAAACAGTTTTCAAGAATTAGATCGGAAACAATCTTCGGGACGTATTTTTCAAGTCTTTTTTTGCAAATAAAGGGCCGTAACTCCTAAATGACAAAAGCGATTTCCATGGCTATCGAACTTGATCAAGATATTATGGTCACAATCATGTATGTAAAGTTTGGTGAGGATTGGACACATACTTTTCAAGAATTAGATTGGAAACATATATTTTTGAAGTATTTTTTGGCAAAAAAGGGCCGTAACTCCTAAATGACTAAAGCGATTTCCATGACTATCGAACTTGATCAAGATATTATGGTCACAAACATGTGTTTAAAGTTTGGTGAGGATTGGACAAACGGTTTTCAAGAATTAGATCGGAAACAATCTTCGGGACATACGTACGTACGTACGTACGGACAGACAGACAGACGTACGTACGGACAAGGGCAACCCTATATGCCGCCACTTTGTGGGGGCATAAAAAGGTATTCTTTTGAGATACATGTACCACTATTTAAGAAATACCTCAGAATATAGGCGACAGATGATGGTCCATACCATTCCCCTGGTTGTTTGCCAAAGGTTTTTCCAATCTCTGCTAGACGATGGACAGAGAAAGGACACTGGTCGCTGTTTGAATCACCAAACCATTGAATGATCATACGGTAGAATGTCTCCTGTTCTTTGCTCTGAGTATGCACCCTCCAATCTGAAAAAGTGTACAAAACGTTCAGAACATTTGAACATTTTTATATTGTTCAGAATCATTTCACATTTTAATGCAATTATGTGATTTTTTAAAAATAAATAGAAGAATATTTGCCAAAAATATGGGGACCCTTTTATCAATGATTGCACCATACACCTTTTCTGAATCAACATGTATACAAAATGAACTTTTTACTAAATAAGTTCATAACTATAAAGAATATAATTTTCCACAAATCAGTACATTTCATATACATGGATGTTATTTAAGGAAAAAAGATTACATTTGTGTATAAAATTTAGTTATTAAAAAAGTGGCATGTACATGTAGTCAATCCAGAGATGTATTATTGCATATACAGAAACAACTAAGTAGTGCATACCTCTTCCCAGGAAATGAATAATAAAAGCCTGGGCAAGCATCATTTGACTACTACGCAGCATACAGCCCCAGCCACAGTCCGTTGTAAAACGTGTATTAGGTAGAGCCTGGAAGTCCCGGCGGTATGTGAACCAGAGTCGACTCTGAAAGTCTTGTTTAAACTGCTCCATGCTGTGTGGGAGATTGTGAACAACAGACCCAGGCTCTAGGTCATCATCTGAAATATTCACAATGGGGTTATGCATGTTAGTGTGGGATATTATGCTAATTAATATATATAACACAACAATCAAAAGTACAGGGGAAATAATTATTATTATATCTTATGTTTGAAATCTGCATTGAATGTAAGGTAGAGGGGTGGGCGATAGAAGGTGCTGTTATTGTTTTAACTTTACATCTCTACCTCTACCTCTATTTCATGTAAACTAAATTTTCCCATTGATTCATGTTTTGTTGTCATCTTGTTAGGTTAATTTCTTCAACAATAAAAAATATTATATAAAGATTTATAAAGCAGACATGAATAACACAAATACCATCTGGTCTTCTGGTGTAGCAACTTCCCAGTAGAAATATTGGACTGTCCTTTTCAAAACTTGTCTTTGGCTTCAATGTCCAACCTGAAGATATGAACGTAATACAGGTTTTAGCTAAAGATTTATGGAAGGGTGTTGTTCCCTGTCCTTTTCAAATATTTCTTTTGTTTTGATTTAAACTTATGATATGACTTAAAATACACACATAATTTACATACAATACATATATGGAAGCTGAAACTTCAATATATACTATAAATTTTCTGTCAATGTTCAAATTCATCACAGCTCGATACAAAATGCCCTTTTCCCCATTAACAGCCAACCTCTTTTCTGCTGCACCCTGCCCTTTTTCAAAACCTTGCTACAATAGTTTAATAGCTAATGTTTAAAAACGACTGATAAATAAATTTAGTCTTTAATTGTTTAGATGATTTTGAATGCTAGAATTATTGAACAAACTACTGAACAAGTATGTGTTCATTTCCATAAAAATCACAGAGGTCAAATTAGTTGAAATCACATTAAAATGTAAGTATTCAATTGTATTTTAATGGCAGAAAACAGTCATCAAAATTAGACTTTTGGATAAACAAGCCTGAAGTCTTATACTTTAGCTTGGTATCAAATTTTTGAACAAGCCCTGCTAAATGAATTTCATAATTATAGCAAGCCCGGAAGACATTTTACCATTGTAGGGCTTGCAGGCTTGTGTTAATTTTGTCAACTAACAAAATACTGAATGAACACAAGGTTAACAAAAATATCAAAAACTCAATGGTCACTAATTTTGTTCCATATTTTGTTAGTAATGTTTAGTTTATTAGATACAAATATGCATTAAATCATTAAAATTATACAGAATTGCTTACCATACTTCACGTTATTCCAGACTGATAATAATTTATTCTTCACTTTTTCTGATTGTTCTATTTCATTTTCCAATGATTCCTTTGACCTTTGCCTTTTTGATAAAATGTTTTGAAATGGTTGAGCAGACTGTTTAAGGTAATTTGGTTTAAAAAAGGCAGTTCGCCTATGTGGACTGGAATGTAATTGTGAGTTGTGTTCTCCTAATCTGCCGGCATCTTTACAGTCCAGGCACCCACACTGAGTAATGCTTTGTCCTGAAAGACCTGAATTATCGGATATATCTGATGAAACCTGTTGAACATTCTCATGTTTTTGTCTTCGCTTGTGCTTCTTTTGCTGCATTTTCGCATGGGAATTAGTTTTTTCGACAAACTGATCCGGAGGTACAGAAAATAACAATGGACGTGCAGATATGTTAGGATTATCCATCTCGATACTTTTATTAAGTTTTACCCGAGTAATTTTGACTTCAGGCGGTTCCTGTATAGTGCTCAGTTTTGCTGGACTGAGCAACATGTCAGTTCTACTTCTTGTTTCACCTAAATTTCTCGGACTTTCTGGAATCAACTCACTCCACGAATCCAACGACTGCACATCATCGGAATGTTTTCTAGACCGAATTGCATAATTACTATCTGAAGATCCTGCCATCTTCTTCAAAGATATGCTTAATCCGACAATTACTACATCCGTCTATTTTTGACAGCTTGTTCATCCACCATTTTGAATTGTCACATGATTACACATGATTATTTGTTACTGCGTTCCTGCTTACGGTTCATTTCATTGGCTACCAAATAGGACCGAGAACCAAAACATGGTGGACACATTCGATTAAATTATTCCTAAAGACTAAACAAGTTTCGTTTAGTGATAAAATAAAACGTATATTGACATATTCATTTAAAATTCATTATTCATTTTGTATTTTGAGGAAATCTGATATTAAATAACATGTTAAGAAATATATAACAAAAATTTGTTTTTATTACAACACAGTCGGACTGACAACCCGTGTTTGCTAATCGATGACAGCTAAAATATGTAAACATGGCTGGCAGCCTACCTAGCACCAGCAGCAGTAGTCTTTTGCCCTACACATCTCAGCAGCCTGAAAATGTAATAATGCTTTTTATGAAATATGCAACACGTGTTTTTTGTAGCCGTTTTCATGTTTCCAATTTATATTCCATGTTTTGACAAATTTGCACCAGAAGATTAACGTAAATTATAATTCATGCAAGTTCATAACCTGATAGTGTAGACTACCTAATAGTGTTGATATTCATGTTGTCAGAGACACTTTGCAAATTAATTGCAAGGCCCGTATCTCTGGCATTAATAATTGTTAGTTATGCCTCTGTTACGCCTGAAAATTCAACAACAAACTAGCAATGGTGTTCGCTCTGCAGCACCTCATCAATTATTCTGGATTTTTATTATTCAGAATATTCAAACCATGGAAGAACATTGTTCTTATTTCCAATGATGATGCTTAAAATCACACCCATGCCCTAGTCTAAATTATCAGACTTTATTGTACCCGATTCTACACTTGTCTGGTTAAATCAACTGAGTGTAGGACAAACCACCTGTCAGACAAAACACCTCCTGCTTTTTTGTATGGATGGAAACTCCCCCCTTTTATTTTTACAAAGCCGACAAAACACACCCTTAAAATTCCACAAGGCAGAAAAAACACCAGTTTTTAAAAGAATGGTACTGTGGACTAAACAATCCGTAACCAAATGATAAAAAATCCATTCACATTATTGTGCCTACGCCATGCACATTGGGAGACTGGGTCAGGGTGGCTCCTTTTTTGGTATAACATATGTCAGATATAATTAAAATCAATAACATGTACAGTTTCAATTGTAGACACTTTATTGTTTCAGACTATCCTTGAATGCCGTGTGTGTGACGAGGTATTCCACCTGCAAGGAGACAAGGTGCCGAGGCTGCTCATCTGTGGCCACACTGTTTGCCACCAGTGTCTTGGTCGGCTCACTGTGCATGGACATGCCATACTCTGCCCCTTCGACAGGCAGCCCACTGATATTGGTACATATATTTGTGCCACATTTACTAATACATCATCAGTTTTTAACACTAACCCATTTATATTGATGAAGCTATGGCTCAAAGATCTTGTTACATAAAAAGAAACAGAAAATTCAGATTGCAGATAAAAGTATGTGATGTGAGAATTTTGTCAGAATTTCTTTTTGATAAAATCAGTTAATCTGTTACCCAAAAAGCATGATTAAAGTTTAAACTTATGACTATTTTTAATTGCAAAATAATCAGTGTACATTGTAGGTTTCTTTTTGAATTAGAAGAATATTTCATTGGTTATTCCGCAAAACATTTAGCCTTTAAAACAATAATAAAACTGATGTATGTAAATGAATGTCTTTCTCTGTTCTACACTCCCAGGCGACTCTGGTATCTGGGGCCTGAAGAAGAACTTTGCCCTGTTAGAACTGCTGGAGAGGCTACAGTTCTCCCCCCAGTCCACAGCAAGACAATGTGGGCTCACAGATGATATGAGACTTGCCAAGGAAAGAGATGTAATTTTAAGATAAAAATGGATTTACTTTTTCAACAAATTTAAATTGCCACACTAAAAAACATTTTGTGTTTAGATTCAATTTGAGATAAATAAATCATTGATTTTTATATTTGAAGAAAAAATAATACATCCTAATGTGTTTTGGCCTTAGTTTTAATCTATGAGCCTTAGTTTTAAGCTACAAGTCTTTATTATGATTATTGTCGTTTTGTTGTGTTTTGCTCAAACATGTAGGAATAAAGATGTTTTGCTTCAGTTTGCCATTCCCTGTGATGAGAATGAGATGCACACAGCAGTGGTTTACTGCATCACATGTGCGACTCACCTGTGTCTGGACTGTTCTGAAACCATCCACAACACTCGCACCCTTATAAAACACAAGCGTGTGCCCATCTCAGAGAAACCTAAGGAGAACCCCAAGTGTGCATACCACCCGATGCACTTTGTGGAGTTTGCCTGTGTGGAAGAGGAGTGTAAAACTAACCCACTCATGTGCTATATATGTAAAGACTATGGCAGACATTTAAACCACAAAGTAGGTGCCATGCATGGGCTATTGTGTAAAAATGCTTTATATGATCTGCAGCAAGCAAAAATAGGTCACACAGTTAATACACATATGACTTTGTTTGGAAATTCGATGTCATATGTTGATTCCTGATATAGCAAATAGAATGTTGCTGCCCATGTTGTGTCATACATACTTCAAAGATTATTTTCATTTTCTTTTTTTATTCTAAACATACTTCAAACAATTAACTATAAGTCTTATAAATTTCTGCTGGATGATTATTATTTTACTGTCAGAAAGTTATTTGTTGTCCAACACTTTTTTAATGGGAATGTACACTATATTTTCACAGAAACACTATACAGCTCATAGATGCATTTAAGTAATAATAAACAGATCAACTGGTCTAACATTATTATTTCTAATGTTTTCATCTTTTAAAACTGTAATTAATTTATTTTATCTTGGTTAGGTGGGTTTATTCAGTTTTGCATTTGTTTTCCACTTTAGCATTCTTTGTTGGAGACTGAGTCTGAAGTTGTGCGGACAGCTATCACAAATGCCCTGGTGCGGGTGAGGTCGTTTGGCGAGGAGGTGCGAGATTCTATACGGAAAATCAGCACCTCCATACACCAGATGGAAGGGGGCTACACAGTTGTGCAAAACATAAACACATCCAGCTCCACACAGCAGGTGAGACTAGCATAGGTGAAGTGGTTAACTTTATTTCATCTTCTTATTAGTTGTAACATAAAGGTTAACTGTTTGCTTTATCAACTTTTGTACATTCAAAAGGTATTATTTAAATGATTTTTTTCAATCCTCAGTGTTGAAATGAAATTGAATAGTATGTATATGATGTTTTCTTTTTTGCACATTTAAATGTGATTATAACAAGAGTTATTGGCAATATCAGATATGTGCATATATACATGAAGTTGTTTTTTGTTAAGATAACATGCCATTAAGTGCATTACTAGTCTGTTTAAACACATGCTTTTAATTTTACAGGTTCCAGGATCAATAGATGAGGCTCGTATCAAGGTTCGAAACTACTTCCATGCACTGCGGGAGACATTGAATCGGCAGGAGATTGCGGCGTTGACCACAGTGGACACCCACATCCGGGAGAAACTGTGCATGCTGCAACAACAACAGGAAGACATGACCATGCTCCTCTCACAGATCACGGCAGTCTGTCACCAGTGGGAGACCACGATGAACGGGGTAGGGCTTTTCACATGAAGTGTGAGAAAGTGTGTCCATGAATTCATAGTATATTTGTTACTTTCTGTTTTGTAAGGGTTCAGGGCAGTCTGCAATCTACAGCTAGAAGTTTTAAAAATGTGTATTTTCTGGACTTTTAAGTTTTAAGTTTTGTAAGGCATAAAATAAAACTTTTTATTAGGTATGGCTACTGACTCTGAGCATGCAACACGTGTGCTTGAGTAATGCAGGTGCCATATTTACATGTGAAGACTAAAATGGACAAGAAATAAGGCATCTTAACACATGCTTTCCACTCTTTCAGGACGACACCAAGGTACTGCTAGCTAAGACTGACATCGGTGTGTTACTGGACACGATTCAGAAACAGCAGCAGCAGTTCTCCGACCTGCAGGAGCACATCACACTCGACCCTCTCATACCCATCACCTTTACAAAGGTACAAAATAATCAAGGATTGGATGTTTTAGTATTGCGGTCATCGGTGTATAAAACATTTAATCAGTGAATTCCTTTTGGACTTCAGATGATCCATGCACTAACAAAAATAAAATATACACTGATAAACAGCAGAACTAAAACATAAACATTCTATATCTTTTTAGCTCCACTGTTTAAAGAATAAAAAGGCTATACTACTCGCATTGGCGTCTGCATCCTGTTAAAGTTTTAGAGCATGTAGGCATTTTCACTCATAACTCCAATAACCATCATTCAGGTCACTATTAAAATACTTCACACAAATGTTCAGAACCATTACACAATGAGGTTTCATAACTCCATATTATCCTAAATTTACAAAGTATGGCCCTTAGGAAGCAGATAAAACAAGCAAATTAAAATTTATAACAATTTTTTTTCAGTTGAGAATTTTTAAGCTGCAGTACAGGAAATATTTTTTGTCATGCTACATGTAGCTGAACTTCCTGTTGTTTATTGCAGGATAATCGTGTACTACTGTATATTGCAGAATATCGTTTACTGCTGTATATTTCAGGATAATCGTGTACATATTGGTCCAAAGATCGAAATGCGGGTTGTAATTCTGGGCTTGGATGATGCCGGTAAAACCAGTCTACTTTTCAAGATGAAGAACAATGAGTTTATAACTACCATTCCAACCATAGGTAATGCAGCCCTTTGAAAATTAAACTGATGTTCAACTCTTTGCAATTTATAAATCTTATTTGCCTACATGTACCTATAACAATCATTCTTACACTAGGTTTACCTAAACAATGCCCCAAAGATTTATCTGACAGAATGAAAATACTTCAGTTTACAGATTTGTACAGATATATTCCCTGAGGAATAATATTCCCCTGCTGGGGGCATATGGCATGTATGTATGTGTATGGAATATAATATTTTAAAAACATTGGCCACACTTAACGTTTATTGTTTCTGTATTACTCAGTGGTTAAATATATTTCATTGAATGTTACTTTAATAGTAAGCTTTTATTGACATAAATGATGTTTAACTCCAGGTTTCAATGTGGAGACTGTGGAGTACAAAAATGTTAAGTTGACCATCTGGGATGTGGGGGGCCAACACAAGATACGACCCCTGTGGAAACACTACTACTTCAATACTCAAGGTCAGATTTGTATGCACAAGGGATTTAAAAAACAGTCCAAATTAAAAATCGAATATTGGAAGAAGTTGGACAAACAATTCTGACTGAAAACAAAAAAGTGCATAATGATACATGTAAATAATACACATCAACAATGTTCAACGTTGTGTTCGATTTATTATCAGTGATAAGCTTTAGACTTTAGATAAATACCAGATAAAAGACTATAAATTAATTTAAGTATGAATGATTTTACTGTACATTCTGTGTGAAGGTAATGGTTGATAATCGATTCTGAGATTTTTGAGTTAATGGCAACCTCAGTTTTTTAGGAATTAATTTTGACAATTTTCAATCATCACTTTATCCCTCTTAAGAATAGTATTAAAGTTGAGTTTAAGCCCATCAATTTTGCAAAGAAAACAGTAATAAAGCAATAGGTATTTGTCAGTCTACTCCTCATGCGTGCCTCAGAGAGTAGAAATACTGCATACACTACAACCTAAATGGCATCACTCAAAAATCATTCAAGATCCATTTCAAACATAGTAGACATGTTACCAGTGACAATACACACTTATGTAGCAATACCCTTTACTTTGTTTTTATGCCCCTACATTTTCAGGGGTGGGGTTGAGGAGGCATATATAGATTTGCCCTTATCTGTCTGTCCTTTGTCTGAGTGTCACATAATCTTACAGGTTTCTTACAGGTATATGAGCCAGAGTCACAAAACTTTAAAGGAATTGTTATCAATATCTGAAGTTACGCACTTGCTGTTCTGTGTGTTGCTTTACTCAAAAAGTGCAGAGTTATTGCCCTTGACGTTATATGAAAATATTGCATATAAAGCATGTAATTTTGTGTCACGCATATTTCCAAAAGTGTGAGAGCCAGAGTCATGAAACTTTACAGGAATGTTCGCCAGCATGTGAAGAGTGCATTTGAGTAATAGCTTCTGCATGCCTTCAGACAGAGAAAACATATGGCCCTTCACTTTATGAAAATTTTATATAAAGCCTGGAATCTCGCATCACCACTATCTTGATAAGTATGTATGTGCCAGGGTCATGAAACTTACGATGAAAGTTAACCAGCATGTGAAGTTGTGTACCTGTTGTTGTTTGTGGCTGTGCCCCATTGGAGTGACAGCCCTTGACAAACAGAATTAGGCAAGTGAATACAAAGTGATATTTAGTGTTACACTTATTTAAAAAGAATACTTGAGTGTGAGTCATAAAACTAAAAATGTAATTGAGCTACAGATATCAACCCCCCCCCCTTTAGAAAGTATAACAATATTTACACAATATAATCTCTCACAGCTATGCATAAAACGCAAATAAATCAATGTTTTGTGGTTGACATTACATCCACTGTGCTATTGTTAAATTTTTCAACTGACAGGTGCTGGAATTATTTAGCTAGATTTAGACAAATGACTGGTTTCGCTTATATGGCATAGTGTATGTTGCAATGTGCACATAATATACTCAAATAATAGTGCTTTTACAAATCTATTTTAACCCCCAGTAGATATATTCGTGGGCTTAATAAGCATGGGAATTTGTGTGACATATCACTCATCTTTCATGAGTTATTGCCTTTGATCATTAGACATACACATGTAGTTAAAAATGGTCTAAAAAGTATTTTGTCATCTGTAGCTAAAAAGTATTGCAGAGGTCTACACTCATGAAACTTGTTAGGAATTTTGGTCAGTTTTGTAAATAGTGGATATGAACCGTGGATTTGTGTGACATTTCAATTGTTGTTAGTTCCAAAACACAAGTTTTAACCATTACAGCGTGGGAGTTCTTCACTTCTGAGATAGCTTTGGAAGCTGTTTAAATTTATCTGTTTAAAATTGAGCCTTAATAAACAATGTTGATATTTCAGCGGTGATATTTGTGATAGATAGTCACAATACTGAGCGCCTGGATGAGTCACACAATGCTCTGGTTAAGCTGGTCCAAGAGAAGGAACTCAAGGATGCCTCTCTACTTATATTTGCAAATAAACAAGTAGGTTGCTTATATGTATCATCAGAAAAAAATAAGGAGATAACCTATTTTCATACTTGCTCAAGATGCTTTTTTGGTACTTTAAATATATAGGATATCCATCTTTAAACTGTAGGGATGCAAACAAATGGCAAAATTGATAATTCTTTTGATTGAATATTTAATTATTTGATTACCAATGAATCTTTTAGAATGTATAGTTATCCTTTATTATGTACTATGGTAATACATGCAGTAAGGGCCTTTTAACCCTTCTTTGTCATAGCCGGATCCCAGACAGACCCTGATTTTCAAGTTTAAAGTGATTCAGACCAATGATGGTCTAAGTAACTGACATGAGTCGATTACAAATACATACATGTATAAGATGATATACAGCAATATGACATGATAAACAGCACAGAGAATGATATCCTTTCTCCCACAAAGTATCAATTTGAAACCATATATGATATAAACAACATTCTGTACTCCCCACCCAGGACCTCCAACCATGTGTGAGTATTGAGGAGCTGACTGAGAAGTTTGGATTGTTCAAGCTCTGTTGCAACCGTAGCTGGCACATCCAGGCGTGCGACACCAACATGGGGACAGGGTTACAGGAGGGCCTGGAGTGGCTCTCACGGCAGATAGTGGCTGCTGGGGCCCCTGACCTGCCATGAGAAGGTCGCAGATGCTAAGATGTGTGAAGGCAGAAATTTGTGGGATGAATATCTGATGGCTCTGCATATTCATTGTTGGCTACAGAAATACTGCCATACTTGCCTATCTTGCTGATGTTGTGGTTGTGAATGCACTTACATACTTACATAAAGTTGTGTGTCCCTAGTTCAGAAGAGCCACCCGACACAAGACATCGTGATTCTCTGTAACAGTTTTTATGAGTGCACTTCAATACAAACTAGATAGTACTATTCCAAATGTTTCCTTTACTGTCTTATTTTTGTTTTTGAAGGAGCATAGAAACTGTGTACCAAAAGTATTATTCAGATAAATGTACATTGGACGTGTGTTTGAAATTAGATTAAATTTGCTTTGTTAATCAATAAAATTAATAAAAATACCTTTGCCATAACTCAAGCAAAGTAATAATATTAAACATGATCGGACTATTCGTACATATTCAGCAAGGGCCACAATTGTGGTGTAATGTGGTTATGCCCCTTGTTAAAACTGAGACAAAAACAAAAGTGTTGGCATTTGCATTGAGACACTTCTGTCAGTATATTGATATTATTTGCTATCATGTTTATTTTCTAGGGACTTTGTGATTGTTATTTTTGGTAATATGTACTACATGTTTGACTAACTTTGTCCAAGTATCTGGCATTCCCCTTCATTGTTTTATTGTTATTTTTTAATATCACTGTACTGGTAGATTATTTCTTGATTTCTTTTGAGATTTAAAGGAAATAGACACCAGTTGATACAATGACTATGACAGGAAGTTTCTGGAACGCTTCTTGACAGTTAAATGTGTGAAATGAAATGAAATGCCTTGCAAAGTGTTTGTAAAATTTAAAAAACATTCCACATTTTTTTTAGACTGGGAAACCATTAAGGGCTCTTTTTAGAAGGGGAAAGTATTTATTATTTTAATCATGTAATATGATGTATTATCGGCATCATACAAGTTCCCATGGACAATTCTATGCTTGTTTTGAGGAAATACTCAGTGCCTCAGTATTTGACGATTTTGGGACCATCTGGTGTCTAATCCCTTAAAGCTTCTGTATTGTTTCTAACTATAATTATGTTAAGCCGGTTCATTTTGTGTTCCAGAAAGTCATATGATACTCATTAAACTGTTATTACGCAGGAACAATTTATTTTTCCTGTTATCATGATAATCCATACATAGTAAATGTACATTATAGTAAATTTATCACTTTGTTTCTGTATGACACATGCTACTAAAAAGAAGGGATTTTTGTAAGACCACACAAGATTTCTGATAAGAGCAAAGAGATTGCGACTGGTGGCATTGGTACTATTGTGAATATTTCTCACATTAACTTAATTCTTGATTGGTAAATAATTGAAATAAACTGGTGTATAAAAAATTTTCATCTTGATATTTGAGTTGTAAGAAAATGATGCAAGTGTGGCATTAACAAAGCCTGAAATGTATGAAAGTTCTTGCATATTGTTGATTATTTTGTATACTGGTCTGTTTATTGTTTTATTGAAAAGTGGCAACTGGTAGATTTAGTTGGATAAGTTAAAAACTGACATCATATATTTGTATTGATTTCTAATAATGCTATCAAGGTACTAAATCCAGTGAATGTTTTCTCACAATAGTAATTTACCTGCCATATTATTGTATTGTTAAAGATGGAATAATCAAAATGAAATTCAATACTAGTGTTATAAGCTTGACTATTAGTAAAATATTGAGAGCTGTACTACTCACCATGGCGTCGGCTCCAGTTTCACACCTTAGTCAAGGTTTTGCATGTAAGGACATTTATGTCAATGTCTCAGCAAATATTTCATGTATTGCAATGGAACATAATAAAAAGGATTTAAAACCATCCAACCTTCTTAATAAGTCAAGTGACATAACTCTATCTTGAATATGATGCAATTTATGGAACTCATTTTTCAACTTATAAATTCTGGTTAAGGGTTTGCATACAAGCACACGTCTTTATAAATCAACTTTGATTAATTCTAGTTAAGGAATTACATGTAACCACATTTAAGTCAATATCACAGCAAATACCAGATGTATTGCAAAGAAACTGTAGAAACAAGTTTTTCAAACTGTCCAATGAACCAAATGAATCAAGTTAGAAAACTCTATTTTGCATGTAATGCCAGTATTTGCCCTTTATTATTTGACTTAAAAATTCTGGTTAAGGTTTAGCATGCAAGCATGCATAAGTAAATATCTCAGCAACTTCTTGTATTGCATTAACACAACTACTTCAGATGTATAAATGCATTGCCTTTTCAAGGGCTCCCAACCATCCAACCTACTTATTTATTAACCAAGTAAGATAATTATCTTGCATGCTAACATTGTCCCTTTGATATTTGACTTTATAATTCTGGTTAATAGCATGGAAATTGTCCAGTGTGCCAGTTCTGCCTGGCTCAATATTCCTGAGGCTCAAATGAGTTTGGCTGGTCCCTGGGATAGCGAACCAAGGGGTATTGGAATGTAGTAAGGAATTTTAGTCCTCTGGATTCTTGGTCATATGTCAACTTTTTTCTATTCTACAACAATCTATTCAAATTACCAACACTATAATTATTGTACAAATGGCATTCTCTCCAACAAGGCCAATATTTAGGGCATTTGTCATGTTCCTGTGACACCTGGTTTCAATGTAAGCTATCATATTGAAAGTGTTAACCTATTGCTGTTGGTATACTAGTCTACAGTTTAGTTGTAAGAACAGAGACATTTACTCAAACTCTCTGTCACCATAACCAACTTTTAAGACAATCAATTCAAATATTGATTTTCTGCACTGACCAATGATGTGTTGTTTCGAACTTGCTTAGCATTATCTGCTGCGACACCCTGTGGCGCTGTGTATTGCGGATTAGAGGTCATAAAACACACCTGTTAAATCTGCAGTCAGTTATAGATTTTGTATTTAGTGTTGCTTTGACGGGAAAATATAATTTTATTTTCTACAGGTCCTTTACACTCAACACGATATTGATCATTTAATTTTTATTCACACACTTCATAAAAGTAATAATTACTTTTTCAAAATCAATTTTATCAATATGATCAAAATAGTTTGCAAAACTTATTTACAAAAAATGTCATTTCCCAATTTAAGTGAATTTGAAATGATTTAATGGAGTGATTTGTACATTTTTATAAGAGAGCAAAATTTGATAAACATTTGTTAATGAAGAGTTAATTAAGTTTTTACAAAAAAAAAACATCATTGCAACATGACAAGAAAGGAACTTTATCAGATTAATGGCTCAATATGTTTGAATACCAGTCAAGGAAAAACAGCAAATGATTGTTAAATTGATTATTGCTTTTAATAATATTATTCTGATTGGTAATTCCGCGTTCAATAAATGATAAAACATTTAAACACCCGCCAGGTGCCAATTACATTAAACAAACTGAGTATCATCTATCAAGGTTTGTTTTCAATAGTCGTTGAAGACACAAATTATACAATGCTTTACGATCTTTATTGGTAATAACAAAACTTTATTAAAAATAATAAAATGTTATGTACGTTTGCATCTCAATAATTATAAGTAATATAAGTCATAAATTTTAAGATGCTGCTGCCGTGCTGGATCTCTAATGATATGTAACATTTACTATTTTGTTCCTTAATACCCGAAGGTGGGCATATTAAAATCGCACCGTCCGTCCGACTCAATAACTCAGAATATTATGGACAGATTTTAAAATAACTTGCCACATGTGTTCGGCATACCAAGACGACGTGTCGCGTGCAAGAACCGTGTCCCTAACTCTAAGGTCAAGGCCACACTTAGGTGTTTATTCACCGGAATGCTGCATATAAGGACATGGAGTATAGGTTGTCCTGTCCGGGCTGTAACTTTCCCTTGTATGGACAGATTTTAAAACAACTAGCCACATGTGTTCGGCATACCAAGACGACGTGTCGTGTGCAAGAACCGTGTCCCTACCTCCAAGGTCAAGGTCACACTTAGGTGTTTATTCACAATAGAATGCTGCATATAAGGACATAGAGTATAGGTTGTCGTGTCCGGGCTGTAACTTTCCCTTGTATGGACAGATTTTAAAATAACTTACCACATGTGTTCGGCATACCAAGACGATGTGTCGCGTGCAAGACCCGTGTCCCTACCTCTTAGGTCAAGGTCACACTTAGTGTTTATTCACAATGGCATGCTGCATATAAGGACAAAGAGTATAGGTTGTCGTGTCCGGGCTGTAACTTTCCCTTGTATGGACAGAATTTAAAATAACTTGCCACATGTGTTCGACATACCAAGACAATGTGTTGCGTGCAAGAACCGTGTCCCTACCTCTAAGGTCAAGGTCACACTTAGGTGTTTATTAACAATGGAGTGCTGCATATAAGGATACAGAGTATTGGTTGTTATGTCCACAACTTTTTCTTGTATGGACAGATTTTAAAATTACTTGCCACATGTGTTCGACATACCAAGACAACGTGTCACGTGCAAGACCCATGTTCCTACCTCTAAGGTGAAAGATACACTTTGTGTTTATTCACAATGAAATGCTGAATTTAAGGACATAAGAATGTAGGTTGTCAAGTACGGGTGGTATTTTTTTATGTTCAGAGGCAATTTAAAATAACTTGCCATATGTATTTGTTTGATGTTTAACTTTTCATGTACTGACCTTGTTCATAGGTCAATGTCACATTCGGGGGCATTCGTCACATACTGTGACAGCTCTTGTTCTCATTTACATTTCCATGGTAACCTGTAGGGCGAATATGGCTTCTGCATGGTCCCAAAAGTTGGACATGATTACTTGAATACAACAAACTGTAGATGTAAAAAAATAATTTATTATTTTCAGTAAATAAACAACAAATACAACATTTTTTTCCAACAACAAATGACAATATCTGTTTCATTAATTTGTTTTACATGTGCCTTCAGCAAGGTTATTAATTCAAATGTATTACATGAATGTCAGCAATTATTTGTCCATGCCCATTGCAATTATATACATAATAAACTTTTTCCTGTATGCCTGTGCAACAAACACTTGCAAAGTCTTATTTTTTTAACATTGTGGTAATCTGAAAATGTGAAGATCTATGCCTCACACGTATGTCTCGATACATTATGATATATAATTACTGCTTCACAATAATTTTCACACGTCAAGGGACTCTTGTAATGAAAGACAATGTAAATATTTCACTGCTGATCACAATTTGTGACCTGGAGTCTAAAACCATAATCATGAGGTCTCCAGGCTCAGACCTCTAGTGCCTTGGCATCAAGTTTGGAAGTCCAGGCGACAAGGTCGTCCACCTCTTTCTCCCATGGTTCTTCTTTCCCTTTCCCAGATGGTGGTGGCGGCTCTGTGCTGTGGATGTTGGCTGAAATAATGTTAACCTTGTCACAAACACTTCTCAGGTATCACAGGCTCAGTAGATAAATATTTGTACTGCTGAATATGTTGCTTAAAGAGCATAATACGTAATTTATCCTCTAGAAATAATCCTGCAACTAATTTACTTACTGAAATTTAATACATGTATGTTATGTATTCAATCAAATTCAAAAATCATTTAGTTATTTTTTACAGTTATTATTACTGGATTTTATACACTTCTGCCCTAGTAGATTTTAATCCATTTTGTCTTCATAGATTTCAACCCATTTTGCATTAGTAGAATTTAACCCATTCTGCCTTGCTAGATTTTAACCAATTCTGCCTTAGCCGTATTAACCCATTCTGTCTTACTAGATTCTACCTTCAGTGTTTCATGATCAAACATTGCATCAGTTACATACTGGGTGACATTCGAGGTGGGAGATATATTTTCTTCATCTTATTGAGCCGTGCCAGTTTTACAGCTCTCTCCTCCTCCTCTGAAGGTTTGGTGCGGAACCGACCATACATCAGCGTCTCATGTCTGCAGTGTATTAAATGGTTAATTATTCTATATAAATAACTTATATTCAACTTAAATATCATGTGAACTGAAGAAAATGGCCATAATTTGTTCATAAACTATATTTCCAATAGGTTATATACCATAGTTAAAAAGATATAAAAAAGTAGATTTAAATCTGTAAAATTGAGTAAATGACAGACAGCTTATCATACAGATATCATAGTCATAATCATAATTTGGGACTGCAAGTCATGGAATATGAAAATGGTGCTAGTATCTAAAAATATGTGTTAAATAGAAATAGTATATAAAGCCTGTTGAATAAAGGAAAAGCTAAAAGAGAGGCTAACTCCTCAAGTTGTCTTTTCATCTGTTCCTCGATCTCCTCTTGGGGCAGGCCAAGGTGAGCCTTCTGTAGGGCAGGCTTGTCTTTGATCGCCTCCAACACTGAAATACAGATATGGCATTACATGTAATACTATTATGCATGGCTGACATAATAGTATATACATCTAAAAGGCATAAGTAAAGAAAACATAAGAAAAGACAGATGGAACTTGCTTCATGTAGTTAAATTTTATTGCTACAATTCTAATGTGATCCAGCTTTTTAGTTACAACCAGACATTTTTGCCTGATGATGAAGCTTACCAGAATAAAATCTAAAGCAAGTCTATCGTATAAACTTACAAGGATTTTTAAGGTCCTGTCGAGCCTTTGAGGTAGCTATCCCACTCCAGGTGACATGGTAGTCCTCAAATGAGAGTTTTGCCATCTTGGCTGGTGGGCGAGAAGTAAATATTTTACGGCTGGACTTCTGTGTGTCTGGCACCTTGAACCTTACCCTGGATTCCAGGTCTGCGTGTGGTGTCTGTATTACTGGGAGAATATATAGTAAGTTTTGCTTTGAACAAAAATCTTCATGTATTTACAGTTTCATAGACTTAAGTGTTGTGCAGATGATTGATTATAATTGACAATTGATTGGAAAGGTCTACATCGGCGACAATCGATA